>NC_084480.1:84762480-85067865 GCF_030035675.1 Rhineura floridana
TCTCGAGAACCGGACCACCTAGAAACTTAATTCTTTTTTTAAATTAAAGCTGAGAATCCGGGCCACGTAAGGGGCTAGCCGGGCGCCGGGTGGCATGCATAGAATCTGGGTAAAACCCAGCTATCCGGGCAATATGGCAACCCTAATTCAGCTGCAGCCACAGAGCTCACCCCGCAACCCAGTAAGTCCCAGGGTGCAGAACGGGATTCTGTAGAAAATGCATATAGTTGCAGAAAATACGGCAAACTACCTCAGTAAAATTGAACAAGATAAACAAGTTAGGATTGATCCAAACATTACAACGCCTATATCAAAGCTGTTGTTGGGAAAAAACTTCTCGGTAGCAACCCCATGCTGGGGCTATAACTTTCTAAGCTGTTTACCATATGCTTTAGCCACAGCTCTAGGTAGAATGTTCCTGGCAGCTGCTGGAACTGGCACAGAGACTTTCTAAATAATTTGGCTGATTCATGTGGAAGTGGTTTTTGGCACCCTTTATGTGTATTCCATAATGCTTGGCTTTGTTTTTAGTTGCAAGTCCAATAGGACTGATTCTGACACATTGGGAGAATGGTTATTTCTGAATTAAGAAGAAAACAAATAATAAAAAAAGTGACAGGAAGACCAAGGGGAAAAAACAATGTCAACAAATGCTCTAAATGAAGTGTTGGGGCCCAACTGACTTTTAGACATTGCTGTGTACTTGTTTGGGACTTTGGGCACACTAGCAATAAGACCCCTTCCATGTTTTGTTCTCCATATAAATATGACAGTTTTCCTCAGGTAGTCCAACATCATGTGGGAAACTCTGCCATCTAGCGTTCGAAGGCAAAAATGGATTGAAGTCAAGACCTGGGGCATTGAGTCCCTCCCACTCCAGTTCATTTTTGCCTTCATTCGAGGCGTTTGGATACTTCTATAGTTTGCTAAGTTGGTGATTGTGTGTGGGATTGCTGATTCCTTTTTCCTTCTGTTCCCTTCCCTCCACCCCTTTTGTATTTACTTGGGACGTTTGTTGGGGGGATTTTCCAAATTATTTTGTCTTAGTTTGGACTTATTTTTTCCTATTCAAGTGGTCTTGTTTTATTCCCTCCCTTTTCAGTCCCTTTTTGGGGGGCTTCAGCAGCTGCCGTTCCCCTGTTGGGCTCAGGTCCGTTCGTCTCAAGTCCCTTGTGAGACGAGCCTCGTTTTATTCCCCCCCTTTTCAGTCCCTTTTTGGGGGGCTCTGGTGGCTGCCTTTCCCCCCTTGGGCTCAGGCTCGTTGGGCTCAAGTCCCTTGTGAGATAAGCCTCTCCTGAGAGCCGCAGCTGCGGCTCTCTCTTCAGTCTTTTTGTTTCCTTGCCACTGCCTCCCTTCCACAAGCGGCGGCCGTTTCTTGTTGGGCTCAAGTCTCTTGTGAGACAAGCTTTGCCTGAGAGCCGCAGCTGTGGCTCTCCCTCTTCAGCCTTTCTTTTTGTTTCCTTGCCACCGCCTCCCTTCACAGGCGGCGGCCATTTTTATTTTTGCTTTTTGCTTTTTCCTTGCCAGGAGTCACGGCTGCGGCTCTAACTAGTGAGCAGTGGTTTAGAGCGTGCTCCTGCGGCTCCTCTTGCTGGCCGGTCAACTGCCTCGTGGCACCAGCGGCGGCCACGGGAAGACTTCCCCCCCGGCTCTCTACTGAAGTTGTGAAGGGGACTGCGTCTTGTTCCCTACAGCATGCTACTGCGGCCTTTGGGAGCACGCGGAGTCTGTTTTTTCCTCCTTTGACTGGATTACATCCCAAGTCTGCAGGTGATCCTTTTTGACCGCCATCGCATCGCCTCTTTCCTGGCTGCCATTTTGTTTTGTCCTTTTTCCCGCTCTTTTCAGCGGGCGCCATTTTGTTTTGCCTCTTGCTTCCCGCCTTTTCTCTTCGGCTCTGCTGGCTCCCTGCTGCTTGTGATAGTGTCTGACATAGTTCAGAGTGATTTGGACTGTTTTTTATTTTCAAGTGCATAAAGAGAAGGCATATCTGCACAAGCATACTTGGCTTCACAACTGCTCCATTGTGCAGGGACTACCCATCTGAAGGTGCGTACTGAAGTCCCTCGCCATACTGCACCCCCCACCTCTGTGCGTGTGTTGGTGTTAGTCCCTCACCACACCACACACCCCACCTTTGTGCGTGTGTTGGTGATATATTTACATATACCGCATCTCTGTGCCTGCACAATGGTGGACCAACAAGAGGCACATTCGTCTGGGACAAAGCAGCCTTGCAAGACCTCACATCAAATCCGGGCAGGTTAATTTGCATATTATGCAAATTATTTGCATATTATTTGCATAAGCTAAGCAAAAGCAGCCCAGCCTTCACGCCAAGGCCGTGGCTAAAACCAAGCATCTGTTATATTTCCATTCCGCCTTCTGACGCTGCTGGCCAGGAAGGTTTAACAGCCCTCTTTCACTCGCCAGCTGGGTCGTCTGAGGATGACTTTGAGAGTTTTCCTGTGGACTGCCCCTCTCAATCATTTTACCACCTGCAACTCATACGTCTCACCAGTCCAGTGAGCCCCCTGCAGCTGTGCCTCAATAAGGGCTACCACCTGCTTCTTCACTAGGACTGCAGTTGTCTCCTGAATTCCTTTTGCAGTTAAAGGATACGCTGAGCTTCTTATCACAGGAGTAGTCAAGAGTACAAACAGCTCCATTACTTCAGCACAGTAAACAATGACTTTCCTGTGCTCCTGCTCCATGTGGCTGTAGTGATGTGGTCTCTCCTTCCTCACCGAACCCATTTGATGTTGTCAGAGGCAGGATCAGAGATGAGATTCCCGGTTTGGAGGATACAGCGTATTGTCTTCAAGCCAAGGGAGATGAGTGGAGAGATGATGCAGAACTCGAGGAGGACATCACCCAGATCAACGGATCACTACCTTCCTGTCGGCAAACTGGCCAAGGAAGAATTGGATCACCCGCTGCAGGCACACCACTTTTCTGTTATGGCTAAAAGACTCTATGCATTGGCCCCGGACTTCATGAATCACCTGAATGTCCCAGGCATCGACAAGCCAGTCTCTAGTTTGATTTCGAGGTCCCTGCTACCAAAACAAGGGGACTCACAACTAAAGGACCCCGTTGAATGCTGCATGGACTACGCTCTGCATAAAAATCATGAAGCTACCGCCTTCACTATTCAGGCATCCGCTGCAGCTTTCATCTTTTCAAGAGCATCTATGATGTGGCTGGACGAACTCTTGGATGATCCCAATCCAGACCCTGTAAAGCTCAGAAAGAGCCTGGTAAAGTTACATAAGACTGCAGCATTTGTGGCTTATGCCACATTAGATGCCACTCAGCTGGGAGCATGAGCCCTAGCTTAACAGGTGGTAGCTTGGTGTACGCTTTGGCTCAGGCACTGGGACGCTGATTGTACGGCCAAGGGCAACTTGTCAAGGGTGTCTTTCTCTGGGTCATTACTTTTCGGAGAGGAAGCCCTCAAGGCGGTCTTGGTAGACCCTAAAGACAGCCGAAGACCAGTGTTGGCCACATCCAAGAGGGAGGATCGTAGGCCGTTTAGACGTTTCACCCCATACCGCTCCTTTCAGCCCTTTCTTTTTTTTTTCAATTAATTTTTATTCAAATTTTCAAAACCAAAACAATACAAAAAGAAAAAACACAAATTAATAACTAATACAATAAAAAAAAGGAAAAAAAAGAAAACTATTGACTTCAGATTTGTCGTAGTTCAGCTATAAGTCTATAATATATAACAAGCCTGTCTCTTAATAGATTATAAAATCACCTTCCTCCAGCGGTTATCTTAGTTGGTATCAAATCTCATTAACATCATATCATTTTATTCTTCCACAAAAAGTCAAAGAGAGGTTTCCAATCCTTAAGATATATGTCCATCAATTTTTTTCTAGATAGACATGTCAATCCAACTCATCAAGTCTACTAAGTCCAGTAATTTCAAATCGCTCTTCTTCCATTATCCGTATTGGTTCCATCTTCCATCTTCCATCTTTACGCACCCAATAATCTTGCTGTCATAGTCATATAATAAGAGTCTGATAGGAATTTCCTTTATCACAGATATTTCCTTGCCATCAATTCCAAACGTATCACTGAAGTATTGTTGCAAAGCCGCATCTCTGTTCCTCTTTTTTACAGAATACACTAGCACATCTCTTGAAGGTTTTTCCATTGACACAAAACAGGGATTAATTCTGTAAACTTTCTCCATTTCAAGTTCCATCAAATCCTTCCAGTCCAAGAATTTTTTCGAACCGATAATATCTTTATCTCCAATCTCTTCATCAATTCCTTCAGGGACAGCGCTGAGTTCCAAACCGTAATATTTGTCTCCAGGATCCATCACAACCAGGAAATCCAAATCTTTTTCCAAGTCCATATTTAATCCAATCTCCATAGTTTGAACCTTGCCTTTAATTTTTCTTTCATCCTTTTTTGGTTTTCCAGATCTATCTTTATTCTCCTTTCTCATAGAATCCTGAATTTCTTTCAGCTCCTGTCTCATTTCGTAAAAATCAATTTTCAACGCTTGTCTGTTATTTCTCAGTTCTTGTTTTATTAGCTTAATCCCATTCATTATTTTCTGAAACATATCTAAAGATAAAGTCCCTTCTTGTACATCCATGGTCTCACCCATCTTCTTAATTGTCATTCTTAAAACTAAAGGAACAAAACTCCTTCAATTTTCAATGTCCCAAGCAAAGAACAGTTTATTTCTTTATCCAGTTACAAAGGAGTTAATCTTTCAAACCAACTGACGTCACACTCTAGACAGCACGGACTTCCTTATCTCTTATATGTCCAGAAGTGCAAAAACAGCTTTAGTTCACAGCATCCAAATAACTAGTATCAGAAAGAATGAGCAGATTCGTCAAAAAGAAAAAAAGAAAAAAGTAGACCGGAAAAAATAGTCCCTTACATATATTACCCAAAAGTCTTATAAATCAAAAAATCTTCCAATTAGAAACCCCTCATCCGTTTGTAATCTTTATAATGCTAATTTCCATGCCAGCTTTTTGCAATAATAAAAAAAGATAGGCTATTTTTATTTTCTTCCCCTTAGTTCCGTGAATAAAAAAGGTTATGACTCACCCAGAATTTCTTAATTGCTGGTTCTTTGACAAATCTCTTTAGCTGTATAGATAACAAAATAATAAACGTAGACAGGAGAATGCTTGCCTGTTAATCCGTTTTTCTTTGAAGAAAAAAAAACGGCTCACTTTAATCAGCTGAGCTAGCTAGAATTCCTAGCTCCGTCCGAGCTGCTGGAAGACCTTCTTTCACAGACAATTCTAATGAATTCCAGTCTCCAACAAACACAACAAAGCTGTGTGGGAAATCTCTACGTTTCTTCCTTATCCGGAAGAAATTATCCCCAGTCAAAAAGCCCTTCTGACTGGTTTTAAAACTGAAAAAGTTTCATCCAAGACGGGAGCCTGTCTCAGAGGCAGCACAGGCGGAGCGATCCTCCTGGGAAGTCCGCTCCTTTCAGCCCTTTCAAGGAGCGCAGCCTGCGGGACGGGGCCGCGATTATCAATCTTCCGATTTCCGTCCCTCCAGAGAACCTGGAACAGGCAATGATTCCAAGGCAGAATCCAGAACCGGGGAAGTCAAGGGGCCTCAGCTTCATCATATGGCAGAGGAGCTCGTCAGCGCAGACAATACTGACGCTTTCCCTGTAGGGGGCAGATTGCTACTGTTTGCAAGTCACTGGTTGTGTCTGACACAGGTCACTTGGGTCAGAGATCTCTTCACTCACAGTTACAAACTGGAATTTTGGCTGACCCCTCCAGACAGATTCATCCCCTCCCTCCTGCCCAGAGTTCGAGACAGGCGCCGCATCATGTAGGAAGCCATTGCTCATCTTCTCGACATAGCTGCAATAGAACCAGTACCATCAGCGGAGAGGGCGGAAGGGGTTTACTCTCTCCTTTTTGCAGTTCCCAAGTGAGATCTGTCATGGAGGGCGGTGTTAGACCTCAAATTTGTCAACCGCATCGTGAAGTATCGTGGATTCAAAATGGAGTCCCTGGCGTCAATTATAGAGACTCTACACAAAGGGGACTTTCTGGCTTCCATAGTCCTGAAAGAAGCATACCTCCATGTGCCTATCTGCCCTGCTCACAGACGTTTCCTGTGGTTTGCCTTCGGCCCCCATCACTTTCAGTATTGGGCAATGCCTTTCGGACTCTCGTCGGCCCCGAGAGTCTTCACCAAAGTGCTGCTCACCCTGGTGGCTTATCTCCACCTCCAGGGCGTTCACATTTACCCTTATTTGGACGATCTGCTGATTTGGGCTGCTTCCAGGGATCTGGCCCTCTCTCACGTTCGCTCAGCCCTCACAGTTCTGTGCACCCATAGTTGGCTCATCAACCTCGACAAAAGCCACCTTCATCCAACCCAACGACTGCAACATCTGGGAGCGATCTTAGACACCACACGGACCATGACCTTTTTATCACCAGATCGGATTGCGGCCATCAGAGAGATGGCCCTGGACCTGGCATGTCGTTCAAGCACAAACGTAATGATTCTGGCAAGGGCTCTGGGGATATTTGTCTCGACCATCCACGTCTCACCATGGGCTTGGCATCACACTTGACCCCTTCAGTGGGCCTTACTACCTTTCCAACAGGACATTGCCATGTCCAACCATCGCACAATCCACCTGGATCCGTCACTGCGTGCTTCCTTCCATTGGTGGGCAATAGACAAAAATCTCAGCAAGGGAACCCCGTTCCGGAAACCAGACAGCATTGTAATAACAACAGACGCCAGTCTATCCGGATGGGGAGCCCACTGCAATTTTCAATTTGTTCAGGGAGTGTGGTCCAGCACAGAAGCGACTCAGAACATCAATTGGCTAGAACTGAGAGCAGCCCATCTGGCCCTTCAACACTTTCAACCTATCTTTCGTCTGGGCCATGTACTGATTCGAACAGACAATACCTGTGTGAAATCTCATCTGAACAGGCAGGGAGGAACCAGATCACAGTTCCTCCAGTTGGAAGCGTCTCAACTCTTCGATTGGGCTGAAATACATCTCATTTCACTGAAGGCAGAGCATCTCAGTGGTGTCTTGAATGTTACGGCCGATTGGCTCAGCAGACAACAGGTGATCCCAGGAGAATGGAAGCTCCACCCTACGGTGTTCAGCCTTCTCCAATGGTGGTTCGGCATCCTCTCGGTGGACCTGTTTGTCTTCTGTCACAATTGCCAGCTACCTCGCTACTTCTCCAGATATCTGGATGCCAACTCAGAATCTGTAGATGCCCTATCGACACCATGGCCAGAAGGCCTCCTATATGCCTTTCCCCCCGATATCGCTACTGGGCAGAACCTTGAGGAAGCTACGACGCAAAAGAGCCCATCTGGTTCTAATAGCCCCATACTGGCCTCGCCGGCCGTGGTTCTTAGACCTGCTCTCCCTGTCAGTGATGGATTCTTGGAGATTACCAGTCAGACCAGATCTTCTCTCTCAGGGTCCGATATGGCATCCGGATCCCGAATGGCTCAGTCTGACAGTATGGCATTTGAACAGGGACACTTGATTCGTTCAGGACTTTCTCAGGGGGTTGTGGATACAATCCTCGCTTCTCGGAAGCAGTCAACCTCTCGCATCTATCAGAGCATTTGGTTTACCTTCCCTAAATGGTGTGACTCTCAGAACGTCCAACCATCCCAGGCTAATGGTCAACAGGTGCTGCAATTTCTGCATAGAGGTCTGAAGATGGGACTTAAACCTAACACCTTGCGTCGCCACGCCGCCACCATATCTTCTATTCTCTCTGTTACATCTCCTAGTGTTTCTATGGGCTCACACCCTCTCATCAAACATTTTCTGAAGGGAGCTGCCCTAATATCGTCAGCAGTTTGTCACCGTTTTCCTTCATGGAGTTTATCAAAGGTTCTGCAAGCCCTGCAGCATCCTCCATTTGAGCCTCTTCGATCTGTGCCACTACGACTTTTGTCCTTCAAGGTCCTGTTCCTAGTGGCGGTCACCTCAGCGAGAAGAGTTTCAGAGTTGGGGGCACTGTCCTCGTCCTGCCATCTCTGTGTTTTCCATAAGGACTCAGTGGTTTTGCGTCTAGACCCCTTCTTCTGCCCAAAGGTCGATTTGGCGTTCCACTGCAACCAGGACATTGTTCTTCCCTTGTTCTGTCCGAACCCCATACATCCACTGGAGAAGGCCTGGCACTTGCTGGATGTCCGAAGGGCCCTCAAGACCTACCTGTCTCGAACCCGGGACATACGATCAACGGATTCACTGTTTGTATCCTTTAACCCTCGTACTCTGGGGAAAAAGGTGGCCAGTTCTACATTATCTTGTTGGTTGCGTGCCTGCATTGCATTGGCCTATGAGTCCCTTCAGCTGCCAGTGCCTCGTGATATAACGCTGCACTCAACTAGGTCAGCAGCCGCTACTGCCGCTTTTGCAACCAACGCTCCTCTGGCAGAGATTTGCAGAGCAGGTGTATGGTCTACCCCAAATTCCTTCATAAGACATTATAAGATAGACCGTTACGCTTCTGCTGATGCCTCCTTCGGGAGGCATGTGTTACAACAGGTTCTTTATGACAAGTAATCAAGGGGTGGTCCCATCCTACATGATGTCGGACTACCTGAGGAAAATGTACCATTGGTATCACCTGAAGGGTGATTTTCTCAGGTAGTCCGACATCATGGCCCTCCCTGTTGGAGGCTATCTGGGTTCTAACTCTTCGGAGATAGATTATTTAAACTATTTAGTTAAATCAGGACCCATTTTGGAACTATTAAACTGCATGTAGTCTCTGGGTTCTTATTTGGGACAAGGTTTTCCTTGCTTGGCCTTTTTTGTCTTCACAGATATCTCACTTCGGTCTCATCACAAATGAACTGGAGTGGGAGGGGCTCAGTGCGCCAGGTCTTGACTTCATTCTTGCCTTTGAACGCTAGATGACAGTGTTTCCCACATGATGTTGGACTACCTGAGAAAATCACCCTTCAGGTGATACCAATGGTACATTCTTTGTACAATTAGCATCCCAGTAGGTTTCACAGAACAAGATGATGTATTGATCCATTCTTCCAATACTTGCTTCCCTCTCTGCCTATAGCCTGTTTTGTTCCAACCAGAAGTCAGCTCTTGTTGTCGCCTGATATCTTCTTATGCCTCCTCACCCTGCTCCCTACTTCAATTGCCAGTTCTTCTCCCTTTTCCTTCACTAATTCTGGAGCATTCTGATTTAGGCTTGTAACAGGGCTTGATGCCAGTTGGACCTCTTCCTGTTAGAACTCCATGCTGACTCCTTTCCCTAGTTCAGTTTCTGTGCCTTTGAATTAGGGACTGAATTGGGGACAAGATCACAGAGTGGACCTCTGTTCCTAAATATTTTCTGTGATTTGTCACACCCTTATACAAACCCTGATCCTGCCAAGGCCATTTTCCCCAGGTAACATGCCATCAAGTGGGTTGTAGCATCCACTAGTATATACAAACCCTGATCCTGCCAAGGCTATTTACATCAGTTGTGAAAAACCTCCTGCCCACCCATCAGGCCTCATTTGGCCTGCCAAGCCATTTTGACCAAGGCACACCCACCTGTGCTACACCTTATGACACTATGTGTAAAGAAAGTAAAGGCACTTTTGGGCTGAAATAATAATAATAATAATAATAATTTAATTTTTGTGTCGCCTGTCTGGCCAAAGCCACTCTAGGCGACGTACACAATTAAATTCCAGTAAAATACAATTTAGAATACACTTTAAAATACATAGCAATACAATACAGTCGACAATAAAGGATTAAATTACAGCATAAAACAGTATGTAAACAACGGGCATTCGGTAATAGTGATAAAAAGCTTAGCCCACCCCGGAGGTCCCGAAGGCCTGTCCAAAGAGCCAGGTTTTTAATGCTCGGCGAAATGCATCCAGGGAAGGGGCATGTCGAAGATCGAACGGGAGGGAGTTCCAGAGAGTGGGGGCCGCCACTGAAAATGCCCTCTCCCTAGTTCCCACCAACCTAGCTGTTTTCGTTGGTGGTACTGAGAGAAGGCCCTGCGTGGCTGATCTAGTCAGGCGGCTAAGTTGGTGGTACTGGAGGTGCTCCTTCAGGTAAACTGGGCCGAGACCGTATAGGGCTTTAAAGGTTAATACCAACAAGGAGGCTTGCAGACAATAAACTGATTGTTGATGCCTGCAAAGCTCTGTGCAAAGCCCCATGCATTGTGCTTTGCAAGCATAAGCAATTACCTAATTGTCAGCAAATCAAAAGTGGGTCGCCTGATGTCATTGTGATGTCACCTACCTGTCAAACATGGCCTGCAAGGCGTGGGGCAGATAAAGATTCCCAACCCATGATTTATACCTTTGTTCCTAATGCTGTGAAAAGTCGTGAATATATTATATCGTAATTATTATTTTTTTAAGCATTTCATGCCAATTAATGTAGATTGGAACCTGACCCATGTAATGGGAATTGATGTAGTGGTCAAATGTGGAGTTGGACATATCACATATGAATGTTGTGGAGAAAGTGGATAGATAAAAGTTTTTCTCCCTCTCTCATAACACTAGAACTCGGGGACATTCAATGATGCTGAATGTTGGAAGATTCAGGACAGACAAAAGTACTTCTTCACGCAGCATGTAGTTAATCCATGGAATTTGCTCCCACAGGAGGCAATGATAGCAGCCAACTTGGATGGCTTTAAAAGAGCTTTAGACAAATTCATGAAGTATGAGGCTTTCAATGGCTATTAGCCACAGTGGCTGTGCTCGGCCTCCACTGTCAGAGGCAATATGCTTCTGAATATCAGTTGCTGGAAACCACAGGAGGGGAGAGTGCTCTTGCACTCAGGCCCTGCTTGTGGGCTTCCAATAGGCATCTAGTTGGCCGCTGTGAGAACAGGATGCTGGACTAGATGGACCATTGGCCTGATCCAGCAGGCTCTTCTTATGTTCTTATGTTCATTCTTTTTTGTGTTATAGGATATATAAGCTTAATTAAAAACATACTGAATGTGCTCAGGTTAAACTACCCAGTTATGTACAGTCCATCAAGCATTGCTCCAAAATAAACCCTGTTGAAATGAATTGAAGCTACACAGGAACGACTCTTGATGGATTGTTCCCAAGGATGGTAACAGTTCTCACCATCTTTAATGGCTTTAAAGTTAATAATTCAGCTAATGCAAAGGCACTGCTGTAATGATGTTGCATTATGACCATAATGTGAAGCCTTGGCTCTCCCTATTATAATACTGAAATTGCTATTAAAAGAGTCAGGCTTTTCACGACGGTGTGGCATCTGAGACGTAGTTACACAAATCCAATCTGGACTATAAGGCAGAGAGGAAAATATAACTGACCCTCAACTTTACTGAAAAGACATGAGGATCTCTGGGATGGTTTTTTGATCAGGCAACCTGTTTCAAGCATGATGTCAGGCTGGCTGACTTCTAAATGACTTCAAATTATTTAAAGGCAAAAGTTAGCTTTGTAAATGTTAATTGCTGCTTAACAACAAGCACTTAACTTGAAGCATTGCTTAATATACTCATTTGTCATGAAAGAAATACCAGAAAAGGCTAGAGATGTAAAGAAAGAAATTCTACCAAACAGCTCTTTCTTCCTCTGGCAATCCAAATGGTGATGAATCTGTGAAGAAGAAAGGGTTAGTGTATTTGGCATAAAAATGAATTGGTCTACTTTGTTTTTTAAGTCAGGAGTTGAATGAAAACAAGCACAACAGTGTATAGCTGTCTGCACTTTGATTGCCCTTGAGTTGAAAAACATATTTTATACTTGTATTGTTTGGAACTGCTAGTTTGAAGTTCTAGCTAGAGAGGAAAACTGTTACACTACTGATAATCATAGTAATTAAAAACATAATGATGACTATCATGATTCAGAGTACAGTAATATTATTATTATTATTATTTCCATGTGTCATTATTCATCATCATTAGCACAACAATTGCCCCCTTCCCAGGGTCATGGCTTTATTAACAAATCTGCAATGGGCAGATTACTTTCAATGTATAAGTACAGGCAGCCCAACTGGATCCATTTAGTATGAACTGCCCACCAGCCCCAATCAAGAGCAAAACCACCTGGCTCGGGTTCATGGGCTGAGTCACTTCCTTCTTCACCTGCTCTCAAAAAGAAGCCAGTTGGGAACCCAGAAACCCTTATCCCCATTAGCCGGTGTTCAGCGGGGTACGTCTAGTAGAACCACAAACCATCCCCATGCAACTTCACCTAGAGTCAGCTGACAGTGAGGTTAATTGGGGCCTGTTGTACACCTTGCCAGTTGCTCAAGGTACTTGCCATTAAATGCAGCATTTGTGTTATTTCCTGCCTGCACTTCCCGCAAGCCATGACCAATATCAACCAGCCAAATCATGCAGACTACAATATAGACAGTGATGACATAATTATGGACTGAATACTAATACTAATACTAATACTTTATTATTGTTGTTGTTGTTGTTATTATTATTATATACATGTGTCATTCATCATCATCATTAATAGTAACAACTGTTTAGGTAAAGTTCAATACACATCAAGCTGATCTTGTATACTCTTACTCAAGTAGTATATTTGTTTATATGCCAGTGGTGCAATTGACTTTATGAAGCAAGTGACCTGCACAAACCAGGGCTTCTCAGATGTTTCTCAAGTGAATTGAAAGCAACTGTACAAGATATGTCATTGTTGTGTATTAATGAAGGGTGAATTTAAAATCTTCCTGCTTTCAGTTTGCTCTCCTGGATTTTATGGTCATCGCTGTAGTCAGGCATGCCCCCAGTGTGTCCACAGCAGTGGCCCATGTCATCATGTGACTGGATTGTGTGATTGTTTACCTGGTTTCACAGGAGCTCTCTGCAATGAAGGTACAAATCACAGTGTTATTCTATTCATACACTGTTTTTTCCCTTTCTCCTATTTACAGTCAAAGTGACATTTTCAGATGGTAGCTTTGCATTTAATATTTTTTTTCCTTACTGTATATAGAGCCCATTCTGTAGTTAAATACAGAAACTCAAAAATAAACTTTGAGATATTCCTTTTGGGTGTTCTTTAATTCTTTTATTCTTTTTGAGAAGAATGCATGTTTTGGAAATTTGGCACATGGTGTACACATTTTACTTAACAGAATAATAGCTAGAACACCAAATAATGTTAAGCTGTATTTAAATATGCATTTATACAAGAATGTGCTTTTAAAATGTAACATATATATATCTGAGAATTCTACTAAAATGTTGGTCTACAACCATATTCACTTGTCTATGAGTCTCCTCGTTTGTCTTCCACCTTGCCCTGCACTGCTTTGCTGGCCTGGATGGGAGAGAAATCTTGGTGGAAGGGGAATGCAACAAATGTTGTACTCAAATAGTTGTACACGTTAAGAATCGTGGAAGGATCACCATACATGGCTGTCTAGGTATTCTTGTTTCAATGTTTCTGTGACATCATCAGCCAGTACACTAATACTGCCACAACTTTTCTCAGCTATTTCATTATTCCATCCCCCAGTAGTGACAATGCTGTTGAATCAAAACATTAACAAAAAAATGCCACCGACCACCAGGGCCTACTTACGTATTCCGAGGAAGGAAGCATTTGGGAATACTTCTGTGATGTCAAAGTCAAAGAAAGAACCTTCCCTTTCTTTTTCTCTAGTGTTCTGTTGTCAGTCACTCTCCTGCCTGGTATTACTTCTGTAGCATTTGTGGAACGCGCTGGTAACCTCTAGGCTGGATTACTGTAATGCGCTCTATGTGGGGCTGCCCTTGAGGTTGGTCTGGAAACTGCAGCTGGTGCAAAATGCGGCGGCAAGACTGCTCACTGGGGCAGGGTATCGCCAGCATGTCACCCCGCTACTGAAAGAATTGCACTGGCTGCACATTTGCTACCAGGCCAAGTTCAAGGTTCTAGTTTTGGTGTATAAAGCCCTATACAGCTCAGGATCAGGATACCTGAAAGACTGTCTTATCCCTTATATACCCAGTCGATCACTGCATTTTCCCTATGAGTCCGGCCATCACAACGGGTTAAAGCTCCACCTATTGTGCGAAGGCAAGAATGTCTTTGAAGTCAAGACTAGGGGCGTCAGGCCCCTCCCACTCTCCAGTTCATTCTTGCCTTCGTACGAACAAGATTGGATCCATAGCGTAGCAAGAAGCATTTTGCTAAGTTTATTTGTCTTCAAGTCCTTCCTTTCCCTGTCTGTGTTTAACTTCCCATTTAAGTTTGAGGGTCCCCCAGAGACCGCGGCTGCGGTTCTCTAGGTTTTTGGCCAATTTTGAGCTTTTCTTTAAGCTTCTTTTTTCCCTTACTTGTTTGAGGCTTATTTGAGGGTTCCCACAGAGACCGCGGCTGCGGTCCTCTTCGTTTTTGGGCTGCTTTTGAGCTTTCTCCCCTGGCTCTGTTGCATCCATCGGGAGCTCTTGGCTCTATCTTTTCCTGTGCCGGGCGGTCTCAAGCAGTGCTCTGAGGAGCTCTTGGAGAGACCTCTGCTGCAGTTCTCTCCCCTGCGGGAGCTTGTGGCTGCGGCTTCCTGCTCTCTTTTTTGTTTTTCCCCCGCCACCCATCTTTAGCCTGCCGGTGTACTACCTCACCAGAGCCTGGTGCTGCGGCTCTCTTTCTCCCTCTCTCTCCGTGAATTTAATTTTCACCGCGGAGAGCTTTGATTTTCGCCGCAGAGAGCTTTGATCTTCGCCACGAAGAGCTCTTCACTCGGCGGCGACAGCGGCTTGCCTTCTGCTGCCTCTTCCGACACAGGCTTCTCTAGGCAATCTTCTTGTTGGGGTTTTTTAGAGCCGCTAGTGCGGCTATCGACCCCGCGCCTCCCCCAGTGACCGCCATTGCTTCTTCTTCCTCCGCCATTTTTGGATCATTTTTTCCCGCTCTTTTTTCCGGGCGCCATTTTTCAAATTCAAATTTCCCGCCTTTTTTGTTACCCTTATTAACCATCGGATACCTCCCTTGCAGGCTATCTATCCGTATGTGTGTTGTATAAGTGCTGCAGACAGACTTACACAGGGCTGCTTTACACACAATTTTACTGTGGCTGTAATCTTAGTGGCTGGATTATATTATAAAGGCTGGAGGTCCAAGCCTAGTGGGCTGGATTATTTTATCAAGGCTGAAGCTTTAATCCTAGTGGCTGGATTGTATGATCAAGGCTGGAGCATTACTCTTAGTGGCTGATCTGTACTAAATCTGATTTATATTGGTCCCGCCCCCTCTGAGGTCGTGAACCAAACCTGAAACCCAGCCTACAGCACTAATCTGAGTGTACCACTCTAAAACAGCCTATATTACATTAACACTGATACCTCAGTGCATTCTGCCCCCTCTGTGGCAGTGCACTTCGCCATCTGCCAGTGTATCCTACCCCCTCCGTGGTAGTACGCTGTGCCAGTTCGGGTCTTTACATTCTGCCCCCTCCGTGGCAGTGTACTGCACCCAAGTTAATATAAGATGGCAGAACAGCCAGGCATGTCGCCATCAACCCATATGGTGCCAGATCAGCCAGGCATGCCACAATCAGCCAAGCCACAACATTCTAACACGACTAAGACCAGACATACCAAAGCACTGGCTAAGACAAAACATCTTTCCAGCCATAGTAAACCAAAGCGCCCACGTTATGTCTCTGTGCCAACCACCACCACAGCACAGGCACACATAAGCGATATTCTCCATTCCCCTGCTGCTGCCTCTGACGAGGAAGAGTTTGTTGGCTTTCCCCCGTGTTCGCCTAACGAACCTCCCTCCGTTTTACCGCCCCAATCATCTGTTCCAATAGTTCCTCAGGCACATACATCTGCCACATCCGGTCTGCAGCTGTCTCCTGATTTCCTCTCCCAACTTCAAGCCATGCTGGCATTTTTCACTCAAATGCAGTCACTACCACAAGTCCCTGCCATACCTCCACTTAACATGGTCCAACGTGCGTGCCATGAAGCTCATTCTTCCGGTTCACCAGATCCCTTTGATGTAGCCAGAGGCAGATGTACGGACGAAGCCTCGTATGTGGAGGAGTCAACCTTCACTGACCATGTTGAAGGAGACGACTGGAGCGACTATTCAGATCATGAGGAGGATACATCGTATCGCTTGTTTAATACCTCAGACTATCAGCCGCTAGCACGCAGGGTAGTTAATACCCTTGGTCTCCAGACTGCGCCTTCAACTTCGCCCGCCCCAGCTATCAAAGGGGCCAAGGTCCTCAAATCCCCTGCACCTACTGAACACTACATCCCGGTGCCGGACCTAATTACCAAATTAGCCTCTGAAGAATGGGCCCATCCACTCAAAGCTCGACGCTTCAAGAACCTGGCTGACAGACTTTACACCCTAGCCCCGGACTTTGCCACCAAGTTAGATGTCCCTGGCATAGATGAACCAATCGCTCGCCTCGTTTCACGATCGCTTTTGCCCAGGGAAGGGGAATCCCACCTAAAAGACACTACTGAGCGACAAATAGACTTCGCCCTCCGCAAGAATCACGAGGCCACTGCCCTAGCCATGCGTGCCTCCGCTTCAGCCTCCATCTTCTCCAGAGCATCTATGATGTGGCTGGATGACCTTCTAGAGGATGCTAACCCTGATCCTGTCACCCTCAGAAGAGCACTATTGAAATTGCGTAAGACAGCAGCTTTTGTGGCCGATGCCACTTTGGATGCCACTCAATTAGGGGCACGAGCCATGACGGCTCAAATAGTCGCTCGTCGCACCCTCTGGCTTCGCCACTGGCAAGCTGATTCAGCGGCCAGATTGAATCTGTCCAGGGCTCCTTACTCCGGATCTCTACTCTTCGGCGAGGAAGCTGTAAAGGCAGTGCTGGTTGATCCAAAAGACGCCCACAAACCGGTTCTGGCCACAGTCAAGAACAGCGACCACAGGCCTTTCAGGCGATTCCCTTCCTTCCGTTCTAACCAGCCCTTTCGAGGAACGCGGCCAGGAGGACGAGGCCGCGACTTCAGACCCTATGACCCCAACGCATTCAGGGGCTCCTGGAACCGACGCTTCCAGGGCAGAGGTCAGTACCAAGGGCGCAGGGGCAACTCATCGTCCTCATATAAGGGAGGCTGTCGCCTACGCAAGTAGTCTTAACGCCCTCCCCATAGGTGGCAGATTACTTAATTTTGGAGGTCGATGGCTGCGCCTTACTAAGGTCTCCTGGATCAGGGACCTTTTCAGTTATGGTTATACCATAGAGTTCTGGGCAACCCCATCAGACAGATTCCACCCGTCTCCTTGCCCAAGGGCACCAGCCAGGCACAACATTATGCAGACAGCTATACACCACCTCTTGGACATAGCGGCGATAGAGCCAGTTCTCACATCTGAGAGGTCGGAAGGGGTGTACTCCCTCCTATTTGCTGTGCCAAAACGAGATTTATCATGGAGGGCGGTCTTGGACCTCAAGTTTGTCAACCATTTTGTAACATATCGCAGGTTCAAAATGGAATCACTCCACTCCATTACGGAGAGTCTGCATGAAGGAGACTTCCTGGCTTCTATCGACCTTAAGGAAGCGTATCTCCATGTGCCCATTTGCATAGCCCACAGAAAGTTTCTTCGATTTGCCTTTGGCCACCAGCATTTTCAATATAGAGCGATGCCATTCGGCCTCTCCTCTGCTCCAAGAGTGTTTACCAAGGTGCTACTCATCCCCTTACCTCCGGACCCAAGGGGTTCATATCTACCCATATTTGGATGATTTGCTAATACGGGCCAAGTCGGAGGAACTGGCTCATCATCATTTAATGATCACCCTCAATGTTTTGCAGGCCTACGGCTGGCTTGTCAACTTCGACAAAAGCCATCTCCAACCAACCCAACGCCTACTACATCTAGGGGCAATGTTGGACACCCTGCAGGCAATGGTCTTCTTGGCTCCAGATCGCATCACTGCCATCATAAGCATCGCAAGGTCCCTGATGCAACAAACATCCACAGACGTCATGCTTCTCGCCAGAGCGCTCGGGATGTTTATATCTTCAATCCACATTGTACCATGGGCTCGAGCCCACACTCAGCCCCTTCAATGGATTCTGTTGCCTTTTCAACAAGACATTGCCAGCTCCAACCATCGCAAAGTTCGCTTGAGCCCTGCACTGCGCCTCTCCTTCCGCTGGTGGACCAAGGTTCAACACCTCTCCAAGGGCACGTCGTTCAGAGAACCCCGCAGAACCGTTGTAACCACAGATGCCAGCCTCATAGGTTGGGGAGCCCACTGCAACTCCCAGTACGTTCAGGGGGTTTGGTCCAACACAGAGCAATCCCAAAGCATCAACTGGTTGGAGCTAAAGGCTGTCCACTTAGCTCTATGTCATTTTCAGTCTCTGTTCCCTTTGCATCATGTGCTCATTCGAACAGACAACACGTGTGTAAAATCACATTTGAACAGACAGGGGGGCACCAGGTCTCGTCCTCTGCAGGACTTAGCCTCCCTCATCTTTGTCTGGGCAGAACAACATCTACAATCCCTGAAAGCAGAGCACCTCAGAGGGATTTGGAATGTGACAGCAGACTGGCTCAGCAGACAACAGGTCTTTCCAGGAGAATGGAAACTTCATCCAGCCATTTTCCATCGTCTCCAGTGTCGGTTCGGCGCCCTATCAGTCGACCTGTTTGCCTCCAGTCGCAATTGCCAGCTTCCCAGGTACTTTGCCCGATACCTGGACTCAACAGCAGAAGCAGTGGATGCTCTGACAACACCGTGGCCAGACGGTCTACTGTACGCCTTTCCTCCCATACCATTGTTAGCCAAAACCTTGAGGAAGGCGCGAACCGAAAAGGCACAGCTGGTTCTGATAGCACCATTTTGGCCACGCCGACCGTGGTTTTCAGATCTTCTGGCAATGTCAATGATGGATCCTTGGACACTTCCAGTAAGGCCAGACCTTCTATCCCAGGGTCCAGTACTGCACCAGGACCCTACTTGGTTCAATCTAACAGCGTGGCGTTTGAACGGGGACATTTGAGGTCAGCTGGACTGTCTGACGCTGTGATTGATATTATTTTGGCCTCGAGAAGACCATCTACCACCCGTATTTATCAACATACCTGGGTGGCTTTCTCCAAGTGGTGTCAGTCCCACCACCATGATCCATCCCAGGCCAATGTGCATCAGGTGCTCCAATTTCTCCATGGCGGCTTTATGATGGGACTTCGACCCAACACTCTACGTCGACATGCGTCCACTCTTTCGTCCATTCTCTCAGTGTCCTCTCCTGGAGATCATATTTCCTCACATCCGTTCATCAAACGTTTTTTGAGGGGAGTCGCCCTACGCTGTCCGGCTGTTGTCCATCGGTTTCCCTCATGGAGTTTGCCGAAGGTTCTGCAGGCTTTGCAACGCCCTCCGTTTGAACCCATCAGGACTGTGCCTCTTCGTATACTGTCCTTCAAGGTCTTGTTCCTGATCACAATCACATCTGCTAGACGAGTTTCGGAGTTGGGCGCATTGTCTTCCGCTCGCCATCTCTGCGTCTTCCATAAGGACTCTGTTGTACTGAAAACTGATCCTTCCTTCCGTCCCAAGGTTGATTCAGTGTTCCATTGCAACCAGGACATTGTTTTGCCTTCCTTTTGCCCGAATCCTACCCATCCTCTCGAGAAGGCTTGGCATTCGTTAGATGTCCGGAGGGCTCTCAAGACCTACCTGTCTAGGACCCAGGATATACGACGAACTGAGTCTCTGTTTGTATCCTTTCATCCAAGGTCTATGGGGCACAAAGTTTCCAATCCTACCTTATCCCGTTGGTTAAGGGCATGTATTACTTTAGCATATGAGTCTCTTAAGCTGTCAGTTCCAGCTAGTATAACGGCTCATTCTACCAGGTCAGCTGCCACTTCGGCTGCTTTTGCCACTAATGCTCCTGTTGCCGATATTTGTAGGGCTGCAGTCTGGTCTACCCCACACTCATTTATAAGGCATTATAAAATTGATCGCTATGCCTCTGCTGACGCTTCTTTTGGCAGACGAGTGTTGCAACAGGTTCTTAATGACGATTAACACGTGGGTGGTCCCTCCCTGTTTGGGCTGCTGGGGTACATCCCGTTGTGATGGCCGGACTCATAGGGAAAATGGACCATTGGTCTCACCTGAAGGGTGATTTTCCTATGAGGACGGACATCACGACCCTCCCAGTTGGAGGATTATATATTTTCTAATGTGTTCTATATTACTGTTACGCTATTATATTTAAATTTAAAAGTGAAGTCAAGACTTCTAGTTCTGTTATACCACTATGTTGGAGTCATGTTACTATGCATGGTACTATTGTGTTATTTTCCTGCTGCCAGGCCTGTTGGCCTTGTTCTTGTATTTTTAGATATCTCCTTAGACTCGCTGCGAATGAACTGGAGAGTGGGAGGGGCCTGACGCCCCTAGTCTTGACTTCAAAGACATTCTTGCCTTCGCACGATAGGTGGAGCTTTAACCCGTTGTGATGTCCGTCCTCATAGGAAAATCACCCTTCAGGTGAGACCAATGGTCCACTCTGCAGGTGAGGGCCTCCTGCAGATACCACCTTATCAGGAGGTTCGTTCTGTACAATATAGGAAACGGACCTTTAGTGTGGCAGCACCTACCCTGTGGAATTCCCTCCCTTTGAATATTAGGCAGACGCCGTCTCTGCTATCTTTTTGGCGCCTTTTGAAGACTTTTCTTTTTCAACAAGCCTTTTAAGTTGAGAGCTATCCCAGTCTGTGTCTGTGTCAGAATTGCTTAATATGTTTTTTAATAATGTTTTTAACCCTTTTAAACAAAAGTTTTAAAAATGTTTTTAACGCTGTTTTGTCTTAATGTATTTTAAGATTTGTTTTTATGATGTTTTAAAGTGTTTTTAGTGCCTTGTTTGCTGCCCTGGGCTCCTGCTGGGAGGAAGGGCGGGATACAAATTAAATAAAGAATAATAATGTGACCACCACACAGTAGGAAATGAGTGTTAATATGCTGGGAACCAAGTGAGAATGAAACAAGGGGTTGTATACAATGGTTGCACAAATAAAGGTCTGCTCATGCAACTCAGCTGATCTTTATCTCTCCCCCTCACCATGCAGCCCCTGCACTCTTCAAAACCTTCTCCAAAGGCTCAGGGTTCCCTGGACAAGGGGCTCTATTGTATGTACATTGGCTGAAATCAGGAGGGATCTTATGCCAACAGAGCTTAGAAGTAAGGAGGGTAAGATAAATATATTTTGCGCAAGATGCGAGCACCTTTCCTCTTATGCAACCATTGCATACAGCCAAATGAAACAACTGCTTTTGGATGGCCTTGGATAAAGAGCAATGACTGCAATGCATACCCGATATGGGAGTAAAGGAATGACTTTGGATAAGGATAGATGAGCAAAACCCAGAACTGCTGCATGAACCCACAAATGAGACACAGCAGTGACCTTGGGGATAGGGAGAGAGAGATTGTCCAACAATGGGGGGGAAATCATCCAACAATGGGAAAAAGTCATATCAAAACCATTTGGCTCCTTATGCAAGGATTCATCTGTCCCAAGGCCAATAGAAATGTGCGGAGGAACACAAGCCCATAGCTGACTGGGGCTGAAGAGAAGAGAGAAAGGAGGCCGGGGGCCAAGGAAAAGAGCAGTGGAGGAAGGAGGCCACAGGAAGAAGTAGGGCCTAAAGAAAAGGAAGCTGAGGGATTTAAGAAAAGAGGAAGAAGCACGAGGCAGTGGGACCTGAAAGATGGGAGAATTTGAAGTGGGGGGCAAAGGCAAGGAAACCCATGGAAGAACAGATGGGGCAGTCAAGAGTCAAAGGAATGATTGGTTGAGCAAAGCCAGGAATAGGGAAGGGAAGCTGTCTATTCAGGCACCAAATGGCCTCTTATGACCTCTTTCCCACCATTTGTTGGCATCTCTCCAGTATAACTATTTAAAAAACAAAACAAAAAGAAATATCACTGAACTAAATGAACTGTAAGAGCACAGTGTACTTCATGAAGCCTATAATTTCTTTCTGCAGTCTGTCCCAGTGGCAGATTCGGGAAGAAGTGTGCAGGAATTTGCACATGCACCAACAATGGAACCTGTAATCCAATTGACAGATCTTGTCAATGTTATCCTGGATGGATTGGTAGTGACTGTTCTCAGCGTAAGTACAAGTATTTTTATTTGTTCAGTGGCTTTGTTAAAGTCATTAATCTAACTTTATATTTAATTTTTCTCGTAGACACTGAAGACACTTTGTAATAAACTCAAAAATAAGGCATACATGGCTATTAGATCTCAACCTATTTGTATTTCAAAGTACATCAAATATTTGCAATAGTTTTGCATAGCAATTTCACTTTTTTAAAGAAACCCAGACTTTCTAACACAGTTTGTAATAAAGTCATTTATATAGTTTCTACCAATACAGTATTAAATGGTTCCTCTGAACATAAATGTCTGTTTGTTGTACATGCAAATGAATGCCTTCCTGCATTTTATGCATAGAACTTTGTAGAACAAAAATATTGTGTGACACGTTTTCTGCGGTACATGCTTTTGACGATGTGAGTCCACTTTATCAGATGCATGAAGTGTTATCCTCAACTGGCATATTTCTCCATATACATAGTGGGGCGGGGGATATAAACAGTGGGGTTAAATAGCCATGAAATGAAAGTGGTTTAGTCTGTGATATTTCTCTGCAAATCTTAAATGTATACAAGGTAGTTGACCATTCTCAAGAGCCCAGCAATAGGCAATAACAATAAAAAGTCTTCCTAGCTTTGTTATGCTAATTTAACAGTAATAGAAAAGAAACCATTGATTTGACTGAGACCTGAGGGTCAAACTAAGGCTGCGTACACACCATACTTTTAAAGCACATTATTTTCTACAAAGAATCCTGGTAACTGTAGCTTGTTAAGAGCGCTGGCACTTTTAGCTCTTTGAGGGGTAAACTTTAAATGTATGGTGTATATGTAGCCTTATTGATAACCTGTGGTTCAGCAAGTGCAAGATGGAGTCTCCCTTTGAAATTCCTTTGCTGAACAATGGTGACTTTCAAGCCAGCTGCACAATGCAGAAATATATTATTGGTATTATTTAGGGGAGGGGCTATAGATCAATGATAAAGCATATGCTTTTCACACAGAAGTGTCCAGGTTTAATCCCTGATATGTTCAGTTAAAAGGCTCAAGAGGCAAGTGATGGAAACAATATCTGCATGACACTTGGAGAACTGCTGCCAATCAGAGTAGGCAACGCTGCTAGATGAATCAGTAGTCTGACTCAGTATAAGGCAGTGTCATATATGGTTATATTTATGTTCAATGGCATGTTTAGCCTTGAGAAAAGAAGACTGAGGGGAGATATGATAGCACTGTTCAAGTACCTGAAAGGTTGCCACACAGAGAAGGGCCAAGATCTCAATCGTCTCAGAGTGCAGGACACAGAATTATGGGCTCAAGTTACAGGAAGCCGGATTTCAACTGAACTTCATGAAAAACTTCCTAACTGTTAGATGGAACCAATTACCTAGGGACGTGGTGGGCTGTCCAACACTGGAGACATTCAAGAAGCAGCTGGACAGCTACCTGATGGGTGTGCTTTAATTTGGATTCCTGCATTGGGCAGGATGAGTTGGAAGGGATAGGCCCCTTCCAACTCTACAATTCTATGATTCTATTTCATGTGCCATGTTGGATGATGAACATGTGAATGAGCTCCTGACAGTATGACTCATTTTTAGGTCCTGTAATAGTTTTGCCTAAGTAGGCATGGGGACAGAATTGGCATCCAGGTTTCTAGGTCTGGTCCCTGGGTTTGTATTAGGTCCTGAAATAGTTTTGCCAAAGTTGACATTGGGACAGAATTGGCATCCAGGTTTCTAGGTCTGGTCCCTGGTTTGTATCTTTGCTAGGTAGTCTGTTGTTGCTCATCAATAGCTATTTTAAATTAGGGTTTTGTCTGCAAGCAACATCAGTCCTGCTGCCTAAGGCCTATGAGCAAGACGTATAGTTATTCCAAATAGGCTGTTGGATTTCACATTGGAATGATTTTAGCTGGGTGTAGTGGGTGACAACAGGTGATGTTCTGCTAGTTATTCTTTTGGCCCTATCCCACTGTAATTATTCCTGTGTACCAGTTTGATATTGTCAACCTATCCCCCCCACAAACACACTTTATTGGCTGGGCATTGTAGTATTGGGAATGCCTGGTGGAAATCCATTTTATATGAGTCCTTGTCCAAAGAACTGGAGGAAATGTTGTTACACTGTAGCAATTGGCTATCAACAATAGATTGTGTAGTGTGCTCTAAATGGAAGTATGTAGGTATGTTTGCAGTGATCAATGGGTTTCTGGTATAATGTGGTTCTCATAGTTGCAAAATAGTATCTAGAAACTGGAACTGATGCATTGATAAGCCCATTCTCAGGTTCATAGTAGAGTGGAAGCTTCTAAAGTCCTGGTGGAATTTTAAAGGGTCTCCTGCTCATAGATCAAGATGATGAAGGTGTCATGAATGAATATCAGGTGGAGGGAAACACCGTTTGGGAGATATTCCCTCTTTCTGTCTTTGCTTCTATTCTGGTTCATAATTCCAAGCAAGGTACTGTAAAATCTGCCTTGCCTCACCAAAGCGGTATTGTTACTGAACTCTGTACATTTGCATAATTTACATTTGCACAATGAGTACGGACTTCCTACTGTGGTTTACTTAGGACTGATTGAATCAGTAGCCAGTGGAATTACCTATTGGGTGTAGCAGAACCAGCTGTAAGGGTTGATAGCCCAGACTTGATTAATGTTTACATGCAGAGTTTCAGTAAAAGTTGCAGCAATGTGTGAGAACCAAGAGTGTAGGATACCTATTTTGTTTTCAAGATGATGGTACTCCTTTTAACATGCCTCATTGGTTCACATTCCTCATGGTTTGTCTAACAGAGATTAACTGGCTGTCCCATTGCTTTGCAACATCTGGTCCATTTACAAAACTTGAAATATAATGGTTTTAAAAATTAAATTATTATCCTACATATCACTAATTTTTATCATTTTCTTTGCATTGTAGATATTGCATAATGTTACATATGACTGCCACACTGTTGGATGTTTCATGTACTATTTTAGATGTTTAAAAAATACCCACAGAGTGTACAAATACACACTTGTCTTTTTGGGGACAAGTACTAATGTGTCTTATCAAAATGTTTTTGTTAATAATTTTAATGTTTATTTCCATAAATTAATGTTTTGTATTAGTTACTTAGGAAAATTTTAATTAAAACACTTTGGCATTGTTATGTCTCTTTATCTTCAGAATTAATCAGTATAATTCATTACTTTCTGATAATGGAAAATTGATATAGAGCAATAAGAAAAAATATGCCAGTAGAATGAATGGGAATCTCTACCCAGACTGACCTTTAGACCAAGAAAAGGGAGTTTTATTTGACTTATGTTAAGGCCTTTAGTTCTTATAGAAAGTAGTGATCCCATTACTTTAATATTACTTCAGTGTGATCTCTGTAAAGACTTCTTAAAGATGTCTGTGTATGTGACTTAACATTCTAAGCCCCCCACCAGCATTTTCCCATAAAAGGATAAGACCCAAATCAATAAATTATTGATTATATTCCTTCCAGTTGTTACATTTTAAGGAGTGTTCTTTTAAAAAATTGGGCTTTTGAGCCATAGACACCCCACCACCACAAATAACACATAAGCAAACTATATTTGATCTAAATAGATCCATTCGTTGCATAGGGTCCAGCATGCAACAGATTCTATGGGTCACAATCATGGTAATTTTAGATATCAATGTAACCCCAGGGTGCATTGGATAGTGCACCACTCCAGATGATTGAGTTTGACATTGATCACACTTGGAACTGGAAAGTGAGTTTCCATCCCTCTTACACTGGTGGAATAGGAGAATTTTCCATAGGAGGTAGGCCATCAAAGCGGGTAGTGACTCCACCTATCGTCCGAAGGCAAGAATGTTTCTGAAGTCAAGACTAGGGGCGTCAGGCCCCTCCCACTCTCCAGTTCATTCTTGCCTTCGTACCGAACAAGTTTGATTTTTCTAGCCTAGAATCTAGCTAAGTCGTTTGTGTTTTCTGTGTTTGTGTTTTTTGGCTGACAGGGTGTGGAGGTTTCAGTGTTTGTGTATTTCACACTTCCCTTCCCTCTGTCTTGCTTTTTACGTCGTCTGTTTTCCTGGGGAATCCTTGGGGGAGGTTTTCCCTTGCCTGGGCCGTTTTTTCCTTTTTCTGTTCAGTTTTTAGTATCACGGCCCTCAGAGAGACCACAGCTGCGGTTCTCTCTTCCCTCAACGGGAGCTTGCGGCTGCAGCTCCCGGCTGATTTCGCTGCTTATTCACGTCCCCCACAGGAGCCTGCTCTTGCGGCTCCCTTTTTCCTGGCCGTTTGGGTCGCTGCCTCCCCAGTTCGACCGCGGCTTCTCCGTCGCGGCGGTTCATCCTAGCGCCTGCAACTGCAGCTTCTCATTTTGTCACTGTCCCCCCTCCCCCAGCTTGCTCTTCGGCAGCTTTAAATCTCGCCGCGCCCATCGCCCGCCGCTGCGACTGCAGCTTAATCAGGCTTCCTAAGCCTTCAATCTACTGGGGATTCTGCCGGCCGTCTCCGTAGCAGACCCCTTATCCTGGCTTTTACAGCCGCGATCGAGCCCTCCATACCCGTGGCTCCAGAGCCTTTCCTTTTTTCAACTTGGCGGCCGTTATTTCGTTCGCTAGTGCTCTGAGGGGACCGCCATTGCCTCTTCATCCCCACAAGCCTTTCCTGATTGGCCAATTTTCCCACCCTTTTTTCCATAGTTCAACTGATTCCTCTACCACACGTCTCCTGCTGTTGGCTCTGGCAACCTTCGGATTAATGTACTTCTGTGACTGCTCTATCAAGGCTGTGGCTGTGCACCAAACTATTTGAACTGTACATTCTTCCCCACTCGTGGCCGTGTACTAGGCGGCTGATACTGCGCAAGCTGTTTGAACTGGACATTCTGCCCCACTTGTGGCCATGTCCCAGCCAGTTGCCCCTGTACAAAACACAACTTATTTGAACTGTACATTCTGCCCCCCCCGTGGCCGTGTTCCAGGGCGGTCTATACTGTACATTCTGCCCCCTCTGTGGCTGTGTACCAAGCCTGAAGTCTAGTCTGCATTATATTGACGCTGTTACCTCGTACATTCTGCCCCCTCTGTGGCCGTGTACCAAGCCTGAACTTTAGTCTGCATTATATAGACACTGTTACCATCGTACATTCTGCCCCCTCTGTGGCCGTGTACTTAGCCATCTGCCAGTGCATTCTACCCCCTCTGTGGTCGTGTACTGCGCCTGTTCGGGTCTCTACATTCTGCCCCCGCTGTGGCTGTGTACTGCACCCATAGTGAATATAAGATGGCGGAACAGCCAGACATGTCTCAGACAGCCAAGCCACAACCATCTAAGGCAACTAAGACTATCAACCTCTAGCTCGCAGGGTAGTTAACACCCTTGGTCTCCAAGCTGCGCCCCCAACAGCTGCCGCTCCAGCTATTAAAGGGGCCAGGGTTCTCACATCCCCTGCACCTACTGAGCATTACATCCCGGTGCCGGATCCCATCGCTAAACTGGCCACCGAAGAATGGTCTCATCCATTCCAAACTCGCCGCTTCAAAAACCTGGCTGACAAGCTTTACTCCCTGGCTCCTGAATTTGCCTCCAAGCTGGCCGTTCCCGGCATAGATGAGCCGATCGCTAGCCTAGTTTCGCGATCTCTTTTGCCTAGGGAAGGAGAATCCCAACTAAAGGATGCTACTGAGTGAAGATTAGACTTCGCTCTCCACAAAAATCATGAGGCCACTGCCTTCTCCATGCGAGCCTCCGCATCAGCTCCCGTCTTCTCCAGGGCAGCAATGATGTGGCTGGATGATATGCTAGAGGACCCTACCCCTGATCCTGTTTCTCTCAGACAATCATTGATTAAGTTGCGCAAGACAGCGGCGTTTGTGGCTGATGCCACTTTGGATTCCACTCAACTGGGGGTACGAGCCATGACGGCTCAAATAGTCGCTCGACGGACCCTCTGGCTTCGCCACTGGCAAGCTGACTCTACAGCCAGAGTGCATCTTTCTAGAGCTCCTTACACTGGATCTTTGCTCTTCGGCAAGGAAGCTCTAAAGGCAGTGCTGGTTGATCCCAAAGACGCTCACAAACCGGTCTTAGCCACTGTCAAGAACATCGATCATAGACCTTTCAGGCGATTTCCCTCTTTCCGCACTAACCAGCCCTTTCGAGGAACGCGGCCAGGAGAACGAGGCCACGACTTCCGATCCTATGACTCCAATTCTTTCAGGGGAACCTGGAACCGACGTTTCCAGGGCAGAGGCCTATGGCTGGCTTGTCAACTTCGACAAAAGCCATCTTCAACCGACCCAATGCCTACTACATCTAGGGGCAATGTTGGACACCCTGCAGGCGATGGTGTTTCTGTCTCCAGATCGCATAACTGCCATCACAAACATCGCGAGGTCTTTGATGCAACAAACAACCGCAGACGTCATGCTTCTAGCCAGGGTGCTTGGAATGTTCATCTCTACCATCCACATTGTGCCATGGGCTCGAGCCCACTCTCGCCACCTTCAGTGGGCTTTGTTGCCTTTTCAACAGGACATTGCCAACTCCAATCATCGCACAGTTCCTCTGAGCCCCACACTGCGCCTTTCATTCCGCTGGTGGATGAGGGTCCAACATCTTTCCAGAGGCACTCCATTCAGAGAACCTCGCAGGACTGTTGTCACCACGGATGCCAGTCTCATCGGCTGGGGAGCACACTGCAACTCCCAGTACGTTCAGGGAGTTTGGTCCACAGCAGAGCAGACTCAGAACATCAATTGGCTGGAGCTCAAGGCGGTCCACCTAGCTCTACTTCATTTTCAGTCTCTGTTCCCTTTGGACCATGTCCTCATTTGAACGGACAACATGTGTGTAAAATCACATTTGAACAGACAGGGGGGCACCAGGTCCCATCCTCTGCAGGACCTAGCTTCCCTCATCTTCGTCTGGGCAGAACAACATCTACAATCCCTAAAAGCAGAGCATCTCAGAGGGATTTGGAATGTGACAGCAGACTGGCTCAGCAGACAACAGCTCAGTCCGGGAGAATGGAAACTTCATCCGACCATATTCCAGCGTCTCCAGCGTCGGTTCGATGTCTTCTCGATCGACTTGTTTGCTTCCAGTCGCAATTACCAGCTTCCCAGGTACTTTGCCAGATACCTGGACACAGCAGCGGAAGCAGTGGATGCTCTGTCCATACCGTGACCAGACGGTCTTTTGTATGCCTTCCCTCCCATACCGCTGTTAGCCAAAACACTGCGGAAGGCGCGGAGCAAGAGTGCACAGTTGGTTCTGATAGCACCATATTGGCCACGCCGACCGTGGTTCTCGGATCTTCTTGCAATGTCGGTGACAGATACCTGGACACTTCCAGTCAGGCCAGATCTTCTATCCCAGGGTCCAGTATGGCATCAGGATCCCACTTGGCTCAATCTAACAGCGTGGCTTTTGAACGGGGACGTTTGAGGTCGGCTGGACTGTCTGACGCTCTTATTGATATTATCTTAGCCTCCAGACGGCCATCTATCCCTGTTATGTTACACTATTTTATTACATTTATTAGTGAAGTCAAGACTCCTAGTACGGTCATGTTAGAATCATATTATTATGAATGTTGCTATTGTGTTATGTTCTTGCTGGTAGGCCCGTTGGCCTTTTTTCCCTGCATTTTTAGATATCTCTCTTTGGACTCGCTGCGAATGAACTGGAGAGTGGGAGGGGCCTGACGCCCCTAGTCTTGACTTCAGAAACATTCTTGCCTTCGGACGATAGGTGGAGTCACTACCCGCTTTGATGGCCTACCTCCTATGAAAATCACCCTTCAGGTGAGACCAATGGTCCAATCACTACAAATTTGCCCTTAAGACACATTTGGTTGGATACTTTTTCAGGGATTGGGTATGTATTCTGAGTCTGCCTAACTGCTGCAGTCCACATAGTGCTTACATCTCACTTGCACCGTTCCTCTATCTAGAGATGGGCAAGCCCTCCTCTGCTTGCCTTGAATATACTCTAATATTGTCTGAGTTCAGAACAAGCTAAGCGAAGGCTCAGAAAATGACCACTCCCTTCCAGTCTACCCACTTTTCAGAATGCTCTTGCCTTTACTTGTTTGGCCACTGGCATGGTAAGAGCATCAGTGAGGATGGAGGTTTGTCCGTTTGTCCCCTTGCCCTAGTGCATGCCACAGTAGTACTTAGGAAGACAACAGATCCCAAAGGCCCTTCCTCCTTGAACAGCCTTCCACCCTCTGCTGACCTCATGAGCTATGGCTGTTCCCACCACTGCTGGCCAGGTAATAAAGGGAAGGGAGATAAGATGTCTTAGGGAGTCAGGAACCATCAAGAAGGATGTTCTGGGGATAGCTAGCAGGGAAGGAAACCAGGATTTTTTTTTCTAGTTCAGACTTTAATCCAAGCCTAGAATAATTTGTGGCTTTGTAAAATCTGCCTCTCCTTTGAAAGAGAGGTATTCTCTTTGCCCCCCAAATTCTTTGAGCCCAGCTTGGGAGAATTTTGCTGGTATGTTTACCTCTGTCTAAATCCACTTGGCTACATGATGCCACCCATTTGCCATCCCAAGGAGTGTGGTATGCCCAACTAGAGGAGCAGTGCCATTATTGGGAACCTTCCCCCACCCTATTCTAAGTACCTTTCATGGGAGTGCAAGGATCTTCCATGCAATTTCCCTTTTAATCCTAGTATATTAATATATTTAAGCAGCCTAAAGCCCAAATTATCAAGATTCTGTGTGAATTCAAGGCACTTCAACTGAACTATTTAAAAATATTGTATGGAGAGTGGGATATTTTAAGGATCTGACCAAAATACCATTTTCACACAGCATGCTGTTTGCATTTTCCATGCCTATAACTTGAATGCAAAACCTTTAACCTTTATGTATACATTGAGAATATATTGCACAGATGTTATAAGCAGGGGTATGCATCAGATTCTGACAAATCCTCTATCCCAAGGTGATGTGGAATGCTTCAGAGGAATTTTGGGCTTGTCAGAGATAAAAACAGCAGGGAGTAGAAAAAGAGGAAGGCCAAACAAGAGATGGATTGATTCCATAAAGGAAGCCACAGACCTGAACTGACAAGATCTGAACAGGGTGGTTCATTACAGATGCTCTTGGAGGTCGCTGATTCATAGGGTCGCCATAAGTCGTAGTCGACTTGAAGGCACATAACAACAACAACAACAACAGAGATAAAGTGGGATCTGTACAGGGTAGTATAAGTAAAAGCAGGGGTCCCTGAAGTCCTTCAGAGTGTCTTGGTGATCCAGATGTTTTAAAAAACATAGTAGATGCTTTTAGTAGATCCTGTAGGATCAGGCCTGGCCCCAGGTTGGATGGAAAAGTTGGGCACTGGACAAGGACCCCTGCAGCTGACCATGTGTAGCTCCCACTCTGCAATTTGTGTGCCCATGCTGGCATGAATTGCGGAGCGGAAGCCACCCTTTGAAGCAACACCCCCCCCACACCGGCACAGGCTGGTCAGACCACTTCCCATGTCACTCCATCACCATGTCAACATATTGCATGTGCATGCTTGCCATCTTGGGTGATGGCAGGCACGTGCACACAGCACACTAACACCGACATGGCTTGGGCCTATTTAAGCCTCCAGCAGTGGTGGTAGTGCTTCCACATTGCCACTGCTTCCACCTTTGAGAGTCCACTGCAGTGTGGTGCCCAAGGGCCCACTGCAGTCTGGTGCTGGCACTGGGCAGGATGACAGGAAAAAGGAGATCAAACATTGGAATGCGGAGAGGGTAGAGGGACAGTTCTGTCATGACTGTAATCAAAGTGAATGATTTTGAAATAGCCCACAAAATACTAGGAAAGATTAAGTGATTCCTTTTTAATCCACCCAAAACTGTTAACAGCTATCATTGCAGGAAAACCATGGTCGCATCCTCATGAAATTTGGCAAGAGTTGTGCCTTCTGAAAGGGCAACCTTGTATGCAAATCTCATCCAGTTCTGCCCCAAATACTGTTGCAAATAGATTTTTTCTTTTAAACATAAAAACCAAACTTTAAAGTTGCCCAGCACAAAAGCCAGTGGACCTATTTGCCTGTAGTTTGGTTGGCTTTATCCACTCTGGAGAGTTACTATGCCTGTAAATTTATCCATGTCTGTGAAAAGAAAAAAAATATAGCTGTGTTTAGTTTCCTGATAGTGAATGGGAATGGGGAAATGAAGTGCAACCCAAAACTGTAACTGCTTTGCTTGCAGGAAACCCACAGAGCTCTAATTTTGAGATTTGGTAGGATCCCACCCTCAGAAAGGATTGCCTTGCCCTGTACATTGCTTCCAGTTCTGCTCCAAAATTAAAAGATTACTGATGCTTCCTTTTCTAAAAAAATAAAAATTTAAAAGTGCCCAGCAAAAAAGCCCCTGGATCCATTTGCCAGTAATTTGGTAGGTTTTATCTGCTCTAGAGGAGCTTCATGTGCCTGCAAATGTTATCCACTTCTGTCAAAAGGAAAAACAGTTTTAGCCATTTTAAAATTTCCCAATAGTGAAGGGGGCAAAAGAAGCAGACTCAGAGGGATCCCAAGCTGAAGCAGGCTGTCTACAAAGCAACTTGGAATGAATCTGGCTTTTTTCAGAAGTGTTGAATTGTGGTCCAAACCAAATCTTGTGGTCAGTGCAAACCCTAGTTCTAAGTGTATAAAGCTGAAGCCGTCATAGCGCTTTGACTATGGTACTTTCAGATATAAACAGAAAGAAACAATGGGAAAAGCATTGGAGTTTTACATGTTTCCCCCACTCTATACTTTGCACACACAGAATTACAATGTAACATGGCTACAATTTGCAGACAAGGAAAATCAGTGTAACAAGCCACATACTGCAGCAGAATTTTTAATGTATGTTGTGCTGCTGTAAATACAAAAATCCACATAGGGAATGGTGTAGTGGTTACAGTGTTAGACTACAACCTGGGTGACCAGGGTTTGAATCCCCACACAGCCATAAAGCTCACTGGGTGACCTTGGGCTAGTCACTGCCTCTTAGCCTCAGAGGAAGGCAATGGTAAACCTCCTCTGAATACCGCTTACCATGAAAACCCTATTCACAGGGTCATCATAAATCGGAAACGACTTGAAGGCAGTCCATTTCCATTTTCATAATAATTTGAGTTTAACTGAGAAATGCTATATATAAATTATGTTCTTATTGAGTTTAGATGAATAAGATTCACAAACACCTGTAGTGACCTTGGCTAAGTGGCTCAGTGCTCCACAGCTGTGTTGTTTTCTGTCAAATAATACTAATTTATTTTTATTGTTTCAGCTTGTCCTCCTTCCCATTGGGGCCCAAATTGTATCCATACCTGCAACTGCCACAACGGAGCTCACTGTAGTGCTTATGATGGGGAGTGTAAATGTACACCGGGATGGACTGGTCTCTACTGTACGCAAAGTGAGTTCCAAGTATATACCTCTGTCCCTGTGTGTCAGACATAGTTAGTAGTATGGAAATTATAATCCAGGAACTCCTATTGAAGCCAGAAGAATATGTTTGCACTATTAGCTTACATCTAGGTTATTTCAAGAGAGCCAGTGTGGTGTAGTGGTTAAGGTGTTGGACTACAACCTGGGAGACCAGAGTTCGAATCCCCACATAGCCATGAAGCTCACTGGGTGACCTTGGGCCAATCACTGCCTCTCAGCCTCAGAGGAAGGCAATGGTAAACCCCCTCTGAATACTGCTTACCATGAAAACCCTATTCATAGGGTCGCCATAAGTCGGGATCAACTTGAAGGCAGTCCAATTACAATTAGGTTATTTCAAAGAAGGGGATGTTCTCATGCATTCAGGAGCTGTCATGAGCAAGATAGAAAGTAATGGCATGTATGCACTGATGCTGAGTTTTTCATTCCCTCAATTTGCCTTTGGACCATTTATTGGTTGTATAAAAGGCTCCTCACTGTATTGAGAATAAAGATGGTTTTGCATGCCTGTGTATCTTTGAAGGATCTTAGCCACCAAGTGCCCTTCACCTGTAGTTAAAATAATAGTAGCATGACTTTGTTGGCATGTGTAGCGTGTGTGTGTGTGATCCATAAAGCAGTGCCAATGCAGATCGGTTTAGAAATGATCCAGACCAGGCAAAGTATTCTTTAAGAGCCTTTACTGGCATTAAGATTCTCTGAAACACAGTTCTCTCTCCATACAAAATCCCCCACACCAGAACTGGCTCAGCTCTTTATCTCGAATGTTGCCCTTGACAACCAGCTGCTGGCCTTGGGCAGCCTGGCAACAACTTCTGCACTGTTTAACCCGTTTGCTTCAGGTTTTGCTCTTCCTCTCATGTATCTCTTTCTGTGAGAAACACATAAGTCACAGTAGCCCAACAGCCCCCACCTGTTACTCACAGAAATCCCTTTATATTATTATTACACTTTACAGTACAATATACATTTCAGTTTGCATTTTTACAATTTGTTTTTCAGTTGTTTTATACAGTTCCTTTTTCATGTTTTCTTTACATATACATTTTCTGTTGTTTTTATTTTGTTACAGTTTACTCAGACTCATTTACATTACATTCTTCAACACAACTTTTCCACATTAAATTCATTGTTTCAGCATCTATAGGCCCTTCTTTTTCCCATTCTGTGGCACAATCCTTTATTTCATTGCCATTGTATTGCATTACACCAAATGTAAACCTTTGTGGTGGTTGTCCCTTATTTGCTCTTTCAGAGCGTCGCAACCTTTCAGAGTCAGTCTCTTTGTTTTCACTTTCATCTTTTATTGTTCCTGCACTTGTGCCAGCACTTGTTCCTGGCACTTCTGTATCCTGCATTACCATGTCCTCACTTCTAATTCTCTTAATGTTACGCTTGCCACCCCGAATTAAATCTGTTAAAGCATTTTTTAGAGGCACTTGTGGTGTATCTACTGTGAGGTGTTTGTGTGCATCTTCCAGATCAACAGTTTGACTAGGTTTCCATGTTTGATCCACTACTTTGATACTGCGACTGAGCACTACTTGTTGCAACTCAGGAACCCAGATTCTGTAGAATGCATTCTGAAACCCCAAAACACGGCCTTCCTGAGCCCTTGGAGCTATTTCCCCACGTCTTTTCTGTTTAGGGACATGAACCCAACATTTTGCACCAAAACGTTCAATGTGTGTTAGTCTGGGTTTTCTCCCTGTCAGCTTTTCGTAAGGAGACATCCCTATCATCCTGTGCACTAAGCGATTTTGTATGTACACAGCATAAAGTATACATTCACCCCAATATGTGTTGTTCAATTCAGCGTCTTCCAACATGGCTCTCATGGATTCTTGCAAAGACCTGTTTTTCCTCTCTGCTGTCCCGTTAGAAAACGGAGAGAAGGGGGCCGTTAAATTCTGGGCTATTCCCTTCTTTTCAAGATACTCCTTTAATGCATGGCTTGTGAATTCGCCTCCTTGGTCTGATCTAATATTTTTAATAGTGACCCCATGTTGAGTCTCTATTCTCTTTATGAACATACGCAATTTGTCCTCTGCTTCACTTTTTCTGTTTAATAAGTACACATGACTAAATTTAGTAAAATCATCCACCAAAACCATGAAGAATTTGGCTCCTCCTTTAGAACATTGCATAGGTCCTGACAAATCAATATGAACAAGCTGATATGGTTCAGTGGTTGTGCTTACTGCTTTCTTATTAATAGGTGCCACTGTCATTTTGGCTTTGTAGCATGCATCACAATCATATTCATGATCACAACCTTTTAGTTTTAAGTCTCTACTATGCATTTGAGTGTTTTTAATCTTTTCAAAATTGGCATGCCCTAGTTTTCTGTGCCATTCATGGATGCAGTTTTCATGTACCTGCTTATTTACTTTTAACCAAGCACACGTCGGATCAGTGTGCTCACTTTGAATCATAAACATTGAATCCTGTAAAACCCCTTGCATGCTTATTTCATTTCCTTTCTGCACTATACATTTACCTTTGTCAAACAGCACTTTATAACCTATATCTGTTAATTTCTTTACTGAAAGCACATTACATTGTAATTTCGGCACTAAGAGAATGTCTGTAAGAATAGTCTTAAGTGTACTCAACCTTAAAGTTCCTCGGGCAGTCACGTGACGCGTCGATCCATCAGCTAAACAAATAGATTCCTGAACTGGCTTTGATGTGTGAAACAGACTCGCGTCGGTAATTAGGCAATTTGACACTCCACTGTCCAAGAGCCATTTAGAGTTAGTTGTTTTACTTTTCCCCTTAGTTACAAAGTTTACACTTGGATTCTTCCACACATAGTCTCTGTTTCTTCTTTTGACTATACAGTTTCTCTGGATATGCCCTGGAGATCCACAAAAATAGCACGTTTTTAGTCCAAATCTGTCTCTTGCATAGTTCTGTTTTAATGTTACAGTGTCTTTAGACTCAGTCCTTTTACTTTCCCGTCTTCTATTCCATTCCTGCTGCAACTTTTGTTCAACAAAGTCCAAGGTTAATGTTCCATCAGGTAAAGTTTCCATAGCTGTCACAATATTATCCCATTTCTCATCAAAGGAAGATAAAATGATATAAACCATTTGGAGGTCGCTATGATTCACCCCTCGGTCTTGTAACTCGGCAAACAAACGACAAAATTCAGCAAGATGCTCACTCATAGTTCCTTCCTCTGTGAAACGCATTTGATATAATTTCCTCGCTAAACACAGCCGGCTCCCTGCTGTTTGCTGCACATGAGCTGCCTTCAACGTTTCCCACATGTGATGTGCAGTCGGCTCATTTCTTACGTGTAGCAGTTGTGAATCAGACAGCCCTAATGTTATGAACGCTTTCGCTTTCTCGTCTCTTTTCGTCCACGCTGCTGACGGCGCTGACGGTGGGGCACTTTCCACAACATCGAATAAATCCTCTTTGACTAGAACTGCTTTCATTCGCCACTTCCAGCTGGCATAATTAACCGCACTCAATCTTTCCAGCGGCATCCCGGTTGACAGGTTTATTGCCATGTTGCAATCACACTTCTCTTACTTTGCTTTTCTCTTGCTGCTTCTTTTCTCTCTTCAGCTATAGATCGGACCAGCACCAGAACCTCTTTATGGACCGAATCCTGGGCCCATAACCCTCTGTTGGCGTGTGTAGCGTGTGTGTGTGTGATCCATAAAGCGGTGCCAATGCAGATCGGTTTAGAAATGATCCAGACCAGGCAAAGTATTCTTTAAGAGCCTTTACTGGCATTAAGATTCTCTGAAACACAGTTCTCTCTTCATACAAAATCCCCCACACCAGAACTGGCCGTGCGCTCCGCTCTTTATCTCGAATGTTGCCCTTGACAACCAGCTGCTGGCCTTGGGCAGCCTGGCAACAACTTCTGCACTGTTTAACCCGTTTGCTTCAGGTTTTGCTCTTCCTCTCATGTATCTCTTTCTGTGAGAAACACATGTCACAGTAGCCCAACAGACTTTTCTTTTTTAAACAGACAAATTCAATAATTTTAGGAAGAAGTCCATGTATTGTAGAGCCATATGACTGCTCTGTGGTGCTTGAACCATCAATGCTCAAGATTCTTTTGCTGCTTGATTTAGAATAATGATCTCTTTATGTGTAATTAGGAATGGAATAGAAATTTGTTCAACCCACATTTTGAATCAAATGGACATAATTTGCTTAACTGTATGTGAACAGGAACACAGCTATCAATCAGATTATGCACTTCACCAAATTTTGTGATGCAGTTTCGATTCTAAAAACTGCACACAAAAATTCTGTTTAACACCAAAAATACTTTCAAAAATGGGTATTTTAAGTGGAAAATATATTAGAAAGGAACAAAATGCATAATGCACATGGGGGTTTATACAAAATGTATATAATTTAAATACATTTTGCATGGTTTTTAATTTTTAAAAAATCCACAAAAATGGGAGAAAATAAATGTATGATTGAGCACTTGCAAAATTGGCACAGAATGGAAACAAGTTGAATCATCCATCCTTGTTATACAGCCATGAGAATGTATACTATAGCCAACATGGATTCTGCAATGTTAAATTGAAAATACCCCCCATGCCATTCTGCTGCTTCCCATAAGCTCATTTCAAAACAAAACCTTACAAAACATATAGTCCTAAATTCAGAAACACTTGCTTAACAACCCTCTTTCATGGTGATACACAAAATAATCAGAGAGAATTGAGAGTTCAAAGTGTAAAACAAGAAAAAAAAATCCAGACCCCTGTTGGACTTTTTTGTCAGTGGTCTCATAATTTGTTGAAATTAATTAAAAATCAGCCATGTTCACAGAGTACCTGTAATCCTATTACTGACTTGCACCATACTCTGACCTTCATCTTCTGCAGTTTAAAAGTTTAAAAAATACCTGGCTGATTTTTAATTAATTTAAGAAACGTTACATTGGAATCAATGATAAGCATGGGCATGCTCAGTAAGAGCCAACTGTCAGTGTTCTAAAAGCCAGACTCACAGTTGTTTGGCTTCACTAATTGGAGCCACACACACGCCAGATATTTATTCCACTTTAAACAGTCATAGCTTCCCCAAAGAATCCTGGGAAGTGTTGTTTGAGTTAGGAGACTGACAGAGCTCCAGTGGCTAGGGGGGGTTAACAGTCAGCTCCTCTTCTGGGGATTGTAGCTCTCTGAGGGGATGAGGGCTTCTCTTAGCAACTCTTAGCACCCTTCACAAACTACACTTCCCAGGATTCTTTGGGGGAAGCCATGACTGTCTAAAGTAAAATAAAGGTCTGGTGTGTATGTGGCCAGGGACAGCTTTGGTTTAAATTTGGGTGGGAGACTACAAGTACCTGCTGTAGAATAAAAAGGTGGGGGGAAACCTGGAAAAAATGATCACAATGTTTTCCTTTTGGAAGGGAAAGGATCTTTCCCTCTGCCCAGTGCCTACCTACCCACCCAATCCCCTCCTCTCCCTCCCCCTCCACTCACCATATGCTCAGAGGCACATGTTACCAAATTCTTCCAAGCTGCACAGGAAATGGATTGGACTGTGAAAGACCAACTCAAATTGTGTTTGCATTTTGACAAATTTGCAAGGCAGTACAATATCTCAGAGAGGGGGTCAGGTCTCCTGCTCTCCTGGTGCATTCACTATAGCTATCTAATTTCCCTGCTTTTTAAAAGTCTGATAGAAATATCTATTGGTTATAGGTATTTTCTTAAACTGCAAGGTTTTTTGCCTGTTAGTGAATATGTAATAAGTCTTCAGACTGAAATGGAACATTTGTACAGGGCTGAACTACACTGTGTTGTTGTTTTTTACTGTCTTATGCATCAGGATCCTCTATGTAAAATATATGTCCAAAGGTCTATCATTATTGATAGACCTTTTTCTATCCCTTTTTCTTATTTGAAATCCTAGTTGGATATCATTGAAAGTCTAAGGAAGTAGTGAGAATTACAGTACAGTCCTATGCACTTACTCAGTGGCACTTACTTCTGAGTAATCAAACAGAATTGCACTGTAAATCTCACTACTTCCATTAGATTTTCTAAGTAATGTAACTGATATTTTTCATGTAATCACTTTCAGGCTTCATATCTTGTTTGGATAATGAATTCTTTATGTTGGGAAAGGTAAATTATTTGTGTCAGTTATGCTAAGATTCAATATATTACGCAAAACTAAAGTTTTAAGTATAGGCCGCTTAATTTTCCTCCCTTTCTCTTACAGGATGTCCTTTGGGATTTTATGGAAAGGACTGTGCGTTAATCTGTCAGTGTCAGAATGGAGCTGACTGTGATCACATCTCAGGGCAGTGTACATGTCGCACAGGATTCATGGGGAAACACTGTGAACAGAGTATGCTGGAAAAAGTTCTTGCACATAGTGAAGAGAAATGCATAAGTGGATTAAATTGTACAAAGCTGTTTTTCATACTCAAAACACAGCTGATTTTGTGCAAAATTCACATTGACAGCTAGTGGAGGTTTTCTGTGAGACACATCCACAGTGCAACTCAATTTTGTGCATATTGAGTTAAGTGCAACTGAATCCATAGTAAGTGGTTGGGTCCAGACTTCACCTTCCATGGACAGAAAGGCTCCTTCAGTCCACAGAAGGCTTTTGATCTGGTGGAGGGAGCTCATGACTTGGCCAGTTTTCCCCATCTCCCTAAAGCCCCTAGCACATCTCCCACACTGTTCCAGAACATCTCATCCCCTAATGGGAGGTAGGGCAGGATATAAATCTAATAAACTAAACAAAAATACAAACAGTGTGAGAAGTAGCACTGAGGGCTACAGAGAGAGGGAGGAATTGGCAAAAGTCACTTCCCCCCCTCAGCTGATCCAACCCTGTGTGTTTAGGCTTGCAGGTCCCAATGATATCAGTGGGACTAAAAGTGCATAGTGAAATGCATAAGGCTGTAATCCTTGAAACCAATAGAGCTTACATTTGACTAAGCTTGTGTATGATTGGGCTGTAAGTTTCATCCATTCTTAGTTGCAGCAACTTCTTAGTAGATTGTGATCAGAATTTTTTAAAACTTCTAGAAGTGAGAAGACTACTAGTGAAGGTTAATATTCTTTTTTCAAAAACTTATTTTTGCTCACTTCTGAACATAGTTATTTTTGATGCACTGCAATTTTTGACACACTGCAAAGAGGAAGCAATGAACAATATTAACATTATGTTTTTAAAATGTGCATCTTTTGGTACAAAATGTTTACAGTTAATAGCCAAGAGACTGAACTTCAGTCTGAGTAAAACAAATCTACCCTGGCATAAGTTGTAAAATATTTGACACCACAAGAAAAACTGAAGGAGTAATTATTGCTTTGTGAGCTTACCATCTATGTAGTTTCCTAGTCATCTAACACTCTGGATTGGAGTGGAACTTTATAAGAACAGAGGTACCAGCTTCCCCTGTTATTGAATGAACTTTACCTGTTGCAAGCCTTTATGCTTAAATCATATTTGATCTGAATTTATGAGCATCTTTTAAACACATCAGATTGTGTCTGATTTCTTATAGAACTTGCACAATGAAACATTGCCACCTGCTGGTGACTTATGAAATCTACACAATTTCTTGTGATCTATAAAGGGTGCAAGGTTTCATAACAGCAAGTTGTAGAGTTTTTAATACTAGACATGCTTTTCAAAAAAGCAATATGTCAAATTAATTCTAAAGTGGTATATAAGGTTATTGGCTGTTGAACACCTTGTTTATGCCCCATTCTAATATGGGAACAGTGAAAAGTCTTATTCATTGGCTTTGATCAAGAAATTACAGAACACTCAGGGTTCCATTGTTCGATGTGTTGTTGCAGCAAAGCTCAGTAAAAACTGCTAACAATTTGAAAGTACTAGTTACACACAGTTCTTCTTTACTAAATCATGGTCACTGTCACTGAGATATGATAGTGCTCTTCAAATATTTGAAAGGTTGTCACACAGAGGAGGGCCAGGATCTCTTCTCAATCATCCCAGAGTGCAGGACACGGAATAATGGGCTCAAGTTATGGGAAGCCAGCTTTTGGCTGAACATCAGGAAAAACTTACTAACTGTTAGAGCACTATCACAATGGAACCAATTAACTTGGGAGGTGGTGGGCCCTCAACACTAGAGGCATTCAAGAGGCAGCTGGACAGCCACCTGTCAGATATGCTTTAAGCTGAATTCCTGCATGGAGCAGAGGAATCAACTGATTTCAACTGAGTATGAACTGGGAAAGGCTAAAAGGAAAAATCTACAGTTGATATTTGTTATTATTTATAGAGTGCCCCCCAGGTACGTATGGGTATGGCTGCCGGCAAATATGTGACTGTCTGAACAACTCAACTTGTGATCACATCACTGGAACCTGTTATTGCAGCCCTGGCTGGAAAGGAACAAGATGTGACCAAGGTAGTATTTTCCTAAAATGCCAAAATAAAAATGAGCTTTGAAATGCTGATGTGTAAGCAGGGCTGCAACAAGAATCTAAAACAAAGACAAAAAGTTGTGCATAACTTGGTTTTTCAAAATCTGGGACAGATACTGAGAAGGGACAAATCCTTATAGGATACCTCTGCCATTGCAATAACCTAATTAGAGTGTAGCTGATTTAGAGTGTTGCAACATACCATTAGTGCCTTTAGAGGGCAATCCTTTGCAGACCATGCCAGATGAGGGGAACATGGGATAGATGTGTAATACCCATCCCATGTTCCGGGTCTGTTCAGAACCAGACGACAACTGGGGGATGCAGGATTCCTACCGACCTTCGATTGTTGTTGTGTAATGCCAGGTCTGTAGTACAAAAACATCGCATATCCATGATATAATCTTGGATGGGCAAGCAGACCTGGCATGTATTACGGAGACCTGGCTGGATGAGGCCATGTGTCCGCCGGGTTTCCGTTATGCACAACAACCGAGGGTGGGAAGGCGGGGAGGGGGTGTGGCAGTCATCTATCGGGAGTCTCTAGTTTTTACCAGACCTCCTCTTCATAGGACTAAGTTTGTTGACTGTATGTACTGGAGGTTGGGCCCGAAGGGCAGTTTGGGGATCCTGCTTGTGTACCGCCCACCCCGCTGCACAGCAGACTCCCTGGCCGAGGTGCTAGAGGTGGTCTCGGCTGTACGTGTGTTGTCCCCAGAGCTGTTAATTCTCGGGGACTTCAACGTACATGCTGAGGCCACTCTCGTAGGAGCCCCTCGGGATTTCCTGGAAACCATGGCTTCCTGGGAACTGCACCTTAGTAATATTGGGCCCACCCATGTAGCCGGTCATGCTCTCAACCTTATATTTGTCCTGGGAGGGGAGGGAAGTGTTCTGAAGTTGGGGGTGGCTTCTTCCACCCCTGTGTCATGGTCAGACCACTATCTGGTAAATATAGACTTCTCGATACCACACACCCTCCGTAGGGGAAAAGGACCTATTAGAATGGTCCGCCCCAGACGCCTAATGGATCCAGAAGGATTCCTGACTGCGCTTGGGGAATTGGAACCTGCTGAAGGCCGCACGGTCGATACCCTGGTGATGGAGTGGAATGAGGGGATCACCAGGGCTCTGGACCGCGTGGCGCCGAAACGTCCTCTCCCCCTGAATAGAACTCAGTTAGCACCATGGTATACTCCACGGTTGCGAAATCTGAGACAGGAGGTGAGACGACTAGAACGCCGGTGGCGGAAATCCCGTTCCGAAGATGTCTGGACACAGGTTAGAGCAGCAGTAACTGCCTACCAAGTGGCAATAAAGGCAGAAAAGAAGAGGTTCTTTGCTGCCTCTATTGCGTCCGCAGAGTGCTGTCCCAGGAGGTTGTTCCAAGTGGTCCGAAGCCTGGTCGGTCCAGTTGCTCAGGAACCCTTGGAACAGTCTAAGGCCTCCTGTGACAAATTAGCAAAGCACTTTGCCGACAAAATCGAACATTTACGGAGCTCGATTCCGTACGCCGTGGATACAGTAAATGAAACAGAGTTGGCCAGTTGCAACCCGGTCAAATGGGATCGGTTTCGACCTCTTCCTTCTGCGGATGTGGACAAGGTGCTCTCGACTGTGAAGCCTACCACCTGTCTAACTGATCCTTGCCCATCGTGGCTCCTTGTGAGCTGCAAAGAGACACTGGGCGAGGGGATTAAGGCGGTGGTCAATGCATCCTTGGAGGAGGGTGTAATGCCCATCTTAAAGAAGTCCTCCTTGGATCCCCAAGTTTTGAATAACTTTCGCCCAATTTCGAATCTACCATTCCTAGGCAAGATCATTGAGCGAGTGGTGGCTAATCAGTTGTCGACACACTTGGATGAAATGGATTATTTGGATCCATACCAATCGGGTTTCAGGACTGGACATGGAACTGAAACAGCATTGGTCGCTCTGGTGGATGATATGAGGAGGGCATTAGATAGGGGAGAATTCACCTTTCTTGTCCTCCTCGATCTCTCAGCGGCTTTTGATACTGTCGACCACAGTAACCTTTTACATCGCCTGGAGGAATCGGGAATAGGAGGCACTGTACTACGGTGGTTCCATTCCTTTCTTTCCGACAGGCATCAACAGGTAGCATTGGGGGAGGAGGTTTCAGACCCTTGGCCTCTCAATTGTGGTGTGCCACAGGGCTCTATCCTCTCTCCCATGCTATTTAATATCTATATGAAGCTGCTGGGGACAATCATCAGGAGATTTGGGCTGCAGTGTCACCAATATGCGGATGACACTCAGCTCTATCTCTCGTTTAAATCTTCACCAGAGTCAGCTGTGGAGACCATGTCCAAGCGCCTGGAATCCGTGAGTGGATGGATGGGAAGGAACAGGCTGAAGTTGAATCCTGATAAGACTGAGGTGCTACTCGTGGGAGACAAGGGAAGGATGGGAGATGTTGACCTGGTGTTTGAGGGGGTGAAATTGCCCCTGAAGGACCAGGTCCACAGCCTTGGGGTTGTTCTTGATTCCAAGCTGTCCATGGAGGCTCAGATTTCGGCAGTGAGCCGGGCAGCTTGGTATCAATTACACCTCATTCGTAGACTGCAGCCCTACCTTCCTGCTCATCAGCTCCCACTGGTGGTACATGCCCTGGTCACCTCTTGGTTGGATTACTGTAATGCGCTCTACGTGGGGTTACCCTTGAAAACGGTCCGGAAATTACAACTTATACAAAATGCTGTGGCTCGACTACTTACAAACTGTCCCTATACGGTCTCGGCCCAGTTTACCTGATGGAGCGCCTCAAGCGCCACCAACCATGCCGCCCAACAAGATCAGCCACACAGGACCTTCTCTCAATCCCGCCAACTAAAACAGCTAGGTTGGCGGGGACAAGAGAGAGGGCATTTTCAGTGGCAGCCCCCACTCTCTGGAACTCCCTCCCGTATGACCTTCAGCATGCCCCTTCCCTGAATGTATCCCGCCAAGCTTTGAAGACCTGGCTCTTCAGACAGGCCTTTGGGACTTCCGGGGAGGGTTAAATTTTTACGACGAATAGCCTACTACTCTGTACTGGAATTGTTTTATTGTTATATTGTATTTTATGATGTATTTTATTATGATGTAATGTATTGTTGTTAAATTGTACGTCGCCTAGAGTGGCCATTGACCAGATAGGCGACCCACAAATTAAATGATGATGATGATGATGATGATGATGATGTTTACTCAGATGTAAGTCACATTGTGTACTTGCAAGTATGGTTAAGACTACACCCCAACAGAGAGATCCAATGCATATTTAATCAGAAGCAAGTCCCACTGTTTTAATACAGCTTACTCATAACTAAGGCTGCAGTCCTGTACCCACTTACTTGGGAACAAGTCCCACTGATCTCTGTGAGGCTTAATATTGTGTACTTATGTATAGGATTGAGTTGTAGGCAGTAGCAGTCAGCAACGCAGCATGGTTAACCTGGCTTGCCAATGGTGATAATCACTGCTGGTTACCAAGAGGGGTGAGGCAGCAAGGAGCTTGGTGCATTCGCAGTGGTGAAATCAAACCAATGCTCCCACTACCATGCTCACATCTACCCTTTCTCAGGTAACCGGCAGCAATGCTTGGCATTGGGAAGCCAGGTGAGCAATGCCTCCCCACCCATTTTGCCCTGCTGCCTGCTCCTGCTTGTTGGCATGTTTTGGACTGCTGCCTTAGGCACTTCCTTCCCACCTGCTCATAGGAATATATGCTAGAATGCCTCAGAATGTTGAATGGTAGTTTGGCTCCCAGGGCCCCAATTGAGGGGAAGAGATGCCTCCCAAACTTCTTTGTACTTCAACAGGTTGTATGAAAATTGCCTGTATTTGGGCTCCTTTGGGAGGAAGGGCAGGATACAAAATAAATAAATAAATAAATAACTTTTTGCTTAGAGGATATAATTCTACATTTAGGTTTAAATCCTATACTCATTTACTTGGGGTAAGCCCCATTGAACATAATGGCACCTACCTCTTGAGTGGATATGTAGATGATTGCACTGTTACAGTTATATAACTGTTTTATATTTCTAAAAGCTGAACATGTAAAGGTATAATAACTGTATGATATTGATTCTGCAAAACTGCATGGCCATGTTTCTGCAGTGAATCTAACAGTTCTGGCATCTAGAAGCTTAACTATCTAAAACCATTAAAAAACCCTATCTAGAACCCCATCTAGAGCTATCTAGAACCATTACAAAGTGCTATACAGCTTGGGACCAGGGTACCTGAAAGACTGTCTTATCCCTTATATACCCAATCGATCACTGCGCTCTGCAGGTGAGGGTCTCCTGCAGATACCATCTTATCAGGAGGTCCATTTCACACAACATAGGAAAAGGATCATTAGTGTAGTGGCACCTACCCTTTGGAATTCCCTCCCCTTAAATATTAGACCTCTGTTATCTTTTCAGCACCTGCTAGACCTTCCTCTTTCAGCAAGCCTTTTGAGACCTTATCCCAGTTTGCATCTGTGTTGGAATTGCTTTTTAATATGTTTTTAAACTTTTTTCTTCTTTTAAAGATATTTTTTAAGCTTTTAAAAAAATGTTTTTAAAGATGTTTTGTTTCAATATATTTTAAACTCTGTTTTTATGATGTTTTAAAGTGTTTTCAGTGTTTTTATTTGCCGCCCTGGGTTCCTACTGGGAGGAAGGGTGGGATATAAATCTAATAATTAATAAATAAAAGTCATCTTTTGATTTATGTAAAAAGCAAGTTGTTAGTTTAAATGGTTGCAAAGAAAAAGTTGTCATCATCCCATCCCTTCTTTCCCAGTGCCAAAAAATGGGTGAAATATTTCAAAAACTTCCAGGCAAACTCTCCAAATAAAAGATTTGTAACTGAAAATGGTGAAAAGCATTGCAAGTTGTAAAAAGTGTTCAGCTTAAACATGTTCATGCAAAAATGCAGTTGTAAGAACTGTATAGCTTAAACAAATCCATGTAAATATTAACACTAGTGTAATTTATTCTAACTGATATTTTAAAGCATCAGTGCTCCAGAGTATCAGCCATCTTCCATTTTCTGTCTTCAAATGCATTTAACTATTCATAAATTAATATATATAGCCAAGTTTTGAAAACCAAATTTGAAAGTGAAAGTTAAAACTATGTCTTACATGCATATTATATTCCTTCTGTGCACTTGTGGAATGGATTTTCCTCTTTCTTTTTTTCCAGCTGGGGTAATAATAGTGGGAAATTTGAACAGCTTAAGCCGCACTAGCGCTGCCATCCCTGCTGATTCTTACCAGATTGGAGCTATTGCTGGCATCATTATTCTTGTCCTTGTTGTCCTCTTCCTGCTAGCACTATTCATCATTTATAGGCAAAAGCAGAAGGGGAAGGAAACAAATGTGCCAGCAGTTACCTATACACCTGCCTTGAGGGTCATCAATGCAGACTACAGCATTTCAGGTAGGAACACAGTGGTGTGAACCTTAATCCTATCTGTGTTGAGCACATATGCAGCAAAGGGCAAGTTTTGTTTTCTGTGACTTGCCAAACTTGCTTATCCTCTCTTAGATTTGTCAGGTTCACATGCTGTGTATTTTCATGCATTTACAAACAGTTAATAGCGTTTTATTGTATCAGCAGTTTCTATAGTGACAGAGTGGCTTTTGCTGATAGAAAGGACAAACATTTGAAGGTATTTTAACTACTGTGTGGCTTCCCCCATCACTCTTCCCTGTTGCCATCAATCCAGGATTATATAGCTGAAATCACTATACAAGCAGCATATTTATTATAATATTTATATCCTATCTTTCAGCACATCCGTCCACTTTTTTTGGCTACATTAGCAGCTGTCAAATGTGGTAGCCAAGTGATGACCCTATCAGGATGATTTTCAGAGAATCATTCTAGATGACTGTTTCACATTCTGCTTTAAGGAAAAAGTAGGTTAGCCTTAACCACAGTTCCTGCCTTTTGAGCTGTGGTTAAAAGAGGAACAAGAAATTTATCTCAAGGAGGGGAGAAGCTATGTGAAAAGAGTAAATATCCCCAACATACTAACCAGGGAGCCAGTGTAAAATGTGGCTTGTCTCATAGAAACGGAAGACAATGTATCAATTTTTGCCTATATCAAGTTATCTTTCAATCAAAATCTGAAATGTAGTGGGACCAGTCAATTAAAAAAAATTGGTTCTGTCATATAAAAGAAGTGACCAGGCCAAGTTGAGGAGATGCACTTTAGGAACATAAAAACAATAGAATTTATTAGGTAAATCCTTATTAACTTACATTTTCATTCTAGGTGAGCTGTTGGCCAGTTCTTGAGTTTAGTGGTATAATGCTAAGGATGAGCAATTATATAGCACTCACTTCTCATTCCCTTTTCAGAAACTATTCCTCACAGTAATGGTGGAAATGCTAATAGCCATTACTTCTCCAATCCAAGCTATCACACTCTAACACAGTGCTCAAACCCAACGAATGCCAACAACATGGACAGGATTACCCTGGCAAAGGTAAAAATTTAGAGAGCCTACATGTTGTTCTTGGTATTTTAAATATATAAAAATCATACATTTTATTTATTCATCTACAATTGCTGTCTCTGACAAATACCACAGACCAGTTACCATCTTCCTTATATGCCTTCTGTCTTTATTTGAAACAGTCAAACAACCAACTGTTTGTGAATCTTAAGAATGTGGATTCTGGGAAGCGAGGTCCTGTCGTGGATTACACAGGAACCCTACCTGCTGACTGGAAGCATGGAGGTTACCTCAATGAGCTTGGTACAGAGATAATAATATATTTTTAAAAAACCGTTTTCTGCATGGCAATATAGATGTTAGGAAAAGAGAACAATGAGCCCCATTCCCATCTCTTTCTTCCAGCAGCAAAGATTCTGGGAATTTGACTATGATATACAGACAGATTAACGAGGGTTCTTAATATATGCAGTTACACGGACCTTAGAATGACCACAATGGCCAACAACTTAAACATGAACTAGTCAGGAACAGGTTAAATTACAAAAGAGTGTTAAAATTACTGAATGTAATGTTTTCAGCCTACTCCCTTTGTTTTTGTTTCTCTCAATTTTTTACAGGGGCTTTGGGAATTGATAGAGGTTGTATGGGGAAATCTCTGAAAGGTGAGTTTTTATTTTCTCACAAATCTAAATATATTGTGGCCCAGTGAATCGTCTTGGGGCATGTTATGTTGCAGTCTTGTTGAAGCTAAGCAGTTGTTTGTGCTGGCTCCCAACCAGAGAAGCATACTCAGGACTCGAAAACTAGGTTTTGCAAAAAGCTTTATTCCAGAAGTCAGTACAGGAACACATTCAGACATTCTGGGCATGAATCAGGATATAGAACTAAGCATGGAACCAACATCGGAAGATTGTTGCAACCATCTTATCACACCCAGACACCCTAAATAAAAGAGAGGTGGACAGGCACTTTACTTGCACTGGCTAACTCTAGCATTTTCTACCCTTTGCAGAAAGGCAGGGGCTCCTTCTGAGGAGAGGCGTTGATTCCTTTATCTGAAGCCTCATTTATTCTATATGACATTAAAAAAATTGTTATCTCCAGCTCTGACAGACTACTTTCACTCTCTCTCTGGAAGAGTCCAAGCTGTTCATTAGGGTTTATCTGTTCAACAGCCAGGTCTGGGCTGAGTGCCAGTGAGGATTCCTCTCTCTGCCATAGGTGAAGGGAGGTTATTGACATCTATTAACTCACTAGACAAGGAGCTGCTAGAGGTTTCTGGAAGCATTTCTCCCATGTTTTCTGAACCCCCTCCACAACATCTGTAACCCACTCCCAATTCAGTCAAAGGTTTTTCATGGGGCCCATGACATAGTGGGCCTGATCAGTCCTGGATGTGAGCCCATTGGGAGCTGCAAGATAGATTGGGTTAGAAGAATTACTACTTAAATATGTAAAATTAATTAACAACCCATTGAAAGTTTATTATATTGTTAAATATTTTTGCTTATCTGTTACATTATTCCTCATTTCCAGTAGTGGTCAGCAGGACAGGATGGGGCTGTACTGCTTCCCTGGCTTCCTAACCCCAAGATCACTGTTGGCTATGGAGAGAGGGAGAGAGCAGGGAGGTTGATGCAGGGGCAGCAGTGGAGCCAATCCAATGCTGTTGCTGCTGCACCAGCACCAATCTCCCTGCCACTTCACCCCTCTCATCTCATTAGCTGGCAGCAACCCTGGCATTGGGAAGCCAGGTAAGCAGTGCGACCCTTCCCCACCAACCACTACTGCTCATTTCTGAACTGAAAGAAAAGGAGGATAAAGATAACAAATTGTACCATTTTTTTCACTTAGCAGTCACTCCAAATTCTCCAGTTCATAAAAACAACTGCAGTACAACATCTCTGCTATTTGTTTTAAAGAGAGAGGAATCACAGGACCACTTCACATCTGAAAGGGAAAAAAATCTGTGTGCCTATATACGTGTGCGTGTGTGTTTACTGATATACTCACACACATATTATGTGCCACCCCAATCCAGTTTTAGTCGTAAGTTAACAAGAAGTAAATACACAACATGATAGATGGAGATTCTCATTCCATTCAGATCAATACAACAGACGGTATCCTTACTTGCATACACACTAGAATGTGAATACAGTTTATACCATGGTTTCCAGTCCAGCAAGTCATAAGGATATACATACCTGCTTACCTGTGTGGATCTCCTTAGTCACATCAGCCATGAATGTTTTCAGAGATGCTAAAAATTGTATTATATAGCTTTGACACTATTAACTCAAATGTCAGTTCACAATCATTCCACAAACACACAAAGTCATGATTTAGGGTTTTTAAAAGAAAGAAAATATTTCATATTTGGGTCATTAAGTTATATTAAAACATTTCTGACTACACATAAGTACCATTGAAGTTAGTTTTTGTTAGGAAAAAGAAGTCCCCCTGTAACGACTTTTCTTCACCACTCTCATCAAGTTAGGCTTTCTTATGATGGTGCCCCCAAGTGGCTGGATTTATATTTCATCATTTTTAGGCAGATTACTTTTGAAAGAATAACTGAAAACATGATGAGATATCAGTCTGACTGCATAGCAACACAAAGCATAAAATTAAAGAAGAATGAGAAGTAAAATTTGCCACAGATTTTCTGCCAGAGATTACATAAGATCTTCCTTGTTTCAGTGTACAGCCTCCAGGGGTGTGTGTATACCCGCGTTCGGCTCTCAACCATTTTCAGTACATGATGAAATACATGCTAATGAAAGGAAAGCTGTGGATATTATTTTGTTTGTTGGCTTGTTTAACTATGAAGTCTAAAAAGATAAAAGGAAACTTGCCAAGTGGCAAAAAGATCATTTAATTTTTTAAAAAAATTATCATTTACATTTTACTTAATTTTGCCATTAAAATGTATTCTTTTTTGAATAGCACCATTAAACATTATTTTTGTGGGTTTTCTCAGATCTAGTAAAGAATTCCGAATGCAATTTAAGCAACTGCTCCTTAAGTAGTTCTGAAAATCCTTATGCTACTATTAAAGACCCACCAGCACTGACACCAAAAAATTCAGAATGTGGATATGTTGAAATGAAGTCACCAGCACGAAGAGACTCCGCCTATGCAGAAATTAGTAACTCTGCTTCAACCAATAAAAACGTCTATGAAATTGGTGAGTTCCAGGTGAATGTTTTACGATGTATGTGACATTGACCTTTGCCACAATCTTGAAGACTGCACCCAGAGGGTATTGTGGACCGGGGTGGGGAGAGCTTTCAGTTCAGCAGTCCATTCATCACTGCTGTACCACAAACACACATACTGGAGACATTTCTCAAATTTTAAAAAATATTTTATGAAGGGTGGCTGAACTGAAAACTAAACACAAACTCAGGATACATAAGATTTTAAAAAATCAAAAGAGAAAAACAATGGTATTTTATTTATTTATTTATTAAAAACAATTCTAGCCCACCATGTTTCATCCATATAGATACTACAGTCAGGTACAACATATAGAATACGCAAAACAAAATCAAATAATAGACAATTATAAAACAATAAAGTATTTCAATAAATAATAGGAGTAGATAAAACAGAAGAGCAGGCTAAATTAAGACAGTGAACTCCCTTGAACAATTAAAATGCCTGGACAAACTATGATGTCTTAATCTGCCACTGAAAAGATATCAGCACCAGCCACACTTTCACAGGAAGTCATTTCACAAACGGGTACCATTGCAACTGTAACTTACAACTGTTGAAGTAATTATGTTCCTGAATCATTAAGGTCTTAGTTGCTCTTCTGAAAAGAGCCTCTTTCCCAAGTTGTAGCTACAACACTATTTTTCTCCAACATGGAAGGAATAGGGAAGGAAGGAGCCCCATTTAGGAACTACTGCTACCTTATCTTTAATGGATGGGAAGGAATCAGCAGATGGATCTATAGTGCAGTTGTAACTTCTCTCCAGATTATGAATGGGAGTTAGTGCAAAGCATGATAATGCCTTAATTATGCATTTATGCATTTATGACTATCATAATTATCCTCCCCTCTTACCATAGTGAAAAAGGGACCTGCAGCTCTGCTTTATTTTGTATTTCTCTTGCATTCTCATGACTCTGTACTGAGTTGCATTCATTTCATAGCCTGCTTTAACACTGCTTCAGATTGTTTAAAACCATATCAGAACTATTGGGGGCTTTTAAAACACCAGGGCTAATTTGTTATTTTTTAATTAAATGTTGTGATTCGTCCTCATTTACCAATATCAGAGCACCAATGCATGTATGTGTATATATTTTTTATTGCAGAACCTACAGTTAGTGTTATCCAGGGGACATTTAGTAACAAGGGACCTTTCAGCCAAGATCTTTATGATCTGCCAAAAAACAGCCACATTCCCTGCCATTATGACCTGCTGCCTGTTCGGGATAGTCCAGCATCTTCAGAGAAAGACGATAGCAGCGAATGATACCTGATGAGAATTCTAGAGCAGAGTGGACCTCTTATGGAGAACTAGGATCTAGTTGAACCTTTTCTTCTATTTTGCCATCTGCATTCAGTAAACCTTTTTGCTATACAAATCAAGCTATGGTTTGTATATGCTCATGGCGGATGGATAGATACCATGCTTGGAAGACCCTGTCAGTTTTTACATTGCAATTAATGTTTAGAAAAGAAATGCCAAACATTTATAATGTAATGTACTGGCTCAAAGGTACAAGCTTGAGTACAGTTCTTGTGCCAGCTGTATTGTTGTTCCTACAAAGGATGGCCATTTTTTTTTACTAGCTCAACTTGCAGTTGACATGCAGCCAAGACTATACAATCTACCAAATACTCATCTAGCCAAGTCAACTGAATTACTAGTTACTCTGGTAAAAAAAGAAACCAATGTGTTGTTGCTTTTTCCACATGTCATTCTATCCACTTGACTTGGATTGATTTGGGAAAGCCAAGGCAATATAATTACTCCATTGCTGGTGATGGAAATATAATACAGGAATTCCTTTGAATGTGAGGGAATTCTTGGATGAAGATGGCTAGATACATGTGATGAAATAAGATTTGGCACCAGTTCTTGCCAAATCGTGGGTAAAACTGAGGCTCACAGTTAGCAATTTCGAGTACAATTTTTGCTCTATGCAAGTAATAATGCATAACATATCAGTACTTGTTTCATAAACATGTAAGTAAAATGGGTTTATTTTTATCAAAATGAATTGAATGAGTGGATAAGAGAAAGACAAAATGTATATGCTGTACATTTTAAATGCAAGGAAATGTCTCAGTGTTATAAACAAGTAGCACTATTGTGATACTGAATAAGAATAATACATTTGATCAATCTTTGTGCATACTTGTTAAAAAACCTTTTCTTTTTTGTAATTGATTTAGAGAAAATATGCTTAAGCAGGTCTTTCGCATTGCAATACCTTGGCATGTATACTCCACATTTCATTAACTTGTATCTCTATGTTAAAATAATGTAGCTATCTTTTATAGTGCTTTAGAATAACAGTGCAGAAGTATTAAATTTTATGTCCCTTGTAGTTTTGTCAACTCTCCCCCCCTCCCATTATGTCTGATTTAGGAGAACTGTTTTTTATGAAACAAAAATATTATTTAGATAATGTCAATTTCTCCATCAGAGATAGGCCAGAAAAGTAATCTTAAACTAGCATGTAAACTGTTGAAATTCTTATTCAGTTTTAAAACTGATTTAGTGTTAGTACTAGGGATAATGTTTATAATGAGGAAAAAGTATTAAAAAAAGAAACCAAATTTTCCCATTGTTTCAACTATTTTTTCACCCTAGAAGTGTCATTTCTCTATTCCAAAGGTATTTTTGTGTGTTCCAACGAGCCAATTTTCAGTTGAATTGTCATACAAATGTAAACATTGCAAAGAAATCTCTTTATCTCTTTCTTTTTGTCTCTCCCCCCAATGTAGACTTGTTCTATACAATTTAACTTTCCATTACTAAATTATTTTTAGCCCTAACAGTAACAGAGAATTCCTTAAACTATTATGTATATTTGTGAATGTTTAGTTTAGTTTACAACCTGTCATTTCATCTCCATGGTACATCTGAATCCTAAAGCTGGTAAATCATATATCAGGACTGTTAAGTTTATCACCATTGAACAAGGTAGAGAAATGTTCCACTATTGTCTCAACCTGTGTACAATATGCTTGGTTTCTAGTACCTAGAGCTATTAAATTCAAAGAATTACCATGACTGTGATCCAACAAATGGAACTGAAAACAGCTACTGATAATGGTGTTAAAGAAAAGCTTTTCTGGGTACTCAAGAGACCCTGAAATTGAAATACCATACTTTGCTTTATTCAATGTTATGTAACGCATTCACAATCAAAAGCCATTGCTGTAGCCTGTTGAAGCCATTGGCATCCTGCATCTTTAAACTTGCTAAAGATACATAATCTTGTTGGGACATGCAAACATGAAAGATGAAAACATGGTGATTTGGAATTTAAGCAGCACAAATATCTTGCTGTGGGATAAGTTTGATATGGTGTTGGAATAGCTCTACACTCTTGTGTATGTTACAAAAACTCACAAATAAAGCCTATCCTTTTTTTAAAAAAAATGTTATTACAGTTATAATTTCTAGCAATTTCAAAGTCACAATAAATGCTTTGTGTGGTAAGCCCCAGCACCTGAATACTCATGAATCCCCAAACTTGGATTGGAGACTGCTTCATCCAATCCACATCACACACAAAAAGAGTTTGTGATGCAGATTTTCAAGAAAAGGGAATATATGTAACATGCAACATAAGAAGCCACCTAGTACTGAGTTGGGTTGTTGTTGTTTTGATTTGTAACCCACATTTCTACAAAGTATTCAGATGGCATACAAAAATAAAACCATTGAGCAATCTAGCCTGTAAGTGTATATACCGCCTGTGTCTTTTCTGCAATTCTACTTCCTTAAAGTTAGACAATGAATGAAACCTGGGTGTGCTATTTTGAGGGGGGATGGTAGCTTGGAGAGCCATAATGTACAAGCAAAAAGAAGAGAAGAATCGTGTCCTGATACCTACATAATGATTCCTGTTATGGTGAAGCTGAGTAAGTCAAGTGCTATGTAGCCTTAAGAGGATGCTGGCCATTCTAACATTTAAAAAGCTATGAACGGAATGAAGTTTTTCAGACTTCATTAGGAGCTGAATATTGCCAAAACGTGAAAACATTTACCGTAGCTCTGTCATATTCCTTTCTATACCTTTGCCTATATTCCTGACAGAAAAAACCATAAGGAACCAAACTAGTTTGGAGGGGGGAATAGGACATTGCAGTTATAGATACAGAAAGAAGCACCTGTCCCTGTATTGTTTATAAGCCTTAGTTTATGATTCACACAATTTAAAATATGTGTGCAGCTTTTAAATCAATATGAGAACAATCTCTGGGACCGATGTCCTGCATTCCTCACAGGTCCTTCTGTCTTGATACAGATTATCTAAAAATGCGATTTGTTTGTCAAAGAGCCCTCTGTTGTAACAATATTTCACCAATATTATTTAAAAATAACTTCTGAATACACCTGAAATTCATCATGTAAAAACTGACATAATTACTTACATCAACAAATATGTTTGCAGGTTTACATAACAAAATTTCCAAAAATACCCCACAATATTACCTTTCATTTCCCCATTGGCATGATTATTTTTGCTACTAGAAACACACTGAAATATTGCACGCAATGTATATAACATTTTCTTCTGTATAGAGGCTGTTGTGTGACTGTCTTCAATAACATCTCTTCTGGTTCAACAATTATTAGATCTGCACCCTAGTTTTAATTAATGCTGTTCACACAGTTTTTAAAAAACAAGGGTTCTGTAATAGTTCTGTTAGATACCTCATAAAAGAAAAACATTAGGCGTGATAGAATAAGTTATTTCTCACTTCTTTGCTTCCCAGTTGTTATTTAAATAAGAATGAACAAAGGGATGGAAAGGTGCTGTAACCCAGAGTCATTAGGATTAAGAATGACCACAGAGTCTAATACCAACAGAAGTAAAGTAATTGATGGTTGGGTGATTTTACTACTCTTCCCCAAAACTTTAAAGATTTACAAACTTATTCCAAAAATCTGAATCTTAGAATTGCAAACACTGAAAATGTTCTGGAAAAGCATAAGGCCATCAATTTTCTTTAAAGGCTTTTTTCTTTGCCCATGTCCCATCATGCTGATGCTGAGACATTTATCAGAATCACAGAAAAAAGTTAAATAGCTATTTGTTAGAATAATGATACAGAAAGATGATAGCCCACCCCAAGTAAAGTTCTTCAGGTACACTGGGACACTAAAATGACTAGTGATGGAAGAACCATGACTCCAAGTGGTCAGGAATAATATTGGCACCATATTGTTCCACATAATTTCTCATAGCAGGTATATGTTGTTATTTTATTAGATTTATATCCCACCCTTCCTCCCAGTAGGAGCCCAGAGCCCATGTTGTGACTTGACTATTCCTCCTGCTTCTTGTTGTTTGGAAAGTGCAACAGCAAAGGGTCAGACCAATCCCTGATATCAATATGGAACAATCAAAATCTTCAACTTTTAACCAAGATGGATATTTTTTAAGGTGCTAGCATTAATTGATGGTGAAGACCAGCCTCTACCATTTTTGAGGTGATTATAAAGTTCTATATCCATACTGCTAGCATCAATTGGGAAAGCTTCTTTGCTCAGTGACAAAGCAAATATACTGCATTGAAGCTCCCAGGTTCAACTCCTGAGAACCTCAAGAACTGCCAGTGAGAATGGGCAGCGCTGAGGTGGTACTGATGGCAAGCGACCCTAATGAGAAAAGGAGTCCAAGATAGGTGGGAGTTTCTAAAAAAAATTCTAAAAGTGCAATGGTAAGCAATTCCTACAAAGGAAAAAGGGGGGAAACAGCAGAAGAAGCCAATGTGGCTTGACAAAAAGCTTAGAGATGACCTGAAAACAAAAAGGACACATACAGGAAATGGAAAAAAGGCCAGGCCACAAGGAAAGAGTATAGACAGGTATCACGGAATTACAGGGAAAGCATCAGGAAGGCTAAAGCTGAGAATGAGCGGAGGTTAGCGAGAGATGCTAAAAGCAACAAAAAAGCTTTATCTGGGTACGTCCATAGTAAAAGACAGAGAAAAGAAATGGTGGCACAGCTACTCAATGAGGATGGCAAAATGATAACAGATGACAAAGAAAAGGCAGAAGTGCTCAATTCCTACTTTGGCTCAGTCTTCTTCCAAAAAAGGGTCTAGGACCCTCCTGGGAAACATGAAGTGGAAGGGGCAGGATTGGAGCTTGAGATTGATAGACAAATGGTCAAGGAATACCTAATCACTTTGAACGAGTTCAAATCTCCAGGGCCCAATAAACTGCATCCTAGAGTGTTGAAGGAACTGGCTGAAGAACTCTCAGAACAACTGTCTATTATCTTTGCGAAATCGTGGAGGACTGATGAAGTGCTGGATGACTGGAGGAGAGGTAATGTTGTCCCTATCTTCAAAAAGGGCAAAAAGGGGGAACCGGGGAACTACAGACCAGTCAGCCTAAAATCAATCCCTGGAAAAACTCTGAAGCAGATTATAAAGCAGTCAATCTGTAAGCACCTTGAAAACAATGCAGACATTACTAGAAGATGACATGGATTTTTAAAGAACAAATCCTGCCAGACTAATCTTATCTCATTTTTTGATTGGGTAACCTCCCTTGTAGACTGTGGGAATGCTGTGGACATAATATGCCTTGACTTCAGCAAAGCTTTTGACAAAGTGCCCCATGATATTCTGATTAGCAAGCTAGCTAAATGTGGGCTGGATGGAACAACTATCAGGTGCATCCACAGTTGGCTCCAGAATAGTATTCAAAGAGTGCTTATCAATGGTTCCTTCTCAAACTGGGCGGAAGTAACAAGTGGGGTACCACAGGGCTTGGGGGGGGCACAGCTAATACCATGGAAGACAGAAAGAAAATTCAAAGGGACCTTGATAGGCTGGAGCATTGGGCTGAAAACAACAGAATGAAATTCAACAGGGATAAATGCAATGTTCTACACTTAGGAAAAAGAAACCAAATGCACAGTTATAAGATGGGGGATACTTGGCTCAGCAATACAACATGTGAGAAGGATCTTGGAATTGTCATTGATCACAAGCTGAATATGAGCCAACAGTAAGATGTGGCTGCAAAAAAGGCAAATGCTATATTAGGCTGCATTAACAGAAGTATAGTTTCCAAATCGCATGAAACATTAGTTCCCCTCTATTCAGCACTGGTTAGGCCTCATCTTGAGTACTGCGTGCAGTTCTGGTCTCCGCACTTCAAGAAGGATGCAGACAGGTTCAGAGGAGGGCAACAAGGATGATCGGGACTGGAAATCAAGCCCTATGAGGAGAGACTGAAAGAACTGGGCATATTTAGCCTGGAGAAGAGAAGACTGAGGGGATATGATAGTACTCTTCATGAAAGGTTGCAACGCAGAGGAGGGCAGGGATCTCTTATCGATCGTCCCAGAGTACAGGACATGGAATAATGGGCTCAAGCTGCAGGAAGCCAGATTTCAACTGAACATCAGGAAAAACCTCCTAATTGTTAGAGCCATACGATAATGGAACCAATTACCTATGGAGGCATTGAAGAGGCAGCTGGACAGTCATCTGTCGGGTATGCTTTGATTTGGATTCCTGCATTGAGCAGGGGGTTGGACTTGATGGCCTTATAGGCCCCTTCCGACTCTACTATTTATGATTCTATGAGGTAAATGGACCAATGGTCTGTACCAGTACAACAGCTTCACATGTCCAGTCACTGTGGTGAGTCGCCATGGATTTATGATTTCAAAGTGGCTTTGTGGGACAATCTGTATTGGGCCTGTGTACCCTCAGATTGTCTAGAGAAGCCTTTTTCCTTTTATTAACCTGGTACCCCAGGGCTTCACTAAGTAAGCCAAATTAAATGGGTACCTGAATGCTCCATCCTTACCACGGGGACGAAACTTTGCATAGCCCAATTAATTGCTGTCATCACCTAACAGAACAGTAGGACTCGTTAAGTAACTTGAAGGAAAATATTTTATCTGTGATACCAAGTTACCACTCTGCCAGCTCCCAGTCTCAGCTTGCTCACCTCCCTAGAGCAGGGGTGGCAAACCTATGGCACACATGCCCAAGGTGGCATGCAAAATTTTTTTGTTGGCATGCCTGGCTCTCCGCCTCCCCCAAGAGAGACCACGGTCTGAGAACCTTGTGGGATCTCTTCCTCCCACAGAGGCCTTGTGCGTCTCTGCCAGGGCTCTCTGGCAACATGCTGTGCTTTCACACGCCCTCCTTAGAGCCCGGGAGGGCGGGATTAAGGGGAGGAACGACTGAAGGAGAAAAACAACTGCAGGCAGCCGGAGAGAAGGAAAGGTGGGAGGGAAGAAAGGAAGGGGTAGAGCCTTGGTGCTGCCAGGTGGTTCTCTCGCTTTCCTCTCTTCCTCCCACCCCCAACCTAGAGTTGGAAGAGAGTGAGAGCCTGGCAGAGTCTGCACTGAGCTCTGCGGAGGTTGCCTGGCTGGTCTAGCCTACAAGGAAGGGACTCTCCAAGCAGTAAGACCAGAGAAGAAAGACAGACAGAAACCGAGCTTGGGACTTAGCCATGAAAAGAGAAGAGGAGATTACGACCTGATGAGGAGGCTGGTCGGCTGCCTTGTTTTAAGAGCCGCTGTTGTTGCCATGGCCAAACAGCGCAGAGGCACAACTGGGCAGGAGTGTGGACACCCCCGCACTGAGGTGAAGAGAGAGAGGCAATTGGCCTCCGCAATTCCCTCCTAAGTTATATTATCATATTTAAGTTTATCGGTGAGATGTTTTAAAATTGCATTTACCCTTTTCAGCCTGTTCAGAATGTCAGCTCAACCAGCAAAGAAACAAAAACATTCAAATGAAGGGAGCAGCAGCAGAGATTTTCAAGAATCATGGAGTGAAAGATTCGGCATGATCAAAAAGGGTGATAAAGCATTATGCATCTTATGTTCCAAAACAGTGGTGTACAGGACTTCCTCCATAAAGCGGCATGATGAAACTGTTCATAAATGGCTTTGCGATAACAGTGAGCAAGAACAAAAAGAACACATTTCTTGAAAAATCAGCAACAAAAAAATGCAGTCAAATGTTTTGATGAAATTTGTTTCAGGTAGTTCCAACTTAGCTGCTGCTGGTTTTGAGATTTCAAAGATTGTTGCTCAACATGGAAAACCAATCCGTGATGGGAAGTATATTAAAGAATCATGGCTAGAATGGCAATATTAACAGTATTTTCATCAACATATTCATGCGAGTCATTGTTTTCAGTTATGAACTTTGTCAAGTCTAATTATAGGAATAGATTCACTGAAGAAACTGTGGTGCATGTATAGCTCTCAAAACAACCAAACACAAGCCTGATATAAAATATCAGTCATCGTTGGTGCAGCAGCAAAAGTCTCATTGAGAGTAAAATATGCTTATTTTCCTTTCCTTGATTTTTTTAATGTTTTATATAATATGAACCAAAGCTTATCATTTCACATTCACATTTCTTATGTTGCTTATAAAGTACAGTAACAATACTATTTGTAAATGATGTTATTTTTCAATTGTCTTTTTAAGAACATTGATATTAATAATTTTTTGAACATGCTTTCTAAATTGCTTTCATTTATTTCAGTCTGTTATACTTTTGTTAATAGTAAAACAATACACGTATATAAGCAACAGGACTCCTCCTTTTCCTTAAAAAAGGTCCATTATTAGTGTTACTAATTCATTAATTTTACTCCTTGTGAATTACTAGTTATTAATAACATGTAATTCCTAAAGCTGTCCCATTTTAAACAATTCGGAAGAGTTATTGGTTGCCTAAACAGACTTCTTTAAGAATTCTTTCAAGCATTTTGTTCTCTTTCTCCCTAAAAAAATTGTAAAATACAAATATAATAATAGTAAATGTTAATCTGCTGCTCAAAATTACCAAGGGCATGTGAGAGAATTTTTTAGAATATTATCGTCAATTTGGGCACACACTCTCAAAAAGGTTCACCATCCCTGCCCTAGACAGTAAGCATATTACTGTGCGGTATGTTGGCTGAGAAGACCAAGTGATAATGTAGCAGGGTAGGATATACCCAGATCACAACATATCAGATTACTTTTAATCAAATAATTAGGTTTATTAACACTGCAGTCATTAAATAGAAAATACTATTTTAACTTGGAAGACTTACACTACTGGTAAGTCTAAACTTACAGTTCTTTGGTATAATAGGCAGGCAGTTTCTTATGTATTATAATAGGGACTGCCACCCTTGCTCCCCACCTCCACAAGTCGCCAAATCTCCCTCTTACCCCACATGGGTTGCCAAAGCTACCCTCTTCCCCCCCCCAGAGGTTGTCAGTGTTCTCACCCCACAGGGATCATCACAGCCCTCCTCCTCCCCCCACAGGGGTTGCCAGAGCCTTTCCCATCCCCCCACAGGGGTTGTCAGAGTACACGTGCGTGTGCGTGCACACACACACACACACACACACACACACACACAGAGGAGTCACCAGAGCCATCCATCCCACACAGGTTGCCAGAGCCCTCTCCTCACACCCTCCCACAGGGGTTGCCAGAGCCCTCACACACACACACACAGGGGTCATCAGAACCCTTCCCTCCCCTCACCACAGGGGTCTCCAGAGCTCCCCCCACAGAGGTTGCCAAAGCTCCCCCGTCCCCCCACAGGTCACCAAAGCTCCCCCTTTTGTAAGTTTGCCTCCCTGGGCTCCTGCTGGGAGGAAGGGCGGGATATAAAGTAAATAATAAATAAAATCAATAAGTGTGACGCTTACTAAAATATAAGAAGATATGATCCATTCTAAGAATTAAAATAGAGTTGTAGCATCTCAAAGATGGACAATTTTCTTATGATATAAGCTTTTGTGGACTAAAGTTCATGCCATTGGATGCATCTGACAAAGAAAATGCTAGTCCACAAATCTTAAAGATGAAATTATTAGTCTTTAAGATACAGCATTACTCTCTGTTGTGGTTTCAACAGACTAACACATCTATTCTGGACATCCTAAGAAGCGATAGTTGAGCCAGGAACCAAAGGTCTTTTTATCTTCTTGAAAGCATGGATTTCAGGGAGCATGACTAGCAAGCTCCAAACAAAGACTGGAAAACGCTCAACCAAAAGCTTAGATTCTCTGCTTACATGAACTTGCCTGCCTCTTACATTGATTGACATAATGTCAAGCCCTACTTCAGGATATTGGGCAGAGTTCAAAAAAAGATCAACCCTAATTGCAGCGCATTGTTCTCAAAGGAAGGAAGGCTGGAAGACAGGAAATAAGGATTATTGGTTCAAACTTAATTCATTTATACACGTTTTCTACAGTTTAGCACCTTATATCACAACTTTCAGTGACAGGGCCATACTCGTCATTACACAGAACCCCATGCTACTTTCTTCCATGTTTTCTTTAAGTTTAATCAAGGTAACAGGCAGGGAGAAGCTAGTTAATGTCTCTTTACAGACATTTCCAGTTAAAAATAGTATCCTCCAAGCTGATTGTTCAATGAAGGTGGAAAAGATATAGATTACCAGTTGAGAAGCCATTTTAACCCCAGGAAAATCACGACTGACCTAAGGCCATATACAAACTATAGATCATATAAAAGCTGGGGAAATGACAGCTGAAAACCCTCCATGGTATGGCCCCTCCCCACTGAGTTAAGGTTAACTCAATATCAGAATGTGAGATGGGAGTTTGATCTGTATCTTGCTGGTCAACCTTCCTGCGACAGCTAAAGAGCTCACTACTTAAGTAAATAGAAATGAATTAACAGAAACGGACTGACAGAGCAATCTCATTCTAATCCTGCCTGGTATATTCCCCACTCCTCCTTTAATACATATATTTGTGTTTCATTTTCCAGAGTGGTATCTGACCATCATCTCTGATGAGCAGCTTCTTCTTTTGGCATTTGCTATGTATGATATTTGTTCTTCGAAGATGAGGTTGAGAGCTATGAAGCAAGTTGGCAACATCACTCATTTTGTGCTGCTTTGACTCACAATGAACAATTTATATTTCAGGCTGTTGTGGAATCATCTTATTAAATACAAGCACAGGGTTCTCATTGAGGCAGATGCATTCTGTGCATGCTCATGCCATTTATTTCTGAGGATCATAACTCTAATGAAATCCTCCCTGCTCAAATTAAATTCCTTAGGCTGTGTTAAGCTTTGATTAGATAGAATAATCTTCCTTCTCAGTCAGCCAACTGGCAAAAGCCTTGGACAACCTAACAGAAGAGCTGAAGGATTAATGTAAAATTCCTGCTCTTTGCTACAGCCTCATTGGGCATGTTACTCTTTCAGTCAAATGGGTAGCCAACAAGTCATGGCTTAGAGCAAAAATAAAACAATAGTCCAGTAGTACTTTAAATGAGTTTCTGGGCTCAATTCAAAGTGCTGGATTTGACCTATAAAGCCTTATGTGGCTCAGGACCCCAGCACCTCAAGGACTGCCTCTCCTTATGTGTATTAACTCCGGACCCTGAGCTCAGCATCAGAGGCCATTCTTCGTGTGCTCCGTCCGAAGGAGGTGTGGAGAGTGGCAACATGAGAACAGGAGGTACACCTGGCACCATCCTTATCCATCTTTAGGTGGCAGGCAAAAACATCTCTCTTCTCCCAGGCATTTGGTCCTTAGCTCTGGAAGGCTTTTGGAAGGCTTCTGTTGTGTAGCCTTCCTCAGAAGGGTTGCTCCACCACCTTATATATTGTTTTTTTTAAATAAATAAATAAATTTGTGTATATATTGTAATCTCTTACTTTACTTGCAATTTTTATTAATTGTAAGTTGCTTTGAGTGTGCATGTTTGTGTAGAAAAGCGGCTAACAGATTTAATAAATAAACAAATAAATAAATGCTAGCAGATGTATTATTGCATAAGCTTTCATGGATTATCAAGAATGATGCATCTGCTGAAGTGGACTCTAGCCCTAGACAGCTTATGCCATAATAAATTTGTTAGTCTTTAAGGTGCTAGTACTGTTCCTTTTGTTGTTTTTCTAGAATTGCGCTTTGAGTTACTTTACAACACTGTTGGGAGGATAAAAAGACTATAACACATCTGTTTGATGTTACAGAAACTGTTCACACAACAGCTCACAAAGGTAGCATTACCGGAATCAATTTCTTAGACATTTGTGTCTGAATTTCGAAAGATCAGTGGAATCATTCATGAAAAAGTGTAAAACAGAACACTTTCTCTGTAACAGCACAAGTTTGCCACTGACTGAGTCCTCAAACAGCATTGCAATAGACTATCCTGGTGATGATGTAACATATTTGTTTTGAAATGAGCTTACGGGAAGCAGCAGAATGGCATGTGGAGGATATCATTTCATTAGATGCTCTGACACACAACACTGAAGACAAACAAAACCCAACCCACTGGACATCCTGCACTCTTTATTATTTCAAATAAATTATATCCACAGAAGATACTACCTACAGCTATTTTTAAAAAAGTTTTTTTTAATTTCCCTCATGGAATTTCACTTAACTTTTTCTACATTGCACATATTGCCTATGGAGTTAATTATATGATCTTACTGGCCCTAATTTGGGAGGAAGGGCCATAGCTCGGGATAGAGCATTTGCTTTACATACAGAAAGTCCCAGCTTTAATCCCTGACATCTCCAGATAGGGCTGGGAGAGGCTCTGGCCTGAAACCCTGGAAAGTCCCTGCCAGCCAGTGTATACTGAGCTAGACGGACCAGTGGTCTGACTCGGTACAATGCAACTTGTATCAATCTTTATCTCTCTCCAAGTCTACTCAAAACACCCACAGCTGCCCTGGGCTTCTTCTGGGAGGAAGGGCAGGATATGCAGTTAGTAAAATAAATAAATAAATAAATTTACATCAAGTAAAAAGTGCTGCTAAAAAGTGTATATTTGGGTAAAGGAGCAGAGATAAGAGTGATATTGTCAAAATGTTTTAAAAAGTAGTATCAATGGAGCCAGCCTAGAGCTTTGTGACTGCATGCATCAACATGATAAAGAAATTGGTTCCTTTTGATCAAAATTTGCAGCTTCTCATTGTATAGAGTTCTATGCTCAGGGATGCCCAAGGGAGCTGGAACCCACACCTAGCCTCAACAATAGTGGGCAGCACAAGCCAACCCTCATTGTTCAGCTTAGAGCAGCCCCAGAAGACAAGTCAATTGGAGACAGTAGCACCAACGCATTGGTGATAACAGAGAAGCAGGTTGCGGCTAGGTCTGTATGATAACTGAGATGGTCCCATGGCTCTGCAAAGGTTTGGATGTTGTGCAGTGCTGGGAGGAACTATAAGTAGGGATGGGCAAATCTGTCAGTTTTGGTTTCTCATCTTTCCAATCCACATTTAGTTCTCCATATTTCCATACACATATGCATTTTTTATTTTAAAAAACTTATGAAAATCCATTAGCAGTGCTAATTTCTCCTAATTTGTACATTTTTGTATGTAATTTTGCATAGTAGACACATTTTTCCAATGCAAGTTTACTGATATAATGCATTTTTGTACATATTACTTGGCTGAAGAACTGCATCACAGAATTCAGAGAAGTGTGAATTTAAAAGGATGGCTGTGTTTCAGTTAACATTGTTTTGGAAAGTGTGAATCTAACTCAGGACAAACTGGTTCTTCCTGTTTTCAGAAGTTGAGTGAAAACAATGACTAGGTACTCCTTATGATCCCACCAAGTCACTTCCTCCTATCCTGACCAGAGCAGAGTTTCAAGAAGAAAAAAGGCACCAAATTTCACTTCACAAGCATGCTAAATCTGACATTTTTCAGAACTAGATTTAGAGCCAGGCATATGTGTCCTTGCAGAAGCAGCAGCCGGGGAAGCACAGTTCACACTGCAGCAAAAATACGGCACCTGCTGCTGTTGGTATCTGTGTCTGAATGCACCTAAAGTCTGAATGCACAGGTGTGAGACAGATTTCATGGATGGAATGGTTTGGTCATAGAGAGTTTGGCCTACTGCTGAGCATTAATATTGACCATTTTAAACTACCAGTACCTAGGGTTACCAGGTCTCCATTTTTCAGCCAGAGTCTCTGTTTTTTGGGGGGGCCCTCTGGCTCTCCGACTAGCACGCCTTAATCTCCGGACTCTCAGCTTCAATTTTTAAAAAAAAGTTTCTAGGTGGTCTGGTTCCCGAGATATACACCAAAACGTCAGCCCCCCGCAACTGTTTAATCTATTTAACTGATACGACGCTGAATTTGGTTCCTCGTTCCCAATTCCTTATTTGCTTGAAAGTTCAAAACACTAAAAAAGAAGAGTTGACAGCTACAGCAACTTAAAACCAAACTTAACATGTCTCTGAACACTAAAATATATGTTGGGGTACCCTGTATGATATATCACTGTGATCGGGGAACTCTCCCCGTCAAGAATAACAATACATTTATGCAATCAAAATCATCAGGCTTCTGATATTATCATAAATACATAATGATGTCATGAAATCACAAAGAATAAGTAACTGGGGTGCCCACCCCAAACTCTGCTCTGGGCCAGGACAAATCATATACCCCAGGAAAGGGGAGGGTGTCCTCTATGAGATACCAATGCATCCCACCTGGCCCAGACCTTCTGCTGGGCACCGGGCATGCACGGGTGCATCAATGCAAAATCAAAATGGACAAAAACACATAGAAAAAAATAAGTAACAGGGGGTACCCACCCCAAAATCTGCTCTGGAACAGGACAAATCATATACCCCAGGAAAGGAGAGGGCATCCTCTATGAGATGCCACTGCGTCCCGCCTGGCCCAGAGCTTCTGCTGGGCGCAGGGCACAGAAGAGGGCATCTATACAAAATCAAAGCAGAAAAAGACATACAGGAAAAATAAGTAACTGGGGGTGCCCACCCCAAAATCTGCTCTGGGCCAGGACAAATCATACACCCCTTGAAAGGGGAGGGTGTCCTCTTTGAGATGCCACTGTGCCCCACCTGGCCCAGAGCTTCTGCTGGGCGCAGGGGAAGGATGAGGGCATCTATGCAGACAGAAAGGGTAGAGAATCTTCTTACTCTTACTCATTTCTCAGACCTCTTTCTGAAGTGAAGGGTCAAATCTGTAAAGTAGTTTGGAACAGCCACATTACAAGATAAGGGCAGGGCATTCCGGCAGGGGGTTGCCAACCCTGCTTGGATATGGATGTCTTTGCAGAGGATCCCTAGTCAAGCTTTACCAACAGCACAATCCAAACTATATCTACTCAGAAGTAAGTCCTGTTGAGTTCTATGGGGGCTTAGTCCCTTAGTACGTGTGTTTAGAATTGCAGCCTTCAGGGGCATCCATTTTTACTCCCCAATGCTCCCATCTAACATCTCCACAACACTAGGCTCCTTTCTTCCTACAGTGACTTTCTGGTGACTGGCCTGGCCTGAAGGCACTTAAACCCTTCTTGCCAAAAGCAAGTAGGCTAGATTAAATGTTCCCTACCCAGGCTCCATCTTTTAGCTAAGATGTCTAGCTAAATTTCCAGTCAGATTTTTTTTTTAATTGTACGCTCCAAGCAACTGTGATTGATGCTTAATGTATCATGCTTAATGACATCACTCGGGCCCACCCCGTGACATCACTTGGGCCCACCCCCATGACATCACTTGGGCTCACCCCTAAAATCTCAGGTTTTGGGATGCTTCTGACCTGGCAACTCTACCAGTACCAGATCCACACGATGTAGTGGATCATTTTGGATAAAGGCTTTTTAAAAAACCCTGGGCACATTTTTCCTCCCCCTTCCCGCCAGCTCTGTGTTGGGGATAGAAAACAATGGAAGACAGCAGCATGAAGATGATTCCACCTGAAACATGCCCACAGGGGCTGCTGCTGCTCACACCACTACAACCATTAGATATAAGGACTTTGCAAGCAACCAGCCTTATCTGCTCATGCGTTGGGAAGCTTAGCAATTTTTCCAAGACAGCAAAGGTAAATGTTGCAATCAGTTTAATTGCAGCATGCAGTTGACTCTATATTCATCCCAGATAGTTTCAAAACTTGATGCTGATGCATATAAAACAGAATAAATTTACACCACAATCCTATGCATGTTTATTCATAAGTAAGCCCCGCTGTGTTTCAGTGGAACTGACTCCTAAATAGGTATGCATAGGGCTGCATGCTTTGATTATTTAGTGATGTAAATGACTGTTTTGTGATAAATAATGAACAGAACAGCTCTTCTATTATTTTAAAACATAATTATTTTTCCATTATGTTCCCATACAACCAGTTATTGATTTTCCCAAAGGCCATATAATAGAGAGATGCATTGGCTGTAGTATCAAGGATACTTAATTCAGGGTGAAAGGAACTGTGACCCTCTGAAGAAGTAAAACATCTTTTTTAATATAAACTAAATAAACTAAAAACATTAGTCTGCATGTGATAAATTTCTGCCTCAAGTTATTTCAATTTTTGTAAACTGTTCTATGTTTACATTCCTTTCTAATGGTCTAGTCTGGAAGTTCTTTCTGTTTTTCTTTCACAACATTCCTTTCCTTCTATTTCCCATATCAAGGAGTGAAAATAATGTTGAACCTTAGCAATTTTCTACTGAGAAAAGCATACTGTTATGAATATTTTATTAGATAAATAACTTGTTTCATTGAAATATGTTGCACAAAGAATTTTGTTTATGTTTCCACATATGGACTTGCTCTCCCTAGAATGTAATTCTCCAAAATCTTTGCTTCTGAGAAATCCAGTTGGATTTCACTCAGTATATGCAGTATAAATTAATTGGCAATCATGTAGCATGATAAAAGTTGGAAGGATCATCAAAGGTCAACTAGTCCACCTCCCTGCGGGTGCAGGAAATCCGCTGCTGCAGCATCCAGACTTTGCTTAAAAACCTATAAGGAGCTCACCACCTTTCCAAGGCAGTCCCTTCTACTGTCAAACAGCTTGTACTAAAAAAGGTGTTTTTTGTTTTTTAACAAATTGAATTATATTTGTCTGGGAAAGTGGAGGTATAGTACTGTATTTATTTATAAAATAAGAATGCCAGGTTATGGCAGAAGTGAACTGTGAGGGGTCGGTCATACAATATTTCTCTTTCAGGTATCTTTGATAAATTCTGCATCAGAGGAGTTCTGAGTGCCACCCTCCTTAGACTCTGCCATTTCAAGCCGTTCTTTAATTACTTTCCAGAGGAATGTAAAAACCCAGAGGAGTTGGCATGCAGAAATAAGCATCTGCTGGAGGACTACAGGGCTTTGCAGAAGTAAGAGTCGCTTTCTGGGCTTTTTTTTTTTTTTTTTTTTGATGTTGTGATGTTTATATACCTTTACTTTGTACATCGCTCAGAGTGGCTGGGTCTCCAGCCAGATGGGCGACAAATAAATCGCATAAATAAAATAAATAATAACAACTGATGCCTCTCTTGTAAAACAGGCTGAAATTAACCAGGGTGTTTGCAGGATCTCACTGAAACAGGCCTGCACAATGTAAGCCACAGAGTATAATTGCAGTCCCCTCCTCTGGCTTATTTTTAGCCAGCACCTGGGGGAATTCCAATTGCTTATTTATTTTTTCTGGCCCTTTCTGATGGTAGGAGTGTTTATGGCTGCCCAGGCTTTTCAAGAATGGATGTGTGCCTGCAGTGCTATGGCTATACTGCTCCTCATCTCCGTCAAATCAAGGCAAAACAAAATGAGATGCCTTCAGGCAATTACCAGTTGTGTGAATTATTATTGAAAGACAATTGCAGACATGCTTCCCCCCCTCAAAAAAATCTGGATTTTCTTACTGACTTCCTTCTTCCATTGTCATTTAGGGAGCCCAAGAAAGGACTGACACCATGGACAGAACAGGAGTGATATGCAAGAAAGAGCCAGCTGTCCCTGTTGAAACTTTATTGCCGAATTGGTTCCTTACAAGTGAGATGCTCAGTGTGTTGCTCAGAATAAAAATCCATTCTGTATTGCATCCAGGAGGCTAGGAAAGTGCTGATATTGCACAGCATTCTACAGTGAAGATGAAAAGAGTATTGTTATCTGCTTGTTGCAGCTACTTGCTACTACTTCTTGCTTTGCTAGGATCCACCACCTTGCAGTCAGGTTGGGTATTCAAAACTTTGACAGAGTTTGCATAACCCCAAATTAAACAATGTGACATAATACAATCAAAGGGAGACTTGTATATTTTATTTATCTATATTACTTCAATAAAATTATCTTACCTTTCTACTTCTCTGCTGAAGATGGAGAAGAGGGAACTGGGAGAAACTAAAGGGGAGGAAGGCGGGTGAACTAACTACCTCTGACTGCTCTCCTCATAGGACTGAGCATACGTTTTGCTTTTGGATTTTTTTCTTAAAGGATCAATTTTACAAGGGTGGGATTTTCTTAGAATGAAGGAAGAAAAAGCTTATTTTTTTCCCCTGTACAGTAAAATCCAAGGATCCAAGTTTCTCCACCGTATGTGCTGGAGTGCAAAGTGCAGAGTACAAACAGGGCTCTGTGTGCATAGTTTAGATGGAGGTTCCTAACCTTGATAACTGCTAACAGATGATAACGTACCCAGAATGTGTTTGCCACAGGGCTTCCCAGGGCTTCAAGTATGGGGCTTTTTCAGTCAGAGCTCTCAAAAAGGCAGAATAATGGGCACACCTTAGGTGACCTTACTGCAAGGGTGAGGAACTTCAGGCCTGGAGCCCAAATGTGGCCCTGCAGGTTTCTCTATTTGCCCCTCGGGACTTTCCCCAGTGCACACCCCTTCTCAAAGGCTGCACCCTTCTTGAATGCCTTTCCCTGGTGGGAATGTGCCCTTGAACTATGACACCTCATGGTTGCCTGAAAGGAGAATGGAGGGGTGTGAGTGTGTAGAGACCTCTGCCTTTTGCATGGCTGGAATGTAACCTACTGAACAAAGGGAGGAGTCACTTTCATTGCTCTGCCCACTTTTGCATATGGCCCCACCCCTACTGGTATGCAGCGCCCAGAAGATTGTCCATGACAGAATGTGACCCTTGGGATGAAAAAGCCCCCCCCGCCTTTCTGCATTTTCCAGAGTTCTCCTCCTTTGCATAACTAGCAAGAGTGATTCCTGAACCTAAGCAACAATCTTGTCCTGGTTTCCTAAGCTTCTGCTTGGTTGACCTTTTGCAGACAAAATGAAGCTGCCTAGAGTCAAGGTGCCAGGGACACACCTCAAACGGCAGAGAGGCAGGCCTGTAGCTAGGAGAGGGCAAATCCTCCTCCCAGGAGTTTTTGGGGAAATTACCTGGGGTTTTTTTTTATTTGTGATGTGACGGACAATGACAACCTCTGTTTAAAGAATGCTAGCTTGTTTTAAGAACAGGAGCAATTTAAGAATAGGAGCCTCTGACAAATTCAGTGAATAAGGCAGGGCGAGTGCACAAAAATCTCACCTGGAAAAGTCCCCAAAAGCTGGTCACTCAAGACTTTCCCTGACTAAGGGTGGATTTTTCATGCTCACAATCACCCTATAATCACTTAAGTACTGAGCTAGATGGTACCAAATGGCCAGACTCGGTACAAAAGAGGAAAGAGACCCACGGGCCACAGTGACTCCAAAATTTATTCATGTATTTTATTTACAACATTTATATACTGCTTTATTATAAAAAACCTCAAAGTGGTTTATAGCAAGAAGTAAAACAATAAAATCATTGGCAAAAACAGTTAAAGACAGGTATTTAAAAACATTCAAAATAATAAAGCAAACAATGAGTTATAAATAGATAAAATATAATAGCTTCTACATGCCTGGGTAGGCTTGCCTAAACAAAAATATTTTTAGAAGGTGCCAAAAAGAGTACAATGAAGGCACCTGCTAATATCAATAGGCAGGGAGTTCCAAAGCGTAGGTGCTGCCATACTAACACTAACAGTGGCACCCATAACATGGAAAGCACACCTTGAACTTGGCCTGGTAGCAAATCAGCAACCAGTGCAGATTTCAGAGCAGAGGTATTATGTGCTGATAGGGTCTCACTCAAGTCAGCAATCGTGCCACAGCATTCTGCACTAACTGCAGCCCCTGAGTCAGATTGTGCTGCATGGGGATTTCTGTGACCTTGGCTGACTGGCTGCCAGGGTTTTTTTAGTTTTGGTTTTGATTAGGAATCCTGACTGGTTGTGGGATGCTGAGTTTTCTGCCTTACTCATAGAAATCTTGTTGTGGTTGGTATGGTAGTGCATTTAAGAAATCATTACTGTCTTTTTTCTTTTTCTATTGCATTTCATTTACCTTTATCCTCTCTCCCTTTCATTCTATAGAAGCAACAACAGTGGTTCCATGCGCTCCACTCAAACTTCTTAAACCCACTGATGATGTACCTTGTTGTTTGTTTCTTGCCCAATAGTGGTAAAAGAGAATTCACATACTGAGTCTACACAACAGATGTAAAAGGATATCTGATGGCAATCAATAAATTCACTATTTATACATTTTTCACAGCTTTGTTAATAATAGTAGAAAATTATATCTGGTTACACACCAGTGTTAGCTTTTAATTGAAAATAAGCCTTTGAATTTAAGATACATTTGATTGGAGTCCAAATCTGATATGATTCAGACCCCGGCTATTTGGCAGAAACCCCACTTTTACTCAGGTCTTGCTAAAGCATTGTGCCTTTTAGGGATATGAACAGAAAAAAATGAGTTAAATCGTTTAGAGACTGAGTGGGTCATTTTGCTTTGGAGAATATCAGTTTTGCTTTAAGTTCAAAGCAGAACCTCATGAAAATCCAAACTTTGTATGTTTCCCTGTTGACCATCATAGAAATGAAGCCTGCCAAACTCCTAGGCACCTTTAAAATTTGAGGGGGTTTTAAACAAAAAAGAGAGCAAGCTTATAACTTTTTTTGGGGGGGGGAGAATTTGGTGAAATGTGCATGCATAGTAACCCTTTTGTGACTGAATAAAGCTTGCTGAATTGCAGATACATAGGTGCAAAGCGTTTTGTGTTATATGCCTTTAAATTTAATAAAGGAGATTGATCTTGCCACTTCTGCTTCAGCTTCTCTCAGAAGCTGCCTTGGGGAAACACAAATTTGTCACACTCTTCCTTCATCCTTCATGGAATGGATGACACTGATTTAAAAGTGTACACTAATGTAGTACTTCTGCAATGGTTCATCAATATGTGTGTTAACACAGCCATATAACAATGGACACAACAGCAAAGAACACAGAGTCAGGGTAATTACAGTCTCTCTCTCTCTCTCTCACACACACACACACACACAACACACGCACACAGAGTCCTTTAAAAAATGCCACTGAAATGAAAATCAAATGCAACTACAGCTAGGGGCAGAATAGGGGAAGAGGTGAAGGGAAATGACTTACCTAATAATAACTAATACTAAAAACATAACAAACATAAATAACAGCAAGATTAAATAATTAACAAATGAGGATGCAAGGGGTTGGGTTTTTAAGGAAGGATTTTTTGAAAAGGATTAGTCTGGACTAGAATAAGGAGAGGTTTAGTTCACATAAGCCAAAACAAAATACATGAAAACCATCCACCAATATACCACTGCAGAATTTTTCAGTGTCCCTGCTTCTAAGAGAGTGAACTAGCAAAGACCAATGCAAAACAGTAGCAGAGTTCTGAACATCCCTCTCCAAAGCAGTATGATTAGAAAAAGTACTGGAAAAGTCATTTCCTGGTGGGAAGCAGGAGCCATCAATCACAAAACTACATCCTCTCCTTTCCCTCTCCTCTCCCCCCCCCCGGTTGGCATTTTCCATTTATGGAAAGCTTGGGGAGAAATATTTTCTGGATGCCTGCATCCCTCCAAATCTCTAAAGCACCTCCAAAGCAGAGGAGCCTATTTCACTTCAGTTTGGACATCATCCATTTTTTTCTAAAGCAGTCCAGTTTGGTTTAGGATTTGGCTGAAACTGGTCTTTCATGGCTGCTGGCATTAGTAGAGATGAGTCAATCTTTGGTGCAGACACAGCTATATATAAGTATGGCATCATAGGGCAAAATTCTTTCCATACATCTGCAATATTTTTACTAAAGAATTACACATGGAAAATGTCTCAGAAGCTGATCAAAGCAGAGTAGTTAGACAACTGTTGATTAGGAAATGAAATTTCCTCTTGATATAAACTGACTTTTTTCCATTTCAAGTCAGTATAGTCAATATTTTCAACTGTATGAAAATAACAATCTCAAAATTTTGGTACCTGTATACTACATGTATTTGGTATATTATATGGCTGTGTTAACACACATATTGATGAACCATGCAATTCCAATTCCAAGATCCTTCTCACATGTTGTATTGCTGAGCCAAGTATTCCCCATCTTATAACTGCATTTGGTTTCTTTTTCCTAAGTGTAGAACTTTGCATTTATCCCTGTTGAATTTCATTATGTTGTTTTCAGCCCAATACTCCAGCCTATCCAGATCTTTTTCTGTCTTCTTTTCTGTTTCTGTCTTCCATGTTATTAGCTGTGCCCCCCCAATTTTCTATCATCTGCAAATTTGATAAGCATGCTCTGTAACACCTTCTCATCCAAGTAGTTAATAAAAATGTTGAAGAGCACTGGGCCCAGAACCAAGCCCTGTGGTACCCCACTCGTTACTTCTGCCCAGTTTGAGAAGGAACCATTGATAAGCACTCTTTGAGTACAATTCTGGAGCCAACTGTGGTAAAAGAAAATATTTAAAAACATATCAAAACAAAACATCTTTAAAAACATATTTTTTAAAAAAGCAGCTTTTAAAACATCTTAAAAAGCAATTCCAACACAGACACAGAATGGGAAAAGGTCTCCACTTAAAAGGCTTGCTGAAAAAGGAAGGTCTTCAGTAGGAGGCAAAAAGATAACAGAGATGACACCTGTCTAATATTTAAGGGAAGGGAATTCCAAAGGGTAGGTGCCACAACAACACTAAAGGTCCACCTTCTATGTTGTGCAGAACGGACCTCCTGATAAGATGGTATCTACAGGAGGCCCTCACCTGCAGAGTACAGTGATCAACTGGGTATATAAGGGATAAGACGGTCTTTCAGGTATCCTGGTCCCAAGCTGTGTAGGGCTTTGTACACCAAAACTAAAATCTTGAACTTGGCCTGGTACCTAATGGCTGCCCATTAGCAGATGAGTGACACGTTGGCGATACCCTGCCTCAGTGAGCAATCATGTCACCGCATTTTGCACCAGCTGCAGCTTTTGGACCAACCTCAGGGCAGCCCCACATAGAATGGCATTACAGCCTGGAGGTTACCAGTGCATGGACAACAGTGGTCAGGCTATCCCGGTCCAGATATGGCCACAGCTGACTTAGCAGCCAGAGCTGGTGAAAGGCACTCCTAGCCACTGAGGTCACCTAGGCCTATAGTGACAAAGAGGAATCCAGGAGCACCCCCAGACTACAAACATGCTCATTCAGAGGGAGTATGACCCCATCCAAAGCAGGCAACTTACCAACTCCCAGATCCCAGTCTGACACTGTAACCACCTCACCACACTGGCAAACTGACTTTAACATTGGAAAAATGAGTCATCAATCCCTACATGCTGAAGTTAGCCCTATTAATTATTTATTTTATTATTTGATTTATATCCCGCCCTTCCTCCCAGCAGGAACCCTAATTATATTCATTAAACTAAACATGTGGAGAACCCAAATGTCTGAAGGGGATATAGTTTGAAGCAGTTTGTTAAATCATTCCTATTTTAACAGACTTTTATTATTTCATTTTTTTAGCTGGACAGTGTTGTTTTATATTGTTTACGGACTTTAATTTTTCTTTTATGCTGCTTTGTTTTTGTGATAGTTTGTAGTTTTTTATTATTGTACATTGCTATGTGTATTTTTGTGGGAAAGTGGTACAAAATGCTTAAGTATAAATACACTAAATAAATATATAGAGCCTAAAGCCCCTGCCCAGAGGGCTTCTTAATATTTTTGTGCTACCCAATATCATCCATTAGTTCCTTATAAATAAAAGTGGCATTTATCTCGGCTTTGTAATATTGCACTCAAGTCTGAAACCCTTTTTCAAATGAGCATTCCTTTGAAAATGCTTTCCAAACCTCAGATTCTGGCGTGCAAAGTGACTGGAATTACAGGGACATGTTCCCAGTTTTAAAAATACTGATTACTACATTTTACAGAAAAAGGCCAGTTTTTCAAATTGAGCCAGTCTACAAAACCTTGTACTTCAAAGAATTGTGTACACTGAGATCAGTAATCCCAACCACTGCTCTGAAGCACAGCTCTACTGAGACTCACTGCTGTGGGTCTGAGCCAGAAAAAGTGGGGATTGCTCTAAAATGCTCCACAGCTGATTTGTTTTACACTATTAATATGACCATGCAGCACTTACTGTACAAGTTGAAAACAATTGTCCCCTCACAGCTGCTTCCTTTATCTTATTTACAGCCATATTTACTTTCGGCAAGAACACACTACTAAGTGTCAGAGCAGTGAAAATCCACCAGCTACAATTAACTCTTACACCCTTGGAAACGTCTTCAGTAAAGGCAGCAATTCTTTTACAACTTTCCAGAAACCTAGAAACTTTTCCCAATAGCCCACAAGTTTTATTCTCTTCCCAATGTCCTATGTACACCCAGCCTGTATGTGGGGAGAGGGGCTAGGAGGCCCTGTCTCCCCTAATTTCTTTTACAAAAAATAATTACATTTGTTACAAAAAAAATTTATGCCCTCCTTTTTTCATGCCCCCCTGAACTTTTGGGCTAGCTACAGGTCTGTGAACACCCACATATACAGTGCATTAATAACTGAGGTGGAAAGATAGCAACACCAATTTAACTATACTGATAACTTCTGCCATCTTCCTTATGATCCAGAAGAGGGCAGTAGTATTGCAGTTTATTTTGGTAAGCATGAATATATGAAATGCACTACTGATCCTAATTTTTAATATTTTCTGTTGATTTAAGGTGGGATTAAAAAAATAAAAATAAAATTTTGACAAACTTAATTTGCTTTTTATTGCTGATTTCAAACCTGCCACATATATCCTATTGTTATATAAATTATACAGCCACTATAGCCAGCGGGGATTTTTCACATTCTGCAATGTTAAATTGAAAATACCCCCATGCCATTCTGAGGCTTCCCATAAGCTCATTTCAAAACAAAACCTTACAAAACTTGTAGTACTGAACTCAGAAACGCTTGCTTAACAACCCTCTCAATTTTCATGGCGATACACAAAACAATCAGAGATAATAGAGAGTTCAAAGTGTAAAAAGAGACAAAAACCTCAGAGCCCTTTTGGACTTTTTTCTCTGAGAGTTCTCATAATCTGTTGAAATTCATTAAAAACCAGCCATGTTCACAGAGTACCTGTAATCCTAATACTGACCTTGCCCCATACTCTGACCCTCATCTTCTGAAGTTGAAAAGTTGAAAAAATGTCTGGCTGATTTTTAATTAATTTAATAAATTTTGGCTGGAACCCAATGATAACGCAGAGCATGCTCAGTAAGAACCAACTATCAAGAGTTCTAAAAGCCTCACAGCTGCTGGGCTTGGCTAATCAAGAGGCCACACCCACACCAGACTTTGATTTCACTTAAGACAGTCATGGCTTCCCTCAGAGAATCCTGGGAAGTGTAGTTGGTAAAGGGTGTTGAGAGGAGACTCCTGTTCCACTGACAGAGCTTCAGTGGCCAGACTGGTTTAATTCTGATTGAAGTCTGTGAGGGGAACAGGGCATCTCCTAGCAACTCTCAGCACCTTTCACTAACTAAACTTCCCAGGATTCTTTGAGAGAAGCCATGACTGTCCAAAGTGAAATAAAGGCCTGGTGTGGATGTGGCCAGGGATAGGTTTAGTTTAAATTTGGGTGGTAGGCTACATGTGCCTGCTGTAGAATAAAAAGGTGAGGGAGAGTCTGAAAAAGAATGATACTGTTTACAATGTTTGCCTTTTGGAAAGGAAAGGGCCTTCCCTTCTGCTCAGTGCCCACCCACCCAACCTCCTCCCCTCCCCCTCCCCTCCCCTCCCCTCCCCCTCCCTGCCTCTTCTCTGGGTCAGTGTTGGACTACGACCTGGGAGACCAGGGTTCGAATCCCCACACAGCCATGAAGCTCACTGGGCGACCTTGGGCCAGTCACTGCCTCTCAGCCTCAGAGGAAGACAATGGTAAAACCACCTCTGAATACCGCTTACCATGAAAACCCCATTCATAGGGTCAACATAAGTCAGGATTGACTTGAAGGCAGTCCATTTCCATTTTCAAACATGATTGCATAGAAATAAATCCCACTGAACTCAAAAAGTATGCAAATGATCAAACCCACCCTCCTTTCTCCTCCCTCCTATTCCCTCCCTCTTGCCTCTTGCCTCCCCCTTCCTTTGCCCCTCCCTCCCCATCCCCAACCCCTTCCAATCCCCTCCTCCCCCTCCTCTTCTCCTCCCCATGGTCAGTTTTACCTATCTTAAGCATGATTGCACGGAAGTAAATACCATTGAACTCTATAAGCATGCAAATGATCAAATGTGCCCTCCCCTCCCCCTTCCTTTGCCCCCTCTAATACATTCCTTCCCCTTCCCACTCCTCCTCCCCCATGGTCAGTTTTTCCTATCCTAACCAAGATTGCATAGGAGTAAATCCCATTGAACTCAATAAGCATGCAAATGATCAGACTTGCCTTTCCCTTCTTTCTCCTCTCCTGTCCCTTCCTCCTCCCCTCTCTTCTTCCTTCTTCCTCCTCCCCTGCCCACTCCAGCCCTCCCTCCCTCCTCCCCAGTCAGTTTTACCTATCCTAAGCATGACTGCATGGGAGTAAATTGCACTGAATTCAATAAACATGAAAATGATCAAATCTGTCCTTCTCCACCCCTCCCCCTTCTGCCTGCTCCCATCCCAGTCCTCCCCTCTGCGTCTTCTCCCCTCCCTCCTCCTCCTCCTCCCCATTCTCTGTGGTCAGTTTCACCTATCCTAAGCATGATTGCAGGGGAGTAAACCCCATTGAACTCAATAAGCATGCAAATGATCAATCCATTCTCAGCAAACTTGCACAGGATCCCATTTCTTACCTCCCGGATTAAAAAGCAGGGAAATTCACTAATAGGCAAAAAACCTTGCGGTTTAAGAACATACCTATAGCCCACAGCTATTTCTATCAAACTTTAAAAAGCAGGGAAATTGGGCAGCTATAGTGAATGCACCAGGGGAGCAGGAGACCTGACATCCTCTCTGAGATATTGGACTGCCCTACAAATAGGTCAAAATGCAAACACCATTTGGGTTGGTCTTTCACAGTCCAATCCACTTCCTGTGTAACTTGGAAGAATTTGGTAACATGTGCTTCTGAGCATATGGTGAGTGGTGGCAACACCTGCAATCAGCCCAAATAATAGAAAGAAGAGATTTGCTGTGCTGATCTTGTTTTAGCAGGGAGGAAGCAACATTATTAAGACGGTTGATATAGTTCAGATGGTCACTTTGAATATGTCTGATTTCCATTGCAATTTTAGTGATGTTTCCTATAGGAAATCATTTTCTTTTGTTTCTATTTCTGTGAATATGTGAAGTACAGCAAAATTTATACTAAAAAAACTCCAACATAATTGTGGAATAATGGCACTGACTTCTACAGAATAGTCTCCAGTGGACCTCAGGAGTGTCTCAATTTGCACAAGTGGTAGGTGAAATATATTCCAGCAAAATGCTAGGTGTGCTCTATGTTTTTAATTGACCATGCCCACCTTGCCTTAAATGCAGTGGTTTAAACATAGCAGGATGAAAACATGCATCCTCTTTTTTCCAACAGCTAGAGTCATTGCTGAAGGAGCAATATATTGTAATCAGTCTGATTTTACATCAAACTGCAGTTTCAGATTCAACTGTTAATGCACCTAAAATAGAAATAGAACATAACCTCCAATTTGAAACACAAAAGGCTGTCTTCACCATCATATGACACTGACCAATAAAAAGGCTTTGACATTAATAAAAATAAATTTGACACAGATTTCTGGGATGAATAATGAGGGAAATAAAATTTTCTAGTTTAGATTCTCTGTAGAAACATTAGTAACACAGGAAAGAAGCAAAGTAAGAAGAACACCAACAAACATACAAAAATATAATTCTCCATCTTTGGAGATGGCAGGTGTTATCACCACTCACCATATGCTCAGAGGCACATGTTACCAAATTCTTCCAAGCTACACAGGAAGTGGATTGGACTGTGAAAGACCAACCCAAATGGTGTTTGCATTTTGACCAATTTGTAGGGCAGTCCAATATCTCAGAGAGGAGGTCAGGTCTCCTGCTCCCCTGGTGCATTCACTATAGCTGCCCAATTTCCCTGCTTTTTAAAGTTTGATAGAAATAGCTGTGAGCTATAGGTACATTCTTAAACTGCAAGGTTTTTTGCCTATTAGTGAATAACAATACTAATGATTTTGGGAATTCTGGCGTCCCCTATATATGTTTGTAATGATATATTCTGACATTCTTGCAGTAACATACCATTTTAGGTTTCTTCTTGCTGCATTAAATAGCACATCTTAATTACGACTCCTCCTGGCTGCTCCATTTCATTATGTTGTTCACAGGACTTAGACAAAGAGAACTTAAAGTACTAGAGCAGGCAGTACAAAATGACAGGAAAAGGATTTAGGGGGGCAATATTGTTTTTAGGGAGCAATTTATAAGCTGGCCAAAGGCTGGGTGAGGGGCCCCTGGCAGCTGCATAAGCACCACCAGTGGAGAAGGAGGCCTGCCAGTGGAGCAGCACTTAACATCAATGGAGAACCCACAGTACACTCCAAGGAATGTATGCAGTATTCCACAGTGGTGGGGGCCAGAACAGGATATTTGGAGAGGGTGTTAGAGGCAGCCAAGGATCCATGGTGTCCTAAGCCCCCCCCTTGTACCTCATACCCAAATAACAGGTCCTAAACTAGGGGTGCAGAACCCTTTTAAGCCCTTCTGGGCAACATGCTAATAATAGGTGGTGCCAGAGGCAAAAGTGGGCAGAGCAACAGATGGGAATTTTACCTCTGTATAGTAGCTGACTGTCTACACTATCACTCCATTCAGGCAAGCAAGAAGCATTTTCAGAGTTCAAGGACTTATTGCAGCTATGCACAAACACTCAATGTGATGCAAGAGTGTGGCTTGAGGAGGGGGGAGGTAGCCTGGGGAGAGTCTCAAGAGCCAGAAAAGGAGGCCTGGTGGGCTGCATTTGGCCCCCAGGCCTGAAGTTCCCCCTCCCTGCCCTAAACTGTGCCAGGCTTGAAGCAGGCATAGTTTATTTTCTCCCATTGATTGTAATGGAGATTTTAAAAAAAGCCTGGAGGGGGGGAAAGGAGAAAGCTGCTGCCCTCAGCTGTCACCCTGGCCACCATGAACCAGTAGGGCTTTGGATGTGTAGGCTACTCCACCACAGACTGTTGTCCCCATAGAATTGCTCTTCCTACTTGATAAATAACCAATAGACTGAAATTAATATTTCAGAGTACACCAGTAGTTTTCAGAGATCTGGGTTCTCTTAAATAATAATAATAATAATAATAATTTAATTTTTGTGTCGCCTATCTAGCCAAAGTCACTCTAGGCGACGTACACAATTAAATTCCAGTAAAATTACAATTTAAAATACAGAGCAAATACAATACAGCATCATAAAACAGTGTATAAACAACGGGCATTCAGTAATATTGATAAAGATTAGCCCACCCCGGAGGTCCCGAAGGCCTGTTCAAAAAGCCAAGTTTTTAATGGTCGGCAAAATGCATCCAGGGAGGGGGCATGTCGAAGATCGAACGGGAGGGAGTTCCAGAGAGTGGGGGCCGCCACTGAGAATGCCCTCTCCCTAGTTCCCACCAACCTAGCTGTTTTTGTTGGTGGTACTGAGAGAAGGCCCTGCGTGGCTGATCTGGTCAGGCGGCTTAATTGGTGGTACTGGAGGTGTTCCTTCAGGTAAACTGGGCCGAGACCGTATAGGGATTTAAAGGTTAATACCAACACCTTGAATTGGGCCCAGAAAACAACTGGAAGCCAGTGTAGATGAGCTAACACCAGCGTAATGTGGTCACGGCGGCGGCTATTTGTGAGCAGACGAGCCGCCACATTTTGTACCAGCTGTAATTTCCGGACCGTTTTCAAGGGTAACCCCACGTAGAGCGCATTGCAGTAGTCCAATCGAGAGGTGACCAGGGCATGTACTACCAGTGGGAGCTGATGAATAGGGAGGTAGGGTTGCAGCCTCCGGATAAGATGTAGTTGATACCAAGCTGCCCAGCTCACTGCCGAAATCTGAGCCTCCATGGACAGCTTGGAATCAAGAACAACCCCAAGGCTGCGGACCTGATCCTTCAGGGGTAATCTTATCCCACTGAGTTCCAGGTCAACAATACCCAACCTTCCCCTGTCACCCACGAGTAGCACCTCGGTTTTGTCAGGATTGAGCTTCAGCCTGTTCCTTCCCATCCATCCACTCACGGATTCCAGGCACTTGGACAAGGTCTCCACAGCCAACTCTGGTGAAGATTTAAACGAAAGATAGAGCTGCGTGTCATCAGCATATTGGTGACATCGCAGCCCAAATCTCCTGATGATGGCTCCCAGCGGTTTTAGATAGATGTTAAATAGCATGGGGGGGAGGATAGAACCCTGTGGCACTCCGCAAGTGAGGGGCCAAGGGTCTGAAACCTCATCCCCCAATGCTACCTGTTGATGCCTGTCAGAGAGAAAGGAACGGAACCACTGTAAAACAGTGCCTCCTATTCCCAAACCTCCCAGGCGATCCATCAGGATACCGTGGTCAACGGTATCAAAAGCCGCTGAGAGATCCAGCAGGACAAGAAAGGTGAATTCTCCCCTATCTAATGCCCTCCTCATATCATCCACCAGAGCGACCAAGGCTGTTACAGTACCATGTCCAGTCCTGAAACCCGATTGGTATGGATCCAAATAATCCGTTTCCTCCAAGTGTGCTGACAGCTGATTTGCCACCACTCGCTCAATGATCTTGCCCAAAAATGGCAAATTCGAAATGGGGTGGGGGAGTCCTCTCAATGAAAAAAATCCATAATAGTGCAGAATGTCCACTGTAAGCCAGTTTGTTCATCGTTGTTATGCTTCCTGAGCAATGTGCAGCTGAAGGGACATTTGGATATGTTCCCTGTCCAGTATGGTGACAGTGATTCCTGACAGTGATGTAAGCACACACCCAAACTATCCAAACATTCAGGTGGACACAGAGTTCCCAGTCTAAGTGGCAGCCATGTTTTTCCAGAAGCATCTCAAGGTGCCCAAACAGAAGGAATACAGAAGTGTGAGGATGCGTGGTGGGACAAGCCTTCCCTTCCCCCTTTGGCCTTTGCCCTGTTCCGTCAGCTCTTTAACTCCTGGTTCTCTCTCTGAACAGAGACATAGAATGTGGGGTTTTGCCACCTTGGCTTCCTCCTTTCCTCTGCCGTTTATGTGCCCCTTTCCAGCCAGCCTAACATTTTGCCCTGCCCCTGCTTTGTTCATGATTAGGCCCTTACAAATAGTGGGTGTATCCCCAGTTCATGGCACTCAGTGGAGAGACTCAGGATCTAGAAAGGGAAACAGCTGGAGAAAGGAACAAGAAGTGTGGTTACAAGACAATTACTCTCCCTTTTTCCAGCTTGCTAAGAGCGGCCTTGTGTGAACACACCAAGAAATGAATAAAGAGTCAGACCCAGAACTGAATAAAGGAGAGGGGACACTTGGCTCTACTGGAATTGTCCAGAATGTTGATTGTTGTGTCACAGGCAGATACAGATTTTGTGAATATGCACCCTGAATTATAATGAGAAAGATTATCAGTGTTTTGCAATTTCACTTTTCTAGGTGCAACTTCCACTTTCAAAGTAATAAAATGGTACTGGCAGCCTTTGAGAGCTGAGGTGACGATTTCATCAAAATCCATTCATTTGTCACTGTTTTGTGGCAGGTTTTTTATTTTAAAAAAGGTGATATCACTGGGACATCAGTTGAAGGCTAAGAGCTGTTACAAAGTTTGGTTACTGTAAAAATGATGCAATATAGGACAAGGTGCTGTGATTAGTGTGATCACTAGGGATTTTTTTTCATAGCTGATACTGGGAGGTGAGAATTTTGTCACTATTTTGGATTTTGGAGAATTTTGGATTAGCAGAGGACCTCAATACTCTGGAGGTGGCAAATCAAGCATCTTTCATGGCTGACTGACAAATGTCAGAACTTTATTTATTATCTGAGGAGTGCCATTGAGCCAGCTTTTAAGACTCTGATGATTGGTCTTTGTTTTTGTTTCAGCAGCTTTTCTTACCTCTCCCATCTGAAATATCATGTATTTAATTTTAAACCACTGATGAGCCATCAGACTTTCTTCTCTTCTCCACCTTCTGCTGTTTTGAGAACACTTGCTGCACCATACTGTCTGTGTCTGTATAGTAAGCTCATCTCCAGAACTATTCCTGCGGACTTCTCCACAAGAATGGAGGGACTTGATGTTGGGGTTTAGTCTAATCCAAACTGCCTGGGATTTGATGCTTGTAAAACTAAATGAAGCTTGCAGACTATCTAGCATTTCTTTCACTGTGTTACAATCTCTTGCATGCATTAGTTGCTTCTCTTCCAAAGAATCAAATATAATAGCTTTAGCAATAGCATTTTCCTTTTCACATTTTCTAATGCCTTGGACTCCTGTTGGCTTTGGATTTTCTATGCAAAATTGGCTTCATTGTCCTCCAGAGTAATCTTAAATCTGTCTTTTCATTGCTGATAATTGTGGCTGGTCAGTCTTGGGAGCTTGCTAATAAAAGCCCAATTGTCTTGCAAAGACATCCTTGCTGATCTGAGTGGAGCTTGGTTACAAATGACTCAGAAAACAGCAAGAGAAAAAAAACTCAAGCTAGTGTGTGATAAAAGGGGTGGGGAAACAAACACACAAAAAGGAAAAAAAACACCACAAAACCCCCATAAACAAACCCTTTAATAATCTGCTTTGCACAAGGTTACTTTGCTTGTGCTTGCTGGGCCTACAACCTGTTGGGGTTTATGGGATAAAACAATTATATGGTTCTATCTCTAGCAGAGTAAAATGGCTAAAAATGGAATGAGCAATAATCAGTCCCATTGCCACCCTCACATAGTGTAGCAGAATAAAGCAATCTAGCTTCATTCAGTAAAGTGTACAAAATAGTTTACTCACAAACACTTCGTGTATACAGAGATACAGGTACAGCTTAGGAATTCTCAAAGAAGAAGCGTAGGTTACTTTCAGTCCATAGTTATCAGCTTCTGGCAAGCAGTCCCATGCCTTACTTTTTTTCATGTGCTCATGGAGAATTCAAAAGGCAGCACAGCAAGAAGAAGGAAAGGAAGGGCAAAACAACAATCAAACAGGAAGCTACATCACAGCAAACTATAGACTTTCTCTGAGTCTGGTTAGAGATGGCACTTCTCCCTTTAACTGTATTTTTTGTTATGCGCCTTCAAGTCGATTACGACTTATGACGACCCTATGAATCAGCGACCTCCAATAGCATCAGTCATGAACCACCCTGTTCAGATCTTGTAAGTTCAAGTCTGTGGCTTCCTTTATGGAATCAATCCATCTCTTGTTTGGCCTTCCTCTTTTTCTACTCCCTTCTGTTTTTCCCAGCATTATTGCCTTTTCCAGTGAATCATGTCTTCTCATCATGTGTCCAAAGTATAACAACCTCAGTTTCATCATTTAGCTTCTAGTGATAGTTCTGGTTTAATTTGTTCTAACACCCAATTATTTGTCTTCTTCGCAGTCCATAGTATGTGCAAAACTCTCCTCCAACACCACATTTCAAATGAGTTGACTTTTCGCTTATCCGCTTTTTTCACTGTCCAACTTTCACATCCATACATAGAGATCGGGAATACCATGGTCTGAATGATCCTGACTTTAGTGTTCAGTGATACATCTTTGCATCTGAGGACCTTTTCTAGTTCTCTCATAGCTGCTCTCGCCAGTCCTAGCCTTCTGATTTCTTGACTATTGTCTCCATTGACTGTATTGATTCACAAGTTCAATGTCCTTGTTGTCAACTTTAAAGTTACATAAATCTTCTGTTGTCGTTACTTTAGTCTTCTTGACGTTCAGCTGTAGTCCTGCTTTTGTGCTTTCCTCTTTAACTTTCATCAGCATTCATTTCAAATCATTACTGGTTTCTGCTAAGAGTATGGTATCAACTGCATACCTTAAATTATTGATATTTCTCCCTCCAGTTTTCACACCTCCTTCTTCTTGGTCCCATCCCACTTTCTGTATTATATGTTCTGCGTATAGATTAAACAAATAGGGTGATAAAATACACCCCTGTCTCACACCCTTTCCGATTGGGAACCAATCAGTTTCTCCATATCCTGTCCTGACAGTAGCCTCTTGTCCACAGTTTAGTTTGAGCATCAGGACAATCAGATGCTGTGGCACCCCCATTTCTTGTAAAGCATTCCATAGTTTTTCATGATCTACACAGTCAAAGGCTTTGCTGTAATCTATAAAGCACAGGGTTATTTCCTTCTGAAATTCCTTGGTCCATTCCATTATCCAACGTATGTTTGAGATATGATGGCTGGTGCCTCTTCCTTTTCTAAATCAAGCTTGGACATGTGGCATTTCTCGCTCCACATATGGTAAGAGCCTTTGTTGTAGAATTTTGAGCATTACTTTACTTGCATGGCATATTAAGGCAGTAGTTCGATAATTACTGCATTCCCTGGGATCCTCTTTCTTTGGAATTGGGATATCTATTGAACGCTTCCAGTCTGTGGGCCATTGTTTAGTTTTCTGTATTTGTTGACAAATTTTTGTCAACATTTGGACAGATTCAGTCTTACTAGCTTGTAGCAACTCTATTGGTATGCCATCTGTTCCTGGTGATTTGTTTCTTCCAAGTATTTTAAAAGCAGCTTTCACCTCGCATTCTAAAATTTCTGGTTCATCATCATACGGTTCCTCCATGAATGAGTCATCCTGGCATCTCTTTTATAGAGTTCTTCAGTGTATTGCTTCCATCTTCCTTTTATTTCATTTCAGTAAGTCTGTGCATTCCCCTGTTGATTATTCAACATCCCTACCCTTGGTTTAAATTTCCCTTTAATTTCTCTAATCTTTTGGAATAGGGTTCTTGTTCTACCTTTTTTTGTTGTCCTCTTCTGTTTCTATACAATAACCATTGTAATAGTTCTCTTTATCCCTACATACTAGTCGCTATATTGTTACATTTAGGATACTAACCATGTTTCTATCTCCTTTTGCTTTTGCTTTTATTTTGTGTTTAACCATTTTAAGAGTTTCTTTAGTCACCCATTGAGATCTTTCTCTCTTTTTAATGAGAGGTATTGTCTTTTTGCATTCTTCCCTGATAATGTCTCTGACTTCACTCTGTAGTTCTTCTGGTTCTCTGTCAACTAAGTTTAAAGCCTCAAATCTGTTCCTTATTTGCTCTTTATATTCTTCTGGGATATTATTTAAATTGTATTTTGGCATTATGATTGCTTTGTTCTTCTTTAGCTTTACTCTCATTTTCTATATTGCCAGTTCATGATTCATACCACAGTCTGCTCCTGGTCTTGTTTTTGCAGAAAGTATGTGACTTCTCCATCTTCTGGTTCCAATTATATAATCAATTTGATTCCTATATTGCCCCGTTGATGTCCACGTGTACAGTCATCTTTTCAGTTGCTCAAAAAATGTGTTTGCAAGAAACAAATTACTGGCTCCACAGAATTCGGTAAGTCTTTCTCTTGCTTCATTTCTATCTCCTAAGCCCCAATTCCCCACAATTCCTATTTTTTCTCTGTTCCCTACTTTTGCATTCCATTCCCCCAAGATTATCAGAACATCTTGTTTTGGTGCGTGATCAATTTCTTCCTGTAGTTCTGCGTAAAATCTCCCCAATTCCTCTTCTTCTGCATTTGCTGTTGGAGCATAAACTTGAATGATGGTTATGTTAATAGGTTTCCCTTTAAAACTCAGTGATATAACTCGCTCAGACCTTGCATTATAGCTCTTAATTGTTTTTGCTACATCACTTCTCACTATTAAAGCAACCTCATTTCTTCTTAATTTCTCACTTGCTACATAAAATATTTTGTAGTTGCCTGATTGAAAATGTCCCATTCCCATCCATTTTAATTCACTCACGCCAAGTATTGTAATGTTGATAAGTTCCATTTCTTGCTTGACAATTTCTAACTTTCCCTGGTTCATGCTTCTCACATTCCATGTTCCTATTGTGTGTGTCGTTCAACTCTAGACTCTCCTTTAGCATCAGTGCGCATCAGCCTCTGGGCTTCGTTTTGGCTTTGACCCAGCTGCGTCATTAGTCACAGCACTACTCATACTTGTCCATACAGGGTAGGTGCCGCCACACTAAAGGTCCGTTTCCTATATTGTGTAGAACGAACCTTCTGATAAGATGGTATCTACAGGAGGCCCTCACCTGCAGAGCGCAATGATCAACTGGGTATATAAGAGGTAAGATGGTCTTTCAGGTATCCTGGTCCCGAGCTGTATAGGGCTTTGTACACCAAGACTAGAACCTTGAACTTAGCCCGGTAGCAAATGGGCAGCCAGTGCAATTCTTTCAGCAGTGGGGTGACATGTTGGCGATATCCTGCCCCAGTGAGCAGTCTCGTCGCTGCATTTTGCACCAGGTACAGCTTCCAGACCAACCTCAAGGGCAGCCCCACATAGAGCGCATTAAAGTAATCCAGCCTGGAGGTTACCAATGCATGGACAACAGTGGTCAGGCTATCCCGGTCCAGAAACGGCTGCAGCTGTCTTATCAGCCAAAGCTGGTAAAAGGCACTCCTAGCCATGGAGGTTACCTGGGTCTCTAGCGACAAAGATGGATCCAGGAGCACCCCCAGACTACGGACTTGCTCTTTCAGAGGGAGTATGACCCCATCCAAAGCAGGCAACTGACCAATTATCTGAACTCGGGAACCACCAACCCACAGCTCCTCCGTCTTGCTAGGATTCAGACTCAGTTTATTGGCCCTCATCCAGTCCACCACCGAGTCCAGGCAGCTGTCCAGGGCTTGCACACCCTCTCCCGATTCAGATGTTATGGAAAAATAGAGCTGGGTATCATCAGCATACTGCTGACACCTCACCCTAAAGCTCCTGATGACTGCTCCCAAGGGCTTCATATAGATGTTAAACAGCATGGGGGACAAGATGGTACCCTGCGGTACCCCACAACACAACTGCCAGAGGGCCAAAAGACAATCACCCAATGCTATTCTCTGAGAGCGACCTTGGAGATAGGATTGGAACCACTGTAAAACAGTTCCTCCAATACCCATCTCAACAAGTCGGCCCAGAAGGATACCATGGTCAATGGCATCAAAAGCCACTGAGAGATCAAGTAAGAATAATAGGGTCGCACTCCCCCTGTCCGTCTTCCAATAAAGGTCATCCATCAGGGCAACCAAGGCTGATTCAGTCCCATAACCAGGCCTGAACCCAGACTGGAATGGGTCAAGATAATCTGTTTCATCCAAGAGTACTTGCAATTGCTGCGCCACAACCCTCTCAATCACCTTCCCTAAAAATGGGGTATTTGCAACCGGTCGGTAGTTGTCACAAACTAATGGGTTCAGGGTGGGCTTTTTCAGGAGTGGTCGGATCACCGCCTCTTTCAAGGCACCTGGAACCACTTCCTCCATTCCCACAGTCTTTTCCCACAGACAATTTCTTACAGACTTTTCATAAACATTCTAATGGGACATTCTCACAAACTGTCACCATTCTGTTCTCATAGATCTCTATCTCAGATCTCACCTAAGGTTACTACTGGAAATCTGGAGAAACCTAGTAAGACATTCTTCCCAGACTCTTCAATGTGTATGAGTAAGCCGAGACTTGTTGATTTAAGAGCTACAATCTTGACTGTATGCCCAGACTTCCTGGAGAGGGAGAATGGGTACAGGAATGATTGTCTTTTCAAAGTACATTTTATTTCAGCTCTGAAGGGGGCAAAACCCTTTAACTATATAGACTTATATAATACATCCATTATTTAAATGGGCCTACTACAAGGTGAACTTAAAATTTAAATAATTAAATACCTGGAAGAGGTGCCAAACCTATACAGAGCAAGAAACATTGTCCTATTGACAGAGGAGCACTTCACAGTCAATTCGCTGTCTGACTAGACATGATTTCATCATTAACTAGAGTCTATTTTCCTCAGCCTTTTTGTTGAGAGTAGGATAAAATTTGTCTAAAAGAGAGCAATCGTATATGCATTAGTTATCAAAAGCTTTGCGTAGGAAGGCAGACTCTACCTGATTACTGTGACTGACATGTTGTTCTGTCTACCAATGTATCTGCAATATCAAACCATGAAATTTTTATAAAAGCAGTAAAGTGTATGATGATAACTAAAAAGGGGGTGAACTCAAATAAATGGCAATCCCACAAATGGTTTTTAATGGTACTGGATTGCACCTGCTGTGAGTTACTGCATAGTTTAAGTATTTAAAAAAGGCAATTTCATTTCGCAAGCACTAAAATAAAAATAATAATTTGAGTCAGAAAGCAGCACCATCCATCTGTTGTAATGGCAATCAGATTTTTAAAAAATGATTTATGTATTTGAATGCCTAGCCTGAGCCATCTCAAAGGCTTGGAGTTAAAAATTATTTTAAAATATATCTTTGTTTGTTTTCTGAAAGACTCAGACACTGTTCAGCCAATGTGTATCAACATATATCATTCAGGTGCTTATGGCATAAATATAGTACTGAGGCTGAAATCAACCGGACATACTTCTGTTTAGACATGCATAGGTTTGCCCTCTTACTTTAGCCATGTTTAGGATTAGCACAAAGATCGAAAGGAGTATTTTTTTTTTAATTTAAAACTTATTTTATGGCATATTTTCTTCTATAACATCTGTCAACAAGAATAAAGTAATACAACAAAGTCAAATTAAATATAACAGCAAGGTCACACTTAGAGGTTTCAAGTGACAGAAGAAAGAATGGCAGAGGAAGCAAAGAATACTAAAGACAGGTTGACATTGTTTCTGTTTTTTGTTTTCCACTGGATGCTTGGGAGATCAAGGTCCAAATTGCCACCAGTGGTTTCTCGGTGCCTATAGGCTATTCTGAATCCAAGAGTTGTTTCCACTTTTACAATTTCCAAAAAAGGCCCATTGAATAAGTGTGTTTGTCCAGATGATTTAATTGTTTACAAAAGAAATAAATTCATACCAAACTGCATAAGACTCTCCAGCAGTCCCTCTTAAAACTTGTAGATGTTGCATTAGTTTTCCCATTAACCATATAGACCGCTTTTTTGTGTACACACAAAACCATCTGTAGCACAAAAATGTAGTTTTCCTCAATCCAGAGTAGTTCATGTTCATCCTCAACATGCTGCTTTCAGTCTAGATTGATGGCAGATCCACACCATGCATTTAAAACACATTCAACACACACTTGCAGCACATGAATCCCACCACAGAATCATGGGATCTGTAGTTTGTTAAGGGTGGTGGGAACTATAACTGTGAGGGGGAAACTACACTTTCTTTGAAATTCTTTGGAATTTCTTTGGATTCTTTGGGGGAAGTTAAGCACTTTAAATGTGAATTGCATTGCTTTGAATGTATTATGTGGATCTGCATTACTTCTAGATCCTGCTGTCCACAAAGCTGGGTGCGGTTACTTGATATGCATTTGAAAATCCTCCCCTTGACTAGGTTATTCATGTCTTTGCCTCCCTGCACATGCCCCAGGTAAATGAAAAACAAAGTGGTATATTCCCACCCAAAACATTGTCGGGCAGGTGTGGATACACCTCCCATTTCCAGGGCCACCTACATCTATTTTCATTTGTTTTCAAACGTTAGTGCAACTAGCTACTGAATGAATCACATAATAGTCAGATTATTGTAGGTGTTTTAGGCTGTTGTTTTTAATTATTAAGTGAGAAAATATAGTCACAGTCTGGGAGAGATGTGTTGTTTTTCCTGTGTGGCAAGGTGACAACTATGTCTAAAGGGATTGTTACTTCCAGAAAAAAAGCACTAACATAATATGTCATTAAAAAGTAGACCTGCGGCTGCTTTTAGATTGCATTGAATCCCTGTGTGAATTTCTAGAAATGGCCAGTATTAAACACTTTGCATGATGAGTGGAGGTATTAAAAATACCAACACATTATGCATAGTAATATAAAAATTACTGAAATATAAAAATTAAAGAAGCATAAATAGCTAAACTTATTAGTACTATTGGTTACCAAACCATAGCATTTGCCTTTTTTGCAGCCATATCACACTGTTGGCTCATATTCAGCTTGTGATCAACAACAATCCCAAGATCCTTCTCGCATGTAATATTGCTGAGCCAAGTATTCCCCATCTTATAACTGTGCATTTAGTTTCTTTTCCCTAGATGTAGAACTTTGCACTTATCCCTATTAAATTTCATTCTGTCGTCTTCAGCTCAGTGCTTCAGCCTATCAAGATCCCTTTAAATTTTGTTTCTGTCTTCCAAGGTATCAGTGGGGCTTGATCCCAGCCAAGTATCTAGGATTACAGCTTTAACGTTGTTTCTTCACCTAATGTGTTAATGTTTACAAGGAATTCAATATTATTTATGGGTTTATTTCCCTCTTTTCTTCCATCATGGTACCCAAGCCACACAGGATTTCCTGACAGCCAGTCTGCCATACTTGCACTGAATGGACCTAGTCCTGCTTGGGTTTCTAGGAATATTGGAAGCTGCCTTATACAAGTCAGACCATTGGACCATTTAGCTCAGTGGTGTCTACTACACTGAGTGGCAACAGTTCTCCGGTGTTTCAGACAGTGGTATCTCCCAACCCTACCTAACCATGCTGGGAATTGAACCTGAGACCTTTTGCATGCAAAGCATGTGCTCTGCCACTAGGCCATGGTCCAGCAAGGTTGCTGCATTGTGTGCCTTCAGACCATGACCTGAGAAGGGGCTAATATTAAAAGCTAAATTGTCTGTTGTTCTGGCACTTCTTGACTTTAAAAGTTCAAGTAAACACCTTTGATATGTAATTAAATGGCTAGTCCAGCAACCATGTATGACAGCTATCCATGGGTTTAATAAGACTCCCATTTTTGTTTTATACTTCAAACTGCATAAAGAAGGGCATTGTCAAGCACAGCAAGCCACAATATACGGCTAGTGAGCTGAGCGTGTCTTGTGCCAGCCTGTTGTAGACCCAAGCAATTCTTATCAGGATCAGGGTATGGAAGAATGCTGCTGCAATATCAGGTCCAGGGTTCAGGATCATGAATTTTAAAGGAGGAGTTACACTGAATCCAGGAGTGGGATAGAGGGAGTTCAATCTGGAAAGCGGATCTGGTTGATCGTGTTAAAAATGGACTGCCTTCAAGTCGATTCCTACTTATGGTGACCCTATGAATAGGGTTTCCATGGTAAGTGGTATTCAGAGGGGATTTACCATTGCCTTCCGCTGAGGCTGAGAGGCAGTGACTGGACCAAGGTCATCCAGGAGCTTCATGGCTGTGTGAGGATTTGAACCCTGGTCTCCCAGGTCATAGTCCAACACTCTAACCACTACACCACCATGGAGGGTCTACAGCACAGAGACTGTTTTGCAGTATGGGGTGGAAGAAAGAGATACCACCTTGAAATTGCTGGACCCTGTTCTGCCTTGGATGGCCATGGTTCCCACAAGGTTTAACAAATTTGTCTGACAAAAAGTATGCTCATTAGCTTCTGAGATTACTAAAAAAAAGTCTCCTTTCCATATCTCTCGGAGCTCTCTGAGTCTGTGGGCACACTAGAGAGACACGAGTAACTTGTGGGGGAGCCTGGTTCCTGATGATGGCGGCGCTACTGCGCCAAAGAGGCTAGCTGACACAGCTGATACATCTGACACACCTTTAATCATCTTTAGTGTTGTCTGACGATGAGGCCCTTTCGTTCAAAGGAGAAGGGCTTTGGCATCAGTACCTGTTGTACTGTGTGTGGGAGTGTGTGGATGTGCTTGGCTATGAATGAAGTTTGAATGTATATATGTATGTTTGGTCCTTGATATGTATATGTAAGTGCGTTTGATGTGTATGAGAGCGTGTGTTTGTATATAGTTTCATTTTATTGTTTATAAGTTTATGGTATTTAAGTTTTATCATGTGCCTAGGAAAGAGGTTTTCTCGCCCATCGGGGGGACTGGAGGGGCCCCCAATTAGTGTAGTGACAGGCAGAGGAAGGTACGGCGTTGTGAGAAGGACGTGCCAGGTAAGGGGAATGCGGCCCAGACATGTAATGGCTGTGCCTTGTTCCGGTCCTTCTAACACCCGCAGGGTTGTTGGTTGTCCTATCAGCCAACTCTCGGATCTCCAGTTGCTGCTTTTAAATGCCAGATCAGTACAAAATAAATCCTCCCTCGTCCATGTTTTGATTGTAGATGAGGCGGCCGATCTGGCATGCATAACCGAGACCTGGGTGGGTGAGCAGGGAGGAGTTAGTCTTTCTCAGCTTTGCCCACCAGGGTACTTGGTTCAGCATCATGGTAGATCCGAGGGTCGGGGAGGTGGGGTCGCTGTGGTCCATAAGAGTTCCATCTCACTCATCAAGCACCATGTCCATGCAGCTACTGGCCTGGAGTGTTTGCACCTAGTGTTGGGTCAGAGGGACAGATTGGGGATCTTGTTGGTGTACCGCCCACCTTGCTGCCCAACGGCTTCCCTAACTGAGCTGACGGAAGTGGTCTCGGAGGTGCTGTTGAGATCCCCCAGACTACTGGTACTGGGGGATCTCAACATCCACGCTGAGGCTACTTTATCCGGGGCGGCTCAGAACTTCATGGCTTCCATGACAACCATGGGGCTGTCCCAATATGTCAGCGGCCCAACACATGTGTCGGGACATACTCTAGATCTCGTCTTTGCAACTGGACATGGGGATGGTGATCTGGATGTGGGGAGTTTTACATCTCTCCTGTTGTCATGGTCAGATCACTGCTTGCTGAAGGTTAGACTTACAGTGGCTTTTCCCCTCTGCAAGGGTGGGGGACCTATTAAAATGGTCCGCCCCCGGAGACTAATGAATCCTGAAGGTTTTCAAAGGGCTCTGGGGGATTTTCCGGCTGATAAGACTGGCGCTCCTGTCGAAGCCCTGGTTAGAGCAGCAGTAACTGCCTACCAAGTGGCAATAAAGGCAGAAAAGAAAACTTTCTTTACTGCCTCTATTGCGTCTGCAGAGTGCTATCCCAGGAGGTTATTCCAAGTGGTCCGAAGCCTGGTCGGTCCAGTTGCTCAGGAACCCTTGGAACAGTCAAAAGCCTCCTGTGACATCTTGGCTAAGCACTTTGCCGATAAAATCGAACGCTTACGGAGCTCGATCCCGTGCGCCATGGACACAGTAGATGAACCAGAGTTGGCCAGTTGCACACCGGTTTGTTTGGATCATTTTCAGCCTCTCTCTTCTGAGGATGTGGACAAGGTGCTCTCGACTGTAAAGCCTACCACCTGTCTAACTGATCCTTGCCCATCGTGGCTCATTATGAGCTGCAGAGAGAAGTTGGGTGAGGGGATTAAGGCGGTTGTAAACACATCTTTGAAAGAGGGTGTGATGCCATCAGCCCTCAAGGAGGCAATTGTAAAGCCCATCTTGAAGAAGCCCTCCTTGGATCCCCAAGTTTTCAATAACTTCCACCCAATTTCGAACTTACCATTCTTGGGCAAGGTCATTGAGCGAGTGGTGGCTAACCAGTTGTCAACACACTTGGATGAAACGGATTACTTAGATCCATACCAATCGGGCTTCAGGACTGGTCACGGAACTGAAACAGCCTTGGTCGCTCTGGTAGATGATATGAGGAGGGCATTAGATAGGGGAGAATTCACCTTTCTTGTCCTCCTCGATCTCTCAGCGGCTTTTGATATTGTCGACCACAGTATCCTGTTATATCGCCTAGAGGGATTGGGAATAGGAGGTACCGTGTTACGGTGGTTCCGTTCCTTTCTCTCTGACAGATACCAACAGGTGGCATTGGGGGAAGAGGTTTCAGACCCTTGGCCACTCAATTGTGGTGTGCCACAGGGCTCTATCCTCTCTCCCATGCTATTCAACATCTATATGAAGCCGCTGGGGGCTATCATCAGGAGATTTGGGCTGCAGTGTCACCAATATGCGGATGACACTCAGCTCTATCTCTCGTTTAAATCTTCACCAGAGTTGGCTGTGGAGACCGTGTCCAAGTGCCTGGAGTCCGTGAGTGGATGGATGGGAAGGAATAGGCTGAAACTGAACCCAGACAAGACCGAGGTACTACTCGTGGGGGACAAGAGAAGGCTGGGATTTGTTGACCTGAAGTTCAATGGGGTGAGTCTACCCCTGAAGGACCAGGTCCGCAGCCTCGGGGTTGTACTTGATTCCAAGCTGTCCATGGAGGCTCAGATTTCGGCTGTGAGCTGGGCAGCTTGGTATCTACACCTTATACGTAGACTGCAACCCTACCTTCCTGTTCATCAGCTCCCACTGGTGGTACATGCCCTGGTCACCTCTCGATTAGATTACTGTAATGCGCTCTACGTGGGGTTACCCTTGAAAACGGTCCAGAAATTACAACTTATACAACATGCAGCGGCTCGGCTACTTACAAACAGTCGTCGCCGGGACCACATCACGCCAGTGCTGTTCGATCTACACTGGCTTCCAGTTGTTTTCAGGGCCCAATTCAAGGTGTTGGTACTAACCTATAAATCCCTATACGGTCTCGGCCCAGTTTATCTAAAGGAGCGCCTACAACGCCACCAATTATGCCGCCTGACAAGATCGGCCACTCAAGGCCTTCTCTCAATCCCGCCAACCAAAGCAGCTAGATTGGCGGGAACTAGAGAGAGGGCCTTCTCAGTGGCGGCCCCCACCCTCTGGAACTCCCTCCCACAAGATCTTCGGCACGTCTCTTCCCTGAATATGTTCCGCAAGGCCTTAAAGACCTGGCTTTTCCAACAGGCTTTTGGGACTTCTGGGGAGGTTTAATGTCCTTATGATTTAAATACTGCCTATCATATATTGTTTGTTAGCATAATTTATACTGTTACACTGTATTTTTGTATTCTATTTTGTTGTAATTTATTGTATGTATGTCGCCTAGAGTGGCCACTGGCCAGATAGGCGACAGATAAATTAAATTTTATTATTTATTATTATTATTGAACTGTGGAATGCGAAGATGACTCGGGCTGTTGATACGATCGCTCCTGAGTGCCCTCTCCTGTGTAGAGCTCATACAGCTCCGTGGTATACCCCTGAGCTGAGAGCGATGAAACAAGATAGGAGATGGCTTGAGCGGAAGTGGAGACGAACTCCCGATGGATGCAACCATGCGCTGGTAAGTGTTTCCACTAAGCAGTATTTAGAAGCAGTGAGGGTGGCGAAAAAACAATATTTTGCTGCCACTATTAGTTCATCTCTTTCCCGCCCAGTGGAGCTGTTCAGAGTTGTCCGAGGGTTACTCTATACTAGCCTTCAGGACATGGTAGGGTCATCGATGGTCCGCTGCAATGAGTTCGCTGGACACTTCCAGAATAAGATCTTATGCATCCGCCGGGACTTAAGACTCCCAGTTTATAGCAGATGATTCGAATGAGGCGTCTGGAGCGCAGTCTTGTCATGTTTTATTGGATGAGTTTCAGTTGGTTCAGCTCGAGGACGTGGACAAGGAGCTTGGACAGGTACGTGCAACCACATCGGTACTAGATCCTTGCCCCTCTTGGCTAACAAAAGCTAGCAGGGATGGAACATCTGGCTGGGCCAAGGAAATGATAAATGCCTCTTTACGAGAGGGAGTGGTCCCTGGCTGTCTGAAGGAGGCGGCAGTAAGACCACTCCTGAAAAAACCTTCCTTGGACCCGGAAAATTTCAACAGCTACAGACCAGTAGCAAATGTTCCATTCCTGGGCAAGATCTTGGAACGAGTGGTTGCTGGCCAGCTCCAGGCACTATTGGATGAAACTGATTATCTAGATCCGTTTCAATCGGGGTTTAGGCCCGGTTTCAGCACTGAGACAGCCTTGGTCGCCCTGTATGATGACCTATGTCGGGAGAGGGACGGAGGGAGTGTAACTCTGTTGATCCTCCTTGATCTCTCGGCGGCTTTTGATACCATCAACCATGGTATCCTTCTGGAGATGCTTGGGGAGCTGGGAGTTGGGGGTACTGTTTGGCAGTGGTTCCGCTCCTACTTAGCGGGTCGTCTCCAGAGGGTTGTGCTTGGGGAACATTGCTCAACACCGTGGGCTCTGCAATGTGGAGTCCCGCAGGGTTCGGTTCTGTCTCCCATGCTTTTCAACATCTATATGAAGCCGTTGAGTGCGGTCATCAGGAGCTATGGAGTGCGTTGCCACCAGTACGCTGATGACATGCAGCTCTATTTCTCCTTTTCATCCTCTTCAGGTGAGGCTGTCGATGTGCTGAACCGTTGCCTGGCTGCGATAATGGACTGGATGAGAGCTAACAAACTGAAGCTCAATCCAGACAAGACTGAGATGCTGCTGGTGAACGGCTTCTCTGATCGGATGGTGGATATACACCCTGTCCTGGATGGGGTTACACTCCCCCTAAAGGACCGGGTTCGTAGTCTGGGAGTCTTTTTAGATCCTTCCCTGTCACTTGAGGCCCAAGTGGCATCGGTGGCATGGAATGCTTTCTACCAGCTTCAGCTGGTGGCCCAGCTACGTTCCTATCTTAGCTGGGAGGACCTAACATCAGTCGTACATGCTCTGGTAACCTCACGACTGGATTACTGCAATGTGCTCTATGTAGGGCTGCCTTTGAAGACAGTTCGGAAGCTACAGCTTGTCCAAAATGCGGTGGCCAGATTAATAACGGGGACCAGGCGGTCGGAACACATAACACCTGTTCTGGCTCGCTTGCACTGGCTGCCAATATGCTTCCGGGCTAGATTCAAAGTGTTAGTTCTAACCTATAAAGCCCTATATGGTGCGGGACCACAATACTTGTCGGAACGCCTCTCCCGATATGAACCTGCCTGTACACTATGCTCTACATCGAAGGCCCTCCTCTGAGTTCCGTCTCATAGGGAGGCTCGGAGGGTGGTGACAAGATCTAGGGCCTTCTCAGTGGTGGCCCCCAAATTGTGGAACAGTCTCCCCAAAGAGGTTCGTATGGTGCCGACATTGTTGTCCTTTTGGCACCAGGTTAAGACCTTCCTCTTCGCTATGGCGTTTTAATATGTAACTTGTTTTAGTTTTAAATTTTGTTGTAATTGTTTCTGATTTCTTGTTTTTACATATGTTTATGCTGTATTTTATTATGAGATTTTGAGATGTTTTTGTATTTTTATATTTTGTTGTACACCGCCCAGAGAGCTAATGCTAGTCGGGCCGTATAAAAATCTAATAAAATAAATAATAAAATAAAAATAAATAATAGTCGCTTCAAAAGCAGTGAAAATGGTTTTTCTGGTGCATTTTGAAGTGACTCTGCCCTTGGCTGGACACATCTCCCTTCCCCACTGCGGACTCAGACCTTTCAGGACTGCCCGTGGCAAAGTGTTGGGCCAATCACTATCTCTTCCTGAGCCTACAGCAAAGCCACACCTGGAGGGGCAATGGGTTGATCTACCAATCAATTGTGAAATATGTCTGAAGCTGAATTTTTTAAAAAATGCACTCAAGCTGATCCAACCAGGGTTTTAGAGTAAAAAGGAGCAGAGTTTGACTAGTATGCCCCCATTTTCAAAAAAGAGAGGTGGAGACACACCAACACAACAGTAAGTGTGTCTCTGCCCTGAGTTGTCCCGCCCAGAGCCGAAAGAATGAGGCTGGAGCGTGTGTGCAAGTAAATCTCGTTTTATTAGAGTAATGGATACATCAAAAGCATTGCGCTTCATAGGAAACCCTATGCTAACTCACTAAAGTCCCTAACTAAACTCTAGACATGCTCTACAGCATGTGAAGGAAGTTGACTCAGCGAACCCCCCCTGGGAGCAGCAGGCTTATATAGGAAATGTTTTCGAATGTAATCTCGGACTCCTTCGTAACTCCTGTCTTTGCCCTGTCCGTTTCTTGCGGCGGCGGGAATGAGGAGACAGGGGCCACGCCTCCACTTGCTCATCCGAAGACACCTGCTCCTGAACAACAGGCTCGAGGTCAAGAGGCAGTGCCTCATTGGAATCCTCCTGGGAACTGCTTGGGAAAGGAGGAGCTGGCACTGCTTCTGAAGCTTCCTCCCACAAGTTCTCTGCCTCAACTGGGGGCGGTGCGCTCGGCTCCTCAGAAAGGGCGTTACTCGTGGGAAATGGCTGAAGAGCAGGTTGTCCCCCTCCCGCACGCTCCTGCTCAGACATAACAATCCCCAACTCTGCTTCTTCTGACTGCGGAGGCGCCTGAAATTCATGCCTCCCCCCTTCCTGTCCCTTCTGAGTTGGCTGCAGCGTAACATCATCGCCCCCTCCATGCTTTAACCCTTCCCACCCCAAGGTCTAGGTTTCTCTGGATAAGCCTCATGGAATTATCTCACCAAAGTCGGAGCGTGCACATTCTCCTCTGTTTCCCAGGAACGTTCAGGTGGATCGTACCCCTTCCAATGAATCAGGTACTAAATACGCCCTCGGCATTTTTGCGAGTCCAAAATCTGTTCTACTTCGTATTCCTCCTCCCCCTCTACCAACAACGGCGGCACGGGCTCCGCTCTCGGCCGGTGAGGGTCTGGGCCAGCGTCCTTGGTCAACAATGCCCTGTGGAAAACTGGATGCATCTTGAAGGCGGGCGGCAATTTTAGTCTGTAAGCCACGGGATTAATCTGTGCCTCCACCTCAAAGGGCCCCACACAGCGATCCTGCAGTTTACGACACCGGCCAGGCATAGCTAGAAAACGTGTAGAGATCCAGACCTTGTCCCCCACTCGTATGGGGTCCCCCTCTCTCCGGTGCTGGTCAGCTGTGCGTTTGTAATCCGCTTTGGTCTGTTCTAGTTGCTCTTGGAGTAGCTGTTGCATAGCGTGAAGTTCCTGCAAGTAATCCTCAGCGGCTGGGATGGAGAGACTGTCTTTTGGGGCAGGGAAGGCTCGGGGGTGGTATCCAAAATTGGCGAAGAAAGGAATCTGTTGCATGTGTGAATGCACAGCATTATTATAGGCAAATTCTGCTAAATGCAAGTAGGACATCCAGTTATCCTGCTGATACCCCACAAAACAACGTAAAAATTGTTGCAACACTGCATTGACCCTCTCGGACTGCCCATCCGTTTGGGGATGGTGGGCAGACGACAGTCTCAGCTCCCCTTGCAGTAACTTCCACAACACTTGCCAAAAGCGTGAGGTGAATTGCGTGCCCCAATCGGAAACCAGGCTGTCTGGCAGACCGTGCAGCCGATACACATTTTGCACGTACAACTTAGCAGTGTCTTGAGCGTTTGGGAGTCCTGCACACGGAATGAAGTGAGCCATTTTCGAGAAGGCATCAATGACCACCAAAACTGTGGTTTTCCCCTGCGAAGGTGGAAGGTCTGTTATAAAATCCATAGTAATCATTCTCCAGGGCCCTCCAGGAGTAGGGAGGGGTTCCAGTAGCCCCGGTGGCTTCCCAGTGGCATGTTTAGCCCTCATGCAAGTGGGGCAGGAGCGGACGTAATGCTCTACGTCCTTCTTCACCTTGGGCCACCAGAACTCCCGAGTGACAGCTTGAATGGTTTTAAAAACCCCAAAGTGGCCTGCTGTGGGGGTGTCATGGCACTGATGTAGTACCCTCACTCGCAGATCCCCGGGGGGCACATAAACAGCTTCCTGATGGTGCAATATGCCATCCTTCCATATAAGGTCCTTCTGTTCTGCCTGGGGTGATGCTCCCTCATCAACCCGCTGCTCCTGCACGAAAGGGTCCCGTTGTTGCGCCTCGCGCACTGCAGCTTCCCAAGAATCTTGGCAGGCACCTACTACTCCCCGCTCGGGAGGGATTATGTACTGTAATGATTTCGGGGTGGAATCCCTCAGGAATTCTGGCTTCTTTGAGAGGGCATCAGCCCGTTTATTCTATGCTTGGGAGATGTAATGAATTTTGAAGTGGAACCATGCGAAGAACTGAGACCAGCGCACTTGCCTCTGATTGAGCTTGCGGGCAGTATGTAGGCTCTCTAGATTACGATGGTCCGTGCGCACCTCGATTTCATGCTGCGCCCCTTCCAGATGGTGTCTCCAGGCTTCAAAGGCATCTCTAATGGCCAATAGCTCCTTTTCCCACACAGTGTAGTTTTGTTCAGAGGCGGTTAGCTTCCTGGAAAAGTAGGCACAAGGCATCAGCTCTCCCCCTTTCTGGGCCGGTTGCAAAAGAACTGATCCAATCACGACGTCCGACGCATCCGACTCTACCACAAAAGGGAGCACCGGGTCGGCATGCTGTAGTATGGGTTCGGTGGCAAACCTTTGCTTCAGGCTCTCGAAAGCCTCTTGTGCAGCTTCTGTCCATTGGAAGGGTCCTGAGCCCTTCAGGCAATCCGTGAGCAGTGCGGTCTGATGGGAGTAGTTGGCTATGAAACGATGGTAGTAATTCACAAAGCCCAAGAAGCGTTGCAAATCCTTCTTGGTCTTGGGGAGTTGCCACGTGAGTACACAACAAACTTTTTCTGGGTCCATTTCTACTCCTGCTGGAGAAATCCAATACCCCAGAAAGTCCAACGTGGTTAGGTCAAACCCACATTTTTCCAGCTTCGCGTAAAGATGGTGCTCTCGTAACTTCTGCAGCACTGCACGCACATGCAAGTCATGTTCTTCGGGAGTATTTGAGTAAATCAAAATATCATCCAGATAAACTATCATGAAGCGGTCCACAAAGTCCCAGAAGATGTCATTCATGAAACTTTGGAAGACTTCAGGTGCTCCCGACAGCCCATATGGCATTACCAAATACTCAAACTGACCATAACGGGTCTTAAAAGCCGTTTTCCATTCATGGCCTGCCTTAATCCTCACCAAGTTGTAAGCCCCTCTCAAGTCCAGTTTCGTGAAAATCTTGGCAGAACGCAACCTCTCCAACATTTCCCTAATGAGCGGCAGTGGATAACTATTGGGGATAGTGATCTGGTTTAGAGCCCTATAATCATTACAGGGACGGAGCTCCCCCCCTTTCTTCTTCACAAACAGCAGGGGGGTGCCAGCTGGGGACTGTGAAGGGCGAATGAAGCCTTTCTTCAAATTGGAGTCCAGAAATTCTCTTAACGCTGCCAACTCTGGTTCAGATAGAGAGTAGATCCCCCCAGCGGGGATGCGTGCTCCAGGCAGCAATTCAATGGCACAATCATAGGGCCGGTGTGGAGGGAGTTGCTCCGCTTCCTTTTTATCAAAGACATCCCGAAAACTACCATACTTGGCGGGCAAAGTTATCTCCCCAGGGGAAGACGTTCCTGCCAACACCTGTGGCTCCTCTTCAGGCTGGCAATGTTGATGGCAGTACTTGGAGGTAAAAACCACCACAGCTTCATCCCAAAAGATTGTTGGGTTGTGCTTAACCAGCCAAGGCATACCCAGCACCACCGGGAAACGCGGTAAGGAAGCCACATAGAACGACAGGTCTTCCCGATGCCCAGAGACCTTCACTTCCACGGACTCAGTCACTCTAGTCACCCCCCCAGACTTCAGAGGCTGGCCATCTATAGTTTCCACTGCCAACGGCTGGCTCAATTCTCTTGTGGGAATAGCGTGGTGTAGCGCCAACTCTCGATCTATGAAACAAGAGGATGCTCCGCTGTTGATCATGGCCTTGGCCGAGAAGCTTTCGGCTGAGGATTGTTGTTCAGTAAAGCAAGCTATGAGACTCACAGACAGGGTTTTTAGTAGAGAGAAGGAAACCTGAAGCAAAAGAGTTAAGCAGAGCAGAACAGAGCGCCAGGTTTGTCAAGGTCAGTAGCTGGTTGGCAAGTAGATAAGACGGGAACTCGCAGAAGCTCAGGTGTGGGAGAAAGTCATTTGTGTTTAATGCTTTTTGTCAGTAAAGACTCTTACAAGATACTTGCCTGGCCTGGCTTATTTACTGGATCTATCCGGCACCAGAATTTCTTACTTGTACGATATCTATACGCACGCACCGACAGGGGTTATGGGCCCAGCGTACCATACAAAGTAAGGGGTTCAAGAGTCGTTTACGTGATGTTGCTGCAGAGAAAAGAAAGTGCAAGAAAGAGGCAAGTAAAGAGTGGACAACATGGCTGTAAACCTGTCATCCGGGATGCCGATGGAGAGACTGAATGCTGTAAACTACTCCAGCTGGAAATGGAGAATGAGAGCAGTTCTGATTAAAGAAGATTTGAATGATGTTGTAGAAACCCCCCCTCCGGTAGCTCCTTCAGCAGCGTGGACGAAGAAAGACGAGAAAGCGAAGGCTTTTATTACTCTGGGGCTGTCTGATTCTCAACTGTTGCTGGTGAGTAATGAGCCGACAGCTAATCAAATGTGGGAGAAGCTAAGAGCCACTCATATGCAGCAAACCGCAGGGAGCCGGCTGTGTTTAGCGCGGAAGCTTTATCAGATGCGTTTTACAGATGAAGTGACTATGACAGAGCATCTGGCTGAATTTCGTAGATTATTTGCTGAACTTCAAGATAGAGGAGTACATCATAGTGACATTCAGATGGTCTATATACTGTTATCTTCATTTGATCGAAAATGGGATGTACTGGTCTCTAGTTTGGAAACTTTACCAGATGGAACTTTATCTCTGGACTTTGTAGAGCAGAAACTTCAACAAGAATGGAATAGGAGACAAGAGAGTAAGAGGACTGAGATAAAAGAGACTGAGGCTGTACAACAACAACAATATCAAAGAAACAGGCAAGAGAATAAAATATGTTATTTTTGTGGGTCCCAAGGACATATACAGAGACATTGTTTAAGTAAGAAGAGAAGTAACAGGGACTTTGGACATTGGAAACCAAGCGTGAACTTTATTACTAAGGAGGACAATAAACTAATTAACTCTAAATGGCTTATCGACAGCGGAGCGTCTAATTGCCTGATCACAGACTCTAGTTTATTTTACACATCAAAACCAGTGCAAGAGAAGATTTATCTGGCTGACGGATCAACTCAGAACGCAATTGCAAGAGGCACGATCAGGTTAAGTAATTTGAGAACTATATTGACAGATGTGTTATTAGTTTCTGGTTTAAAATATAACATTCTATCTGTACGAAAACTAGCTCAAATAGGTTGTAAAATTACATTTGAAGGGAATAGATGTTTTGTGAGAAAAGATGGTGAAATCTGTATGCAAGGGAAATTACAGAACCAAATGTTTATGGTAGAGAGCAAGCTTGATAAACCCACGTGTGCCTGGATAGGAGTAAATAAAAACATACACGAAAACTGTATACATGAATGGCACAGAAAATTAGGGCACGCACATTTTGAGAAAGTGAAAAATACTCCAAAGCATAGTCAAGATTTGGAACTAACACATTGTGAGCATGTGGATGAATGTGAGGTATGCTATAAAACAAAAATGACTGTGACTCCTGTCAATAAGAGCTGTGAAAGTACTACCGCTAAACCCTATCAACTCATACATGTGGATTTGGCTGGACCTTTCCAGTGCTCAAAAGGTGGGGCAAGATTTTATTTAGTGATTGTAGATGATTTTTCCAGATTTACACATGTATTCTTGTTGAAAAAGAAAAGTGAAGCAGAAGATAAATTAAAGGCATTTATACAGAGGACAGAGACACAATATGGGGTTGTTATCAAAAATATCAAATCAGATCAAGGAGGAGAATTTACCAGTAATTCGTTTAAAACATATTTAGAAAAGAAAGGAATAATTCAAAGTCTCACTGCTCCTTTCTCACCATCCTCCAATGGAACTGCAGAGAGGAGGAACCGGTCACTGCAGGATTCAATGAGAGCCATGCTGGCTGATGCAGACTTGAATAACACCTATTGGGGTGAATGTATTCTGTACACTGCTTACATTCAGAACCGCCTTGTGCACAGAATAATAGGCATGTCTCCCTATGAGAAACTGACAGGAAGAAAACCCAGGGTAAAACACATAGAGCGTTTTGGAGCAAAATGCTGGGTGCATGTTTCAAAGCAGAAAAGGCATGGTAAATTGGCCTCAAGAGCTCAGGCAGGTCGCATTTTGGGATTTCAGAATTCATATTATAGAATTTGGTTGCCTGAGAAACAACAATTAGTGTTAAGTAGAAGCATAAAGGTGATAGATAAACCTTGGAAAGACAGTCAAACAGTAATACTTGATGATGCAAGCAAGCAGGAAGCAGCAGATGTTCCTTTTGGGCATCAATTACCATTAAGAACCGCATTGACTGACTTAATTCAAAGTGGCAAACATACTGTGAAAAGACTGAGGAGTGAAGACATGGCAATGCAAGATAAAGAGGTGCCAGGTACTAGTGCAGGAACAAGTGCAGACACAGGTGCAGGACCAAGTAAAATTGAGAGTGATGAAGAAATGGAAATAGATACTGTTAGACGGTCAGAAAGAAAAACAAAAGGAAAACCACCTCATAGATTTACATTTAACGTTACACAAAAGAATGATGAGACAGATGAATATCCTGTAGAATGGGAAAAAGAAGGTCCAATAGACAAAGAAACAATGGATCTCATGTGGAAATACTGTATTGAAGAATGAAATATAAATGAGTGTGAACAAAATGCTGTAAAACTTGTATGAATAAAGAAACAAAACTGAAATGGAAATAGAGACTGTAAAGAGAAACAAAATAATGTGTATATATATGTGTATTGAACTTGTAATGTATGACTGTAAAATAAGATAAATGTAGTTTTGTGATCTGTGAGTCTCAGGTGGGGGCTGTTGTTCAGTAAAGCAAGCTATGAGACTCACAGACAGGGTTTTTAGTAGAGAGAAGGAAACCTGAAGCAAAAGAGTTAAGCAGAGCAGAACAGAGCGCCAGGTTTGTCAAGGTCAGCAGCTGGTTCGCAAGTAGATAAGACGGGAACTCGCAGAAGCTCAGGTGTGGGGGAAAGTCATTTGTGTTTAATGCTTTTTGTCAGTAAAGACTCTTACAAGATACTTGCCTGGCCTGGCTTATTTACTGGATCTATCCGGCACCAGAATTTCTTACTTGTACGATATCTATACGCACGCATCGACAAGGATAGTGTGATGCGAATGGGCAACAGAAGGGCCCCTTGTGAGGGAAGTGGTCGTAATGGAGGCTCAATATCTGTAGCACTCCCCAACTCTCTAGCCTCTACGAGAGCTGGGATGTGAAGTTTTCCGGCGGCTGGGATCTTCCGGTTTTGGCTGCACAATTTCTGGCTAGATGTCCAGACTTTCTGCGATAAAGACACAGTCCTTCCCTCCGGCATCTTTCCCTCTCCTCCTCTGTCAACCGCGGTCTAGCCCCCCCATCTGCATGGGCTCCTCTCCCGAGACAGTAGGGATGCCAGGATTGGGCATGGGGCACGCACGGGGCAGCGGAGCAGCCACCTGACTCCATGAAGGCTCCATTTTTCGCTCCAACTTTCTTCCTTCTAAGCAGCTGTCTATCTGTAAACTCAGTTGAATCAAACCCCTCAGTGAGTCGGGGTGTGTGGAGCGCGCCAGTTCATCCAACACTTCTGGACTCAGTCCATTTCTGTAGAAGTACATCAAGGCTGGGTCATTGTACTCCGTCTCCTGAGATAAAACTTTATTTTACCTTTACCTTTATTTCTGATATATTGTATATCCGGAATCCGCTCTTTGGAGTGCCGTCGCAGAGGCTGGGCCGTTGCTTTTCGTCGCGGCCTGTGCTGCTGTTACCGGCGCTTGCCCGCCCGTGTGCCGCTGCGGGCTGTGTCGCTGCCCGGGGCACCGTCGCTGCGGCTGGTGCTGTCGCCGCCGTTGTTGCGGGCCTGCCCGTGTGCGGGCGTTGTGACCGCCGCCTCTGCCGCTGCAGGCTGTGCTCTCACCCGGGTCGTCATCGTTGCGGCTTGTGCTGCCGCCGCCGCTGTCGCCCCCGCCGCCACGGGCCGTGTCGCCGCTGGAACATCATCGTAGCGGCCGGGCCCATTGCTTTTCCACTGCTGCCGGGGCCTTCGTGCCACTGTTGCTCGGACATTCTTTTGGCTGCTTCTGCCTACTCCTTGTTGTTGTTTCATCGCTGGATCGTTGCTGCTGGGCTCTGTTGCTTCTGCCTGCTCCCATGTCTTTGTTTCATCGTGGCTTTCTGCCTGCTTGCCGCCACTCCATTCAAGTTCGCTGCTTGGGGCGTGTTTTACCCTTTTGGCTTGCTTACTTGTTTGTTTGTTTATTGGGTCGTGGGCAGATATTTTACAACTTTATTTGCAGATATTATTTATGGACGAAGTTTGATGCGGAGGAGTATTCTTAATACCGGCTGCTAGTGTTGATGTTTGGGTGTATTTTAACTTGTTAGTTAGTTTGTTTGTTTGTGCGTGTGAATGAGATTGTGTGGATGTGTTTGTGTGCGTTTATGTGTATTTTATGTGTTGTTGTGTGAATGTGCCTGTTGTGTTTTAGTATTTTTAAATATGTGCCTGGGAGAGCATATTTTGCATTTAACGGGGAGGCTTTCGGGGGCCCCAATTAGCGTAGTGACGGGTTATGGGAGGTATGGTGCTAGGAGGAGAACGTGCCAGGTAAGGGGAACTCGCCCCAGACAAGTTGTGTCTGTGCCTTGTTCCGGTTCTCCTCAAGGCCACAGAACTGCTGGTTGTTCTATCAGCCAGCCCTTAGATCTCCAGGTGCTGCTTTTGAATGCCAGGTCGGTATATAATAAAACCTCCCTTGTCCACGACTTAATTGTGGATGAGGGTGCCGACCTGGCATGTCTAACCGAGACCTGGGTGGGTGAGCAGGGAGGAGTTGCTCTCTCTCAGCTTTGTCCACCTGGGTATACGGTGCAGCACTATGGTAGACCTGAGGGTCGGGGAGGCGGGGTCGCTGTGGTCTATACGAGTACTTTCTCTCTCACGAGGCATCCTGTCCAGATGGCGACTGGTCTAGAGTGCCTCCACCTTGTGCTGGGTCAAGGAGACAGACTGGGAATCCTGTTGGTGTACCGCCCACCTTGCTGCCCAACAGCTTCCCTAGCTGAGCTGACAGAGATAGTCTCGGAGGTATTGCTGAGGTCCCCCAAACTTGTGGTGTTGGGGGACATCAACATTCATGCCGAGACTGTTTTATCTGGGGCGGCTCAGGACTTCATGGCCTCCATGACAACCATGGGGCTGTCTCAATTTGTTACTGGCCCAACGCATGTATCGGGTCACACTCTTGATTTGATCTTCGCCACTGGTCATGGAAATGGTGATCTGGAGGTGGGGTGTTTTTCATCTACTCCATTGTCATGGACAGATCACCGCCTGCTGAGTTTTAGACTTACAACGACTCTTTCCCTCTGCAAGGGTGGGGGACCTATTAAGTTGGTCCGCTCTCGGAGGCTTATGGATCCTATTGGTTTTCAGACGGCTCTGGGAGTTTTTCCAGCTGATAGTACTGGCGCTCCTGTCGAGGCCTTGGTCGAACTGTGGAATACGGAGATGGCCCGGGCTATTGACACGATTGCTCCTGCGCGCCCTCTTCGATGCAGAGCTCATACAGCTCCGTGGTATACCCCGGAGCTGAGAGTGATGAAGCAGGAGAGAAGGAGGCTGGAGTGCAGATGGAGACGAACTCCAGATGGATGCAGTTATGCTTTGGTAAGTGCCTCTACTAAGTCGTATATAAAAGCGGTAAGGGCGGCGAAGAAGTTTCACTTCGCTGCCTCTATCAGGACATCTCTCTGCCGCCCTGCAGAGCTTTTTAGGGTTGTACGAGGACTCTTACATTCTGGTCCTCGAGATACTATTGAAACATCTGAAGCTCGCTGTAACGACATCGCAGGGCACTTCCAAAATAAAATCGCATGCATCCGTAGGGACCTAGACTCCGATGTTATGACAGACGAATCCATTGAAGTGTCCAGAACACGGTCTTGTTTTTCATTATTGGATGAGTTTCAGTTGGTGCAGCTTGAGGAAGTGGACAAGGTACTTGGATTGGTGCAGGCGACCACGTCTGCTCTAGATCCTTGTCCATCTTGGCTAGTGAAGGCTAGCAGGACTACTACCACCGGCTGGACCAAGGAAGTGATAAATGCCTCCTTGAGTGAGGGAGTAGTCCCTAGTAGCCTCAAGGAGGCAGTAGTAAGACCTCTCTTAAAGAAACCTTCCTTAGACCCAGATGACCTGAACAACTATAGACCGGTGGCGAATGTCCCCTTTTTGGGCAAGGTTCTGGAGCAGGTGGTTGCCGGTCAGCTCCAGGTGCTCTTGGATGAGACCGATTATCTGGATCCGTTTCAATCCGGTTTTAGGCCTGGTTTTGGCACTGAAACAGCCTTGGTCGCCCTGTATGATGACCTTTGTCGGGAGAGGGACAGAGGGAGTGTGACTCTGTTGATTCTCCTTGATCTCTCAGCGGCGTTTGATACCATCGACCATGGTATCCTTCTGGGGAGACTCGCGGAGTTGGGAGTTGGAGGCACTGCTTGGCAGTGGTTCCGCTCCTACTTGGCGGATCGTCACCAGAAGGTAGTACTTGGGGAACATTGCTCAACTCCTTGGACTCTCCATTGTGGAGTCCCTCAGGGGTCGGTTTTGTCCCCCATGCTTTTTAACATCTACATGCAGCCTCTGGGTGCCGTCATCAGGAGTTTTGGAGTGCGTTGCCACCAGTACGCTGATGACACGCAGCTCTATTTCTCCTTTTCATCTTCTACAGGTGAGTCTGTGGATGTGCTGAATCACTGCCTGACCGCGATAATGGACTGGATGAGAGCTAATAAACTGAGACTCAATCCAGACAAGACTGAGACACTGTTGGTGAATGCCTTCCCTGCCCAGATGGTGGATGCTTACCCTGTTCTAGATGGGGTTACACTCCCCTTGAAGGAACAGGTTCGTAGTCTTGGGGTTCTTTTCGATCCTTCCTTGTCTCTGGAGGCGCAAGTGGCCACGGTGGCAAGGAATGCATTCTACCACCTTCGGTTGGTAGCCCAGCTACGCCCCTATCTGGACAGGGATGACCTCGCCTCAGTTGTTCATGCTCTGGTAACTTCTAGGTTGGATTACTGTAATGCGCTCTACGTAGGGCTGCCCTTGAAGTCAGTTCGGAAGCTTCAGCTAGTGCAAAACGCAGCAGCCAGACTGCTGACGAGGACCAGCCGGTCAGCGCATACAACACCTGTTCTGGCCCATTTGCACTGGCTACCTATTTGCTTCCGAGCCAGATTCAAGGTGCTGGTTTTGACCTATAAAGCCTTACACGGCGTGGGACCGCAGTATCTTGTGGAACGCCTCTCCCGCTATGAACCGACCCGGTCACTTTGCTCAGCGTCTAAGGCCCTCCTCCGGGTACCAACCCATTGGGAAGCCCGGAGGACAGTTACTCGATCCAGGGCCTTTTCTGTAGTGGCCCCCGAATTGTGGAATAGCCTCCCCGAAGAAATACGCCTGGCGCCAACGCTTCTATCTTTTCGGCGCCAGGTTAAGACCTGGCTATGCTCCCAGGCATTTTAAAGCGTTTAATGTTACAATTTTAAATCTCTTTGTTTCAGTTTATTTATTGTGATATTTTGTATTTCTGTACTTTTAATCTTTTGTACACCGCCCAGAGAGCTATTCGCTATGGGCGGTTTAAAAATGAAATTAAATAAATAAATAAATAAATAAATAAAATGCGAAAAGCATTCGTGTATTGCCCTAAAGACCCCTTTCCCTGTCTCAGGGTCCCTAACTGGCGGGCAACCGTCTCTTTCCTCTGGGGCTCTCGGAACATGTCCCCCATCGCATTCTTGAAAGTGTCAAACTGGCGCAATATCTGGTCGTTGCAAATCAAATACGGGGTGGCCCATTTTGCCGCTTCCCCTTCCAATAAACTGATAATGAACGCCACCTTCGCGTTGTCAGTTGGGAACTCGGCTCTGCGCACTTGAATGTACAACTCACACTGGGCTAGAAACGTGGCAAACTGTTCGCTCTGGCCCCCGTATCGTACGGGGAGCCCCACTGGAGACTTCACTGGGGCTGCTGCCCCTGGAGGTGCAGCCTGGACTTGGGCGACCAAGGCATGGAGATTCTGGTTATCCACTTGCAATGCTTGTGTTGTGGCTCGGAGGTTTTGATTCTCGGCTTGTAGGGCTTGCGTAGTCACTCGGAGGTTCTGGATCTTGGCATACAAGGCTTCCATGGTGATAGGTACTCCCCCTCTTGCTCCATTCTGGTCCATGTCATCCACCATGGGAACAGGTTCGAGTAGGGATGGTGGCTGAGTCAAACTGACCCGCCCAGAGCCGAAAGAATGAGGCTGGAGCGTGTGTGCAAGTAAATCTCGTTTTATTAGAGTAATGGATACATCAAAAGCATTGCGCTTCATAGGAAACCCTATGCTAACTCACTAAAGTCCCTAACTAAACTCTATTTTTTTTGCAATTAATTTTTATTCCAATTTTCAAAACCAAAACAATACAAAAAGAAAACAACACAAATCAATAACTAGTACAATACAAAAAGAAATATATATATATATATATATATATATATATATATAAAAGAAAGAATATTGACTTCCGATTTGTCATAGTTCAGCTATAAATCTATAATATATATCAAACCTATCTCTTAATAGATTATAAAATCACCTTCCTCCAGCGGTTATCTTAGTTGGTTTCAAATCTCATTAACATCATATCATTTTAATCTTCCACAAAAAGTCAAAGAGAAGTTTCCAATCCTTGAGATATATGTCAATCAATTTTTTTTCTAAATAAACATGCCAGTTAATCCAACTCATCAAATCTACTAAGTCCAGTAATTTCAAATCGCTATAATTCAGCTATAAATCTATAATGTATAACAAACCTATCTCTTAATAGATTATAAAATCACCTTCCTCCAGCGGTCATCTTAGTTAGTTTCAAATCTCATTAACATCCTATCATTTAATCTTCCACAAAAAGTCAAAGAGAAGTTTCCAATCCTTGAGATATATATCAATCAATTTTTTTTACTAAATAAACATATCAATTAATCCAACTCATCTAATCTACTAAATCCAGTAATTTTAAATCGCTCTTCTGTCATTATCCATATTGGGTCCATCTTCCATCTTTACGCACCCAAAAATCTTGCTGTCATAGTCATATAATAAAAGTCTGATAGGAATTTCCTCCATCACAGATATTTTCTTGCCATCAAATCCAAACGTATCACTGAAGTATTGTTGCAAAGCCGCATCTCTGTTCCTCTTTTCCACATGATACATCTCTTGAAGATTTTTCCATTGACACAAAACAGGGATTAATTCTGTTAACTTTCTCCATTTCAAGTTCCATCAAATCCTTCCAGTCCAGGAATTTTTTTGAACCGATAATATCTTTATCTCCAATCTCTTCAATTCCTTCAGGGACAGCGCTGAATTCCAAACTGTAATATTTGTCTCCAGGATCCATCACAGCCAGGAAATCCAAATCTTTTTTCATGTCCATAATTAAGCCAATCTCCATAATTTGAACCTTGCCTTTAATTTCTCTTTCATCCTTTTTTTGTTTTCCAGATCTATCTTTATTCTCCTTTCTCATAGAATCCTGAGTTTCTTTCAGCTCCTGTCTCATTTCGTGAAATTCAATTCTCCACGCTTGTCTATTATTTCTCAGTTCTTGTTTTATTGAGTTAATCCCATTCATTATTTTCTGAAACATGTCTAGAGATAAAGTCCCTTCTTGTACATCCATGATCTTCTTAATTGTCATTCTTAAAGCCAAAGGAACAAAACTCCTTCAATTTTCAATGTCCCAAACAAAGAGCAGCTTATTTCTTTAACCAGTTACTAAGGAGTTAATCTTTCCAACCAACTAAAGTCACACGCTAGACAGCTCTTATCTCTTATCTGCCCGGAAGTGTAAGAACGGCTTTAGTTCACAGCGTCCAAATAACTAGTAGCAGAGAGAATGAGCAGATTCGTCAAAAAAAAAAAAGTAGATCAGGAAAAATAGTCCCAGCCATATATTACACAAAAGTCTTATAAATCAAAAAGATTTCTTATCTCTTCCAATCAGAAATCTCCCGTCCGTTGTAATCTTTAAAATGCTATTTTCCATGTCAGCTTTTTGCAATAAAAAAAAAGATAAGCTATTTATATTTTCTTCCCCCTTAGTTCCGTGAATAAAAAAAGGAAAGTCTTACCTCACCTAGGTTATCTCAATTGCTGTTACTTTGACAAATCTCTTTAGCTGTATAGATAAGAAAATGATGAATGTAGACAGGAGGATGTTTGCCTGTTAATCCGTAAAAAAAAGGGGATCACTTATCCAGCTGAGCTAGCATAAAAATCCTTGCTCTGTCTGAGCTGCTGGAAGACAGACAATTCTGAGGAATTCCAGACTCCAACAATCAAAACAAAGCTGTGTGGGAAATCTCACGTTTCTTCCTTATCCGGAAGAAATTATTCCCAGTCAGAAAAGAGCCTTCTGACTGAATTTAAACTGGATAAGTTTCATCCAAGACGGAGCTCGTCTCAGAGGCTGCACAGGCGTAGGGATCCTCCTGGGAAGTCCTAAAGTCCCTAACTAAACTCTAGACATGCTGTGCAGCGTGTGAAGGAAGTTGACTCAGCGAACCCCCCCTGGGAGCAGCAGGCTTATATAGGAAATGTTTTCGAACATAATCTCTGACTCCTTCGTAACTCCTGTCTTTGCTCTGTCCGTTTCTTGCGGCGGCGGGAATGAGGAGACAGGGGCCACGCCTCCACTTGCTCATCCGAAGACACCTGCTCCCGAACAACAGGCTCGAGGTCAAGAGGCGGTGCCTCATTGGAATCCTCCTGGGAACTGCTTGGGAAAGGAGGAGCTGGCACTGCTTCTGAAGATCCTCCCACAAGTTCTCTGCCTCAACTGGGGGCGGTGCGCTCGGCTCCTCGGGAATGGCGTTACTCGTGGGAAATGGCTGAAGAGCAGGTTGTCCCCCTCCCGCACGCTCCTGCTCAGACACAACAATCCCCAACTCTGCTTCTTCTGACTGCAGAGGCGCCTGAAATTCATGCCTCCCCCCTTCCTGTCCCTTCTGAGTTGGCTGCAGTGTAACATGAGTAGACTGTATAAAGTTCATGCCAGCCAATCCCAACAATTAGCTAATTTGCAAAATACATTTTCCCCACCCACTTTGGAGGTGCAGTGGCCTGACGCACCCACCACTACCACCACCTTCTTTGAGGACTTTTTGTTATTTATTTATTTATTATTATTTGCTTTATATCCCACCCTTCCTCCCAGCAGGAGCCCAGGGCAGCAATGTTCTTTGCCCCTAGCTGGGTCATTGCCACTCCCAGCTTCTCATTACCAACTGACCCCATAAAACAATTCAAAACAAGCTTTGTGAAAGATTGTAATGTCAACATTAAAATACTCTTAGACAGATTTCTTGGTGTGATTTGTTATGTCTATTGAGGCTTTCTACAAAGGAGGGTGATTTTCTGGCAGGAAACATAAGGGGGAGAGAGAGAGAGAGAGAGAGAGAGAACTAATCAGAAGGTGCCCATACTACCATAGTTGCCAAGAAGAATAGGATGCCAAGGGCATGCAGTGGGTGGGAGTCTTGATGTATCAGCACACTGAATGAGACATCAGGTTTCTAGTGGAGGAGGTGGCACGCAAGAGAAGCATTGCTCCAAAATGGCTTGATGCACTTACATGTAGAAGAAAAAGGATTGGGACAATGAATCTAATAAACAATTGCTTCAGGTAAGCACAGTATTCTTGTACTTCTTCATACATCTTTTGATATATTTTTGAAACTGACATGCATTTTCCTTTTTTTACAAAAACTATTTTTTATGTATAAGGAATTGCTGATAATATATTCCCCACCCCCACCCGCCTTATTGTTTTGCATCCAATTGAACAGGGAACTTCTAGTCCTCCCCACAAGCAGCCTCTGGTCAAAGTCACTTTCCTTGAAGGTTGGGAAGGCCAACACAAACACCGTTGCTTCAGTCCCAGCTTCCCCTCCAGTGGCTCCCTTAATGTACATACCCTGTTTTACAGTCGATATTGTATCGTACTTGTGATGGTTAAGCCTATGACATTGACTGGGGAGATGGCACAGAATGTTCATAAACATTCAACGGCTCAGAAAACAAAGCTGTCAGAATGTATGCATCCTAGCTTATGTGAGGAGAAGCTGTTGGAATTAAAGGGGTTAAACTTTACACAGGTCCTAGGAGCAAGAGTAGTTATCTGGGACAGGCTGAGCACTGGCAAGAAGACTCAGAAAACAATATTACAGGGTACAGTCATTGAAGGAAGAATGCAGAACAGGAAATAAACTTTTAAAAAGAACCTGAGGAAAAGGCAAATGAAGGAAGGATGAGCAAAGGGCAGAGGAGTCAGTGGTGTGAGACAAGAGTGGGCTGTGAAAAAAGGTCAGGAAGACCTGGATGCTGCCAGAGGGCAGAAGTGGCCAAGAAAGTGGGACAAAGTAGTCGGTCGAAAAGCAGAAACTTGAGTAAACCATGGGTGGTAGTAAAGTCATAGCTGTGAAGAAGTAGCTCTGGAGCAAATCCATAGGCCTAAGGATGGGAGGAGCTGTGAATTATTGCTATGAGGGAAGTGAAGTTTGGACAGCTGCAGCCTGTGAGTCTAGAATCTAGATGCTGACAGGGTTTGGGGCGGGGACTGTTACCCATTTAAGAGTTGCATCGAAAAAGAATTCTGTCAGTTGCGGCTTATGCTGTCACTGCAGTTTTACAAGCTGCCAAACCTAATAGCCTCACTAGAAAGAAAAAAAGTGCCACATCATAGTAAAGAGCTGCCCACATTGCAATGCCTCACCACCATTAGATGAAGCTGCAAGTTCCTTCCTTTCCTTTTTTTAAAAAACTTGGTGCAGGCAGCACAGTGCTTTGAATGAACACTTTTGAGCTATAAGTGCCATCTGAAGGAAAACACAGCAGCAGAGACCTCTTCTTGTTGCTCAGTCTCAGGTCCAGGGAGCAACCGCCTAGGAATGTCACATGATATGCTCTGGCCAATTGTTAAGAGGCTTCCTTGCTGGTCCCTATAGTTTCCCTGCTTTGACCATAACTGGAAGTGCACAGGGCAAATCCATAGGTTCAAGAAGTTAATTGTTCAGGACTTGCTGTAGGCAAGGGTAGGAAAGATACCTGCCTGAGGTCTTGAAGAATATATTTAGAGCAGACTAGGAAGGCCTGCCTCAGTATAAAGAAGTTCCTTATATTCTGCAGCTATCTCAGTTTCTTCTATTATTAAAAGCTTCTCACATTTTCTTCATTATAATTCAGCCTATGAAAAATCTAGTCCTACTCAATTCAGTAGCGTTTGCAGTTTTTTGGGGGGGGCGTGTTATGTCTGTAAACTTAAAATGTATCTGTAATGCAGTATTTATGTGTTTGTAATGTAAATGTGTTTGTAATGCAGTATTTATTTGAATCACAGCAATATGTCATGACTGCATGCACATGGAATTTTCTTTACTGAGGATACATGATACATTCAGAGAGAGTAAAGAATTAACAGTATTACACGATTGGGAAACTCAGCAAGTGCTAGAATTTTGATTTTGCATTTTGAATATACATTTACACAAACCATCAGAAGATTGCTGCATTTCAATAAGGGCAGAAATAACTCCATCCATCATGTTGAAGAGATTTATTTTTTGCAATATAAAACCCGGCATCCACAGAAGCAGTGCATAAGTATTCAAGCAGCCAGGATATTGTTTTCTTGATTTCTTCTGAGGCTGGGGAAAGAGACACTGTCTAGTCTCCCCCATCTGTCCTGAATGTGAATGTAAAAACACATCATTTGTAACATCAAAAATTCAGTTTCACATAAAGTAACCAATGCATCAAGGTGAGTAATGCAATGAAGTTTGACATCTCTTCAATGATGTCTGCCTTAACGGGATTATTGTTGCTTATATTGGATAGAAACAGGTAAATGTTTGCCATACATAACAAGGTCTGACGCTATTGTTTGTATCTGCCTCTTCTCATATTGCATAGTGAGTTGCTCCTCTAGCAGACCTTCACCATTACAAAAGCAGATTGCTTGAATGATATGAACAGGGATGGCCTTACACCAGGCAACTCCTAGAGATTGTCTGGGAGAGGCTTTGTAAGGAGCAACAGTTTGGAAAGGCACCTTGGTGTTCTTGTTCAAAAGCATGAGAGGGATCAGTGTAGGTGGGCATTGAACAGTCAGGTAATAAACAAGGAATCCATGCAGTTGGACAGACCCAAAGATTCTGGGATCTGGGAACACCTTTACAACATACGTACACTATATGCTCATACAATATTCTCACTCCTACTACTTACATTTAAGCTTATGCCCAAGCAAGGTGGTTACAACTGCAAAAGATATAATGAGGATTTTTTTCTCCAGTAATAAAAATTACCTTTATATCCATTATTATTGGATGTACACGGCCTGCTCTTACTGATTTTCAGCTTAAAATAACAGCTCTTGAATGTTCCATCAATATTCTAGACATGTTCCATCAAAGAAACAATATGTCTTATTTTTCTCTTCAGTGCACTGAATTGGATTTGTGCCTTGGGGTATTATCTTATCCCCTGAGGTATTTTTCCAGCAGTGTCTCATGGGAAATAATGAAAAAACCTGATATTTTAATATCAATCTGGATCAGATAAGCACTTGATATGAATCAAAATTTATATTAAAATTTTGGACCACAACTCATCACAATGGTGTACTGTACCTAAGGAAGAGTTCTAGAAATGTTATTCTACTGGAATAAAGTATGAAATAAAGTCAAAATAACATCTTACTTTAAATATCATACGATTCCCCAGGAAACTAATACGATTCTCAATACAAGTTGTTTCTAACTAAACTCAGAACATCAATATTTTCCAAACGAAATGTAGGAAATAGTCTTCTTAAAGCCAGTACATTTTTTAAAAAAATCCTTATGTGTTGCTCAGTTTTTAAAAGTAGAGATCTAATCATCTAATGCTTGATGAAGGAAAGCAACCACCAATCTGAAGAGGAGATAAATGCTGCTCCCGCCTCTGTGTCTCAAACAGCTGATCAGCAGTGCCACTTTTCTGGCCAGGGCTACATTAACAGACTACTGGCAGCTGGATTAGGCGAGAAACTGTGCACACTGTAGGGATAGAAAGATCTTTCCATTTCAGTCCTCTCCGTTTTTCATTTTTCCAGTCTTAAATTCAGTTCCCCACATTTCTGCAGAATTCTGCAATTTCTGAATGTTTTTAAATAAAATCCTCATGAAAATTCTCCAGCATTTTAGTGTGAATTTCTCTTAATCAACACATATTTGTAGGCAGTTTTGACTAACGCCCACAGTTTTGCAAGCAATGTCTCCTAATGTAATGCATCTTTGTATGTTATTTCAGCATCAGGTTCTGTTTAATTTTGTTGATCAAGACAGCGCCAACCTTTACATCTGGTCGCCATGCTTCACCTCTGCAGAATGAACTATTTAAAACCAATGTAGAATTTAAACAGCCACTTTTTTCCATGGGATTTCTCATGGATTTCCTTTTTGGCCAATAGTTAGGGCAGGGGTGGCCAGCAGGATGCCCTCCAGATGTTGTGGACTACAAATCCCATCAGTCCTAGCCACCATGACCAATGGTCAACATGTAGCGATTGTAGCAAAGCCTTTGACTGTGTAGATCATGAAAAATTATGGAATGCTTTAATGGGGGTGCCACAGCATCTAACTATCCTGATGCGCAACCTATACTCTGGACAAGAGGCTACTGTAAGGACAGAATAGGGAGAAACCGATTGGTTCCCCATCAGAAAAGGTGTGAGACGGTGTATTTTATCACCCTATTAATTTAATCTGTACGCAGAACATATGATACAGACAGCAGTATTGGACCAAGCTGACGGAGGTGTGAAAATTGGAGGGAGAAATATCAATAATTTAAGATATGCAGATAATACCATACTACTAGCAGAAACCAGTAATGATTTGAAACAAATGCTGATGAAAGTTAAAGAGGAAAGCACAAAAGCAGGACTACAGCTGAATGTCAAAAAGACTAAAGTAATGACAACAGAAGATTTATGTAACTTTACAGTTGACAATGAGGATGTTGAACTTGTCAAGGATTATCAATACCTTGGCACAGTCATTAACCAAAATGGAGACAATAGTCAAGAAATCAGAAGAAGGCTAGGACTGGGGAGGGCAGCTGTGAGAGAACTAAAAAAGGTCCTCAAATGCAAAGATGTATCACTGAACACTAAAGTCAGGATCATTCAGACCATGGTATTCCCAATCTTTATGTATGGATGTGCAAGTTGGACAGTGAAGAAAGTGAATAAGAGAAAAATCAACTCATTTGAAATGTGGTGTTGGAGGAGAGCTTTGTGTATACCATGGACTGCAAAAAAGACCAATAATTGGGTGTTAGAACAAATTAAACCAGAACTATCACTAGAAGCTAAAATGATGAAACTGAGGTTATCCTACTCTGGACACATAATGAGAAGACATGATTCATTAGAAAAGATAATAATGCTGGGAAAAACAACAGGGAGTAGAATAAGAGGAAGGCCAAACAAGAGATGGATTGATTCCATAAAGGAAGCCACAGACCTGAACTTACAAGATCTGAACAGGGTGGTTCATGACAGATGCTCTTGGAGGTTGCTGATTCATAGGGTCGCCATAAGTCGTAGTCGATTTGGAGGCACATAACAACAACAAAGTGATTGTAGTAATTTAGAGGCATTTCCTTACAAGAAACATTGGGATGGGAGTTTAGAGATGATCCCTGAAGAATGGGGTGAGGGGGTGGAGCCTGGCAAACTGATGGAGCTACAGAAGAAATGTGGTGTTGTTGTAATTACTACTTAATAAAACTAACTTGTTAACTGTTGGCTCCGTGCATTGAACCCAAACATATTACAAAAGGATTATGGCAATTGTAGTCCAAAACATCTGGAGGGCATTGAGTTGACTATCCCTGACTTGGGGCATAACTAGCCTCTTTTTTTATGAATCAGCCCAAAACCTAGCACAGAATTATATGTGCTTAAAATTCTATTGAAATCTAATGGGGTCAAAGCAGGGGCTTACTGCACATTGCACCTACTTTGCTTTATGGTTAGCAAATAAAATGTATAACAAACATTTTGTCTAATAAAATAATTTTTGGGGGTTATTTGTGATGAAAGAGATTATTTAGATGCCAGTTTTTCCTGGATTTTCCGTGTGGTAAAGAGGTTCATCTCATTTTCCCAGAAGAAAGGGTACTCTGCAAGGTTTCTGAAGGTCAGTCCAGTAACCTTACCTCAACCCTGCCTCTGGAATCCTTGTACAAACCCAACAATTCCACTCTGCTGATTTATCATCCATCGAATTGCAAGGCATCACTGAAGCCTACATTGCTCAACAGTTTATAATGAGACCTTCCTTTCATGATGTTCCTAATCGTTTGCTAAAATGACAGACTACAGGCAAAACGATCACCACATGGCTCAACCAGCATTTTGAAAGTTTTCCAGGACATGCTGAACCAGAGACCTCAACTACTCTTGATGGCTTAGTTGTCTGCACCATCTTGCCAGGTGGTGAGAACAATTTTGCTACGCAGAAAGTGCAGATGTAGGCTAAAATGTGTGACACAATGCTGGGTAAAGTGGTTCACCCAAATTTTCAACAGATATACCTCCCATGCTAGTTCACTCTGCAACATTTGAATGAAAAGTCCAGTCATGGTGACCCATAACCACACTGTTCAAATGGTTATAGGAATCAGCCCTGTGGCATGGGTCATGAATATATATATATTTGGGCAGGCAGAGAAGGAAATGAAATTTCAGAGCAGCTGAGCACAAGTTTGCATGCAGAAGGGCCCAGGTGAAATCCCTGGAAAGCCTCAGGTAGTAGCTGATGGTCTGCCTGAGATTCTGGAGAGCTGCTACCAGACAGAGTGGGCAATACTGGGTAGAGTGACAAACAGCCTGACTCTGTGTTAGGCAGGTGTTATGAACCTATCTTAAATTGCATGGGAATGAAGTGATCTGCAGTTTCATGCAATATTATCAAACTGCTGCTTTCTTGGAGGTATGGTAATTCAGTGAGCATAGTTAGATATTACAGACCAGTGCTTGTTATCATGGGGAGAAACCATTTCAGAGTTCAGTATGTTTGTGCTGTGTTGCACTCAGGTTCTGTTTGCAGGCATCCCAAAGGCATCTGATTGCCCACTGTGAGAACAGATGCTGGACTGGATGGGCTTTTAATCTCATCCAGCAGGGCTCTTCTTATTTCTTATGTTTGTTGAGCCTTGACTACTGAATTCAGGCTCTGCACAGATTGGTAATTTAACTGATTACAGGGTTACATAAATCCCCTGTTAGTGCTCCTAACACATGTCTGCACAAGATTTTCCCTAGGGATGAGAAGAAGGGGGAGGAGTCTGGAGGTTAAGGAGACAGTGCACCATTAATTCACTGTGCCTAAATAAGCGCATGGGAATTATCATAAGGTTTTACAGTGAAATCCAATATACGTCTACATAGAACTAAGTTCTACTGAGTTTAGCTTTAAATTTCATCTTTAGGACTGCAGCCTTAAATATACTCTCTTTGATACATTCAACGTTAAATTGCAAAATCAGCCAACCAAAGTATTACGTTCATTTATTGAGGTTACTTCTTTATACCTCACTATAACTATAGCAACATTATGAACATATCCAGTCATGACAAAGAAGCAAAGTTTCTAGATATTCTAAATGACTATTCCCTAGACCAGATGGTCATGGAACCGACCAGAGGGACGGCAACCCTGGACTTAATCCTCAGTGGGGACCAGGACCTGGTGCGAGATGTAAGTGTTGTTGAACCGATTGGGAGCAGTGACCACAGTGCTATTAAATTAAACATACATGTAACTGGCCAATTGCCAAGAAAATCCAACACGGTCACATTTGACTTCAAAAGAGGAAACTTCACAAAAATGAGGGGATTGGTAAAAAGAAAGCTGAAAAACAAAGTCCAGAGGGTCACATCACTTGAAAATGCTTGGAAGTTGTTTAAAAACACTATATTAGAAGCTCAACTGGAGTGCATACCGCAGATCAGAAAAGGTACCGCCAGGGCCAAGAAGATGCCAGCATGGTTAACGAGCAAAGTCAAGGAAGCTCTTAGAGGCAAAAAGTCTTCCTTCAAAAAATGGAAGTCTTGTCTGAATGAAGAAAATAAAAAAGAACACAAACTCTGGCAAAAGAAATGCAAGAAGACAATAAGGGATGCTAAAAAAGAATTTGAGGAGCACATTGCTAAGAACATAAAAACCAACAACAACAAAATCTATAAATACATTCAAAGAAGGAGACCATCTAGGGAGACGATTGGACCCTTGGATGATAAGGGAGTCAAAGGTGTACTAAAGAACGATAAGGAGATTGCAGAGAAGCTAAATGAATTCTTTGCATCTGTCTTCACAGTGGAAGATATAGGGCAGATCCCTGAACCTGAACTAACATTTGCAGGAAGGGATTCTGAGGAACTGAGACAAATAGTGGTAACGAGAGAGGAAGTTCTAAGCTTAATGGACAATATAAAAACTGACAAATCACCAGGCCCAGATGGCATCCACCCGAGAGTTCTCAAAGAACTCAAAGGTGAAATTGCTGATCTACTAACTAAAATATGTAACTTGTCCCTCGGGTCCTCCTCCGTGCCTGAGGACTGGAAAGTGGCAAATGTAACGCCAATCTTCAAAAAGGGATCCAGAGGGGATCCCGGAAATTACAGGCCAGTTAGCTTAACTTCTGTCCCTGGAAAACTGGTAGAAAGTATTATTAAAGCTAGATTAACTAAGCACATAGAAGAACAAACCTTGCTGAAGCAGAGCCAGCATGGCTTCTGCAAGGGAAAGTCCTGTCTCAGTAACCTATTAGAATTCTTTGAGAGTGTCAACAAGCATATAGATAGAGGTGATCCAGTGGACATAGTGTACTTAGACTTTCAAAAAGTGTTTGACAAGGTACCTCACCAAAGGCTTCTGAGGAAGCTTAGCAGTCATGGAATAAGAGGAGAGGTCCTCTTGTGGATAAGGAATTGGTTAAGAAGCAGAAAGCAGAGAGTAGGAATAAACAGACAGTTCTCCCAATGGAGGGCTGTAGAAAGTGGAGTCCCTCAAGGATTGGTATTGGGACCTGTACTTTTCAACTTGTTCATTAATGACCTAGAATTAGGAGTGAGCAGTGAAGTGGCCAAGTTTGCTGATGACACTAAATTGTTCAGGGTTGTTAAAACAAAAAGGGATTGCGAAGAGCTCCAAAAAGACCTCTCCAAACTGAGTGAATGGGCAGAAAAATGGCAAATGCAATTCAATATAAACAAGTGTAAAATTATGCATATTGGAGCAAAAAATCTGAATTTCACATATACGCTCATAGGGTCTGAACAGGCGGTGACCGACCAGGAGAGAGACCTCGGGGTTGTAGTGGACAGCATGATGAAAATGTCGACCCAGTGTGCAGCAGCTGTGAAAAAGGCAAATTCCATGCTAGGGATAATTAGGAAAGGTATTGAAAATAACACAGCCGATATCATAATGCCGTTGTATAAATCTATGGTGCGGCCGCATTTGGAATACTGTGTACAGTTCTGGTCGCCTCATCTCAAAAAGGATATTATAGAGTTGGAAAAGGTTCAGAAGAGGGCAACCAGAATGATCAAGGGGATGGAGTGACTCCCTTACGAGGAAAGGTTGCAGCATTTGGGGCTTTTTAGTTTAGAGAAAAGGCGGGTCAGAGGAGACATGATAGAAGTGTATAAAATTATGCATGGCATTGAGAAAGTGGATAGAGAAAAGTTCTTCTCCCTCTCTCATAATACTAGAACTCGTGGACATTCAAAGAAGCTGAATGTTGGAAGATTCAGGACAGACAAAAGGAAGTACTTCTTTACTCAGCGCATAGTTAAACTATGGAATTTGCTCCCACAAGATGCAGTAATGGCCACCAGCTTGGATGGCTTTAAAAGAAGATTAGACAAATTCATGGAGGACAGGGCTATCAATGGCTACTAGCTGTGATGGCTGTGCTCTGCCACCCTAGTCAGAGGCAGCATGCTTCTGAAAACCAGTTGCTGGAAGCCTCAGGAGGGGAGAGTGTTCTTACACTCGGGTCCTGCTTGCGGGCTTCCCCCAGGCACCTGGTTGGCCACTGTGAGAACAGGATGCTGGACTAGATGGGCCACTGGCCTGATCCAGCAGGCTCTTCTTATGTTCTTATGTTCTTATCCAACAACCACCTTCTTTTATTTTAGGTAAATGTATTTCTGCTATTGGGGTACAATTGGTGGGCCCCTACTGGGAGAAAGGGTGGGATATAAATTTAATAAATAAATAACATTTAATAATAAATAAATTATTACACACAGTGTAGAACTGGTGAGCTGACTACATATAAAGAAGCTTTTGAGGAATAATCACATTCCCACTCCTTTTGCCTGTCTTGGGCCCAGCACTCCAGACAGCGCCAGGCAGCTGGATCTAGCCACACCTTTAATTTCCCAGTGTGTCACTGATCTAGCATCGTTCTGGGGCCCTGTGAGAAAACAAAAAGGGTGGCTAGACACTGCCACCCAATGCTATTTGGAGCACTACCATTGCAGCCAGCCCACAGATGGCAGAGGGGAACCACCAGAGAACACTGAGCCCAAGTCTCCCTCAAACATGCAGCCACTCCTGGGGAGGTATCTTCTAGTCCTCTCTAAACAGCACCCTTCCAGCTACAGATTGTGCTAAGTTGCTACTGTGTGCATGTAAATAATTTGAACTTCGTCTCGCTTGCTGCAAATCAGTTGAACTTCATCTCCGTTGCTGCTTTTGCAAACTGAACAAGAATAAAATGCTGTATTTTGTTGCTCATTTTGTGCTATATCTGAGGCCTGGCAGAGATAGATGTAAACTAAAGAAGACAGTGAATTCTCTAGAACTGATAGAGCAGAAGCCTGGTCCATACCAGGAAGACCATCAAATGACTCAAAATAGAAATGTTTATGACACGAAATGTTTCATGCTGGTAGTTCCGTGTGATGACAGCTATAAATATTTAGGTGTAGCTGTGTTAATGATGGATGGTTTATTTTGAAACCCAAAGGCTGAGTCACAAAGATCTAGACAGCTCACTTTATTTGAATGGTCATTTCAAATCTGCTGACAAGTTTCGTATTCTAGCTTTTTCAGTATGCATGATGTTTCTCTTAAAATAGGAATGGAGAACCTGTGGCCCCCAGATGCTGCTGAAATACAACTCCCATTATCTCTGCCAATTGGCCATGCTGGTTGGGACTAATAAGAGTTGGATTCCAACAACATCTGGAGGACCACAGGTTCCCCATGACTGTTTTAAAGGATGCCTTGAACTAATGAGAGGCCGTTCAAAGAAGAGCTTAAGCTTCAGGCAGTCTGAAGTTTTTCGGGTGTACTCAGAAGTCAGATTGCTTCCAGATGAAACCCATATTGAACAATTGTTCTGATTTGTTTTCACAAAAACTGCACGAGGTTACATGATGTTAACTTCAAGTGGTTGGTACTTATTCTGCACTTTCCACTGTAGTTTCCTTTCACTTTTCTTTCTGCAAAAGCCCACTTGTTTTTTAAAAAAGAGAGTGGATTCGTTGCACAAGAGCACTCTAGTTCCATTGCTAGTTATCACAATGCTTCTTTGCACTGGGTTAAGTGGCACTCTTAAAAGTGTAACATTCTAGAAGCTATCTAAGTCCCATCTCCTTCAGTGATACTTGCCTCCTCAGTAAGTGTAAGTCCACTGAATTCAAGTCAGGGCATGGTCTGAAGGCACATGAGGCCACGACCTTGCTGAAGCTAAGCATGTCTGGGCTTGGTCATGCCTGGATGGGAACTACATGTAAGCCATTACCAGTACCATTAAACTCAGGGAGACTTAGTGCTGAGAAAATGTGATCAGACACACTTTAGTTTTCTTTGTTGATTTGATTGTGTAATCTACTGGTTAATTAAATTTCAATGGCTTGGATACAACTGTGCCTTGCACAAGTGAAAAGGCAATTGTACTTGTGAATAAGGTAATCCTGTTGAATTTCCACATTGCACTGCATTCCCCTATGCCCCATCCCAGTGTGTTCTTTCATCCTCAGGAGAGGCTTTGTGAGTGTGTGTGCAGGGGACTGCAGTGGAGGATGGAATCTAGAAAGCCCCATTGTATAAATGGAGTTCTGTTCATTCCTATCTGGGTCCAACCCAGCGGCTATTATTATACAACCATGAGAGTAGCTGTGTACTGTAACCAACATGGAGTTTTCGCATTCTGCAACGTTAAATTGAAAATACCCCCATGCCATTCTGCTGCTTCCCATAAGCTCATTTCAAAACAAAACCTTACAAAACATATAGTCCTGAATTCAGAAACACTTGCTTAACAACCCCCTAAGTTTTCATGGTGATACACAAAACAGTCAGAGACAATTGAGAGTTCAAAGTGTAAAACAAGAGAAAAAAATCCAGACCCCTGTTGGACTTCTTTCTCTCAGTGGTCTCATAATCTGTTGAAATTCATTAAAAATCAGCCATGTTCACAGAGTACCTGTAATCCTATTACTGACCTTGCCCCATACTCTGACCTTCATCTTCTGCAGTTTAAAAGTTTAAAAAATGCCTGGCTGGTTTTTAATTAATTTAAGAAAATTAACATTGAAGTCAATGATAAGTGTGGGCATGCTCAGTAAGAAGCAATTGTCAGTGTTCTAAAAGCTGGACTCACAGCTGTTTGGCTTGGCTAATCAGGTTGCCACACCTACACCAGACATTTTTTTCACTTTAGACAGTCATGGCTTCCCCCAAAGAGTCCTGGGTAGTATAGTTTGTTGAGGATGCTGAGAGTTATTAGGAAACTCCTATTCTCCTGACATAACTCCAGTGGCCAGAGTGGTTTAACAGTCAGCCCCCTTCTGGAGATTGGAGCTCTGTGAAGGGAATAGGGTGTCTCCTAGCAATTCTTAGCACCCTTCACAAACTACACTTCCCTGGATTCTTTAGGGGACGCCATGACTGTCTAAAGTGAAATAAAGGTCTGGTGTGGATGTGGCCAGGACCAGCTTTGGTTTAAATTTGGGTGGGAGACTACATGTGCCTGCTGTAGAATAAGAAGGTGGGGAAAACCCTGAAAAACAATGATATTGCTTGCAATGTTTTCCTTTTGGAAAGGAAAGGGGCTTTCCCTCTGCCCAGTGCCCATCCACCCAATTTCCTCCCCTCTCCCTTCCTCCCTCCCCTTCTCTCCCCCTCCTCCCCCTCGCTGCCCCTCCCCCAGGTCAGTTTCACCTAGGGGTGTAGTCGTCTGGAGTCTCAGGGTGTCTTAGACCCCTTATGTTGTTGGGAGCAGGGTCCCAGCAGGGTCCTTATGTCTCTAGCATCCTATGAACCAATCAGCATGAAAGGGAAGTCAGCCACTTAGAAGAGTAATCTAACATGCTTCCTTGTCCTTTCCTGCTGTTTAGAGCTAGAGCTGATCAGAGTGAAAGGAGGTGAGTCGCCACTGAGAAGACTCTTCTCTGTAGCTAACACTCTCCCCTTTCATGCATGTTGGCTCCTAGGAATATGTGTTGTTGTGGGAGAAGGCATTAACAAGGAACTCATTCTCAACCCGGCAGCAAAAAAAGGGGGACATGGCTATGACTATCCTGAAGGGACCCTGCACTTCTGAATTTGCCAGTACACTACTGGTTTCACCTAACCTAAGCATGATTGTACAGGAATAAATCCCACTGGGCTCAAAAAGCATGCAACTGATCAAACCTTCCTTCACCTCCTCCTCTCTCCTATCCCCTTCTGTCGAGCCCCAGGTCTTTCAGGGGAATCAAGGAAGGGGGCTGAAGGAGCTTCAGCCCCCTCAGCTAGAGAAGCAAGGGGCAGAGCCAGAGGAATTTGAGACTTTTGAGGACACTGGGGGAGGGAGTGTGCTTGACACTGTGCCAGTTCCCATGGACAGTCCTCCTGCTGAAGAAGATGCACCAACAGGACCGTTGGGGGAATCTCTGGCGTACGTGCCAATTCCAACCCCCCTGGGTCCCCCTCTTGACACTTCAAATGCTTCCCCACCTCCTGACCTCCAGCCTGCACCTATCCAGTCGGTATTGTCAGATGAGCCGTCGGAGGTGCACTCTCTTTGACCCCGCGCCAGACATCGCAACAAGCGCACCGGTCAGAGGGAGGTTCTTCAAAAGAGTGAGAGATTACGGGTGAAGACCTTTCCTATTTAAGGTTGCACCCCCCTGACCGGGGTGCTGAGTCAACTTCCTTCATATGCTGCAGAGTATGCTTAGGAGCTTAGTTAGGGATTGCAGTGAGTTAGTTTAGTCGAGTTAATGAAGCATGCTGCCTTTGATGTTTCAATTACCCTAATAAGACAAGAATTGCTTTCATCCTCATCTCCATCTAGCGCCTCATACTCTGGGCAGGACACCTTCCTTTGCACCCTCCCTCCCTCTTCCTTCACCCCTCCCTCCCCTCCCTCTCCCCTTCCAACCCCCTCCCCCTTCTCGTCCTCCCCCATGGTCAGTTTCACACATCCTAAGCATGATTGCATGGGAATAAATCCCATTCAACTCAATAAGCATGCAAATTATCAGACCTGCCTTTCCCCTCCCCCTTTCCTCTCCTTCCCACTCTCCCCTCCCTCTCCCCTCCTTCTCCTCTCCTCTCTCCTCCTCCTCCCTTCCTCCTCTCCCCTCTTCCTTCTTCTTCCTTCCCTGCCCACTCCAGTCTTTCCTCTTCCCCCCCCCAATCAGTTCCACATAAGCTAAGCATGATTGCAGAGGAGTAAATCCCATTGAACTCAGTAAGGTTGCAAATGATCAGTCCATTCTCAGCAAACTTGCACAGGATCCTATTTCTTACCTCGCGGATTAAAAAGGAGAGAAATTCACTAATAGGCAAAAAGAAAACCTTGCAGTTTAAGAACGTACCTATAGCCCACAGATATTTCTATCAAACTTTAAAAAACAGGGATATTGGGCCGCTATAGTGAATGCACCAGGGAGCAGAACACCTTTGGGATATTGTACTGCCCTACAAATATGTAAAAACGCAAACACAATTTGGGTTGGTTTTTCACAGTCCAGTCCACTTCCTAGCTTGGGAGAATTTGGTAAAATGTGCCTCTGAGCATATGGTGAGTGGTGGCAACACCTGCAATCAGGACTACATCTCCAAAGATGGAGAATTATATTTCTGTATGTTTGTTGGTGTTCTTCTTGCTTTGCTTCTTTCCTAAGTTACTACTGTTGCTACAGAGAATTTAACCTAGAAAATTATATTTATCTCATTATTCATTGTAGAAATCTGTGTCAAATTTATTTTTTATTGATTTCAAAGTCTTTTTATTGGTCAATGTCATATGATGGTGAAGACAGCCTTTTGTGTTTGAAACTGGAAGTTATGTTCTATTTCCATTTTGGGTGCATTAGGAGTTGAATCTGAAACTGTAGTTTGATGGAAAATCAGAGTGATTACAATACGTTGCGACTTAAGCAATGAATCTAGTTGGAAAAAAGTAACTTGGCCTGCCCAAGATGCATGTGTTCAGCCTGCTGTGCTTAAACCACCACATTAAACGAAGTGTGGGCATGGTCAATTAAAAACATTTGCTAGAATTTCTCTTTGAATCTACAAAGAAACTGACATTCTAGCATGAAATTTTGCTTCCATATAATTCCAAACTTGTACAAATTTATTTAACTATGTAACGGTCAAGAAACTGAATCAGATTGATCATATTCTCTTGCTTTGCCCAAAGATTATAAATGAATCATTTATTTATTTATTTATTTATTGCATTTGTATACCGCCCCATAGCTGAAGCTCTCTGGGCGGTTTACAACAATTAAAAACATTAAAAACAAATATACAAATTTAAAAACACATTTTAAAAAAGCAATTTAAAAACACATGCTAAAATGCCTGGGAGAAGAGGAAAGTCTTGACCTGGCGCCAAAAAGATAACAGTGTTGGTGCCAGGTGCATCTCGTCAGGGAGATCATTCCATAATTTGGCGGCCACCACTGAGAAGGCCCTTTCCCTTGTTGCCTGCTTCCCTCAGAGTAGGCACCCGGAGGAGGGCCTTGGATGCTGAGCATAGTGTACGGGTGGGTTCGTGTCGGGAGAGGTGTTCCATCAGGTCTTGTGGTCCCAAGCCATGTAAGGCCTTATAGGTTAAAACCAGCACCTGGAATCAAGCTCGGAAACATACGGGCAGCCAATGCAAGCAAGCCAGAATCAATTTTATATGTTCAAACAGTCTGGTCCCTGTTACCAATCTGGCCGCTGCATTTCACAGAAGCTGCAGTTTCCGAAACGTCTTCAAAGGCAGCCCCACGTAGAGCGCATTGCAATAATCTAACTTGGAGGTTACCAGAGCATGGACAACTGAAGCCAGGTTATCCCTGTCCAGATAGGGGCGTAGCTGGGCCACCAACCAAAGTTGGTAGAAGGCACTCCGTGCCACTTAGGCTACCTGAGCCTCAAGTGACAGAGATGGTTCTAGGAGAACCCCTAAGCTATGAACCTGCTCCTTCAGGGGGGTGCAACCCCATCCAGGACAGGTTGGACATCCACCATCCCGTCAGAAGAACCACCCACTAGCATTATCTTCCCTGATTATCTCTGCTGATTGTGTTCTCATTTGGAAACTCTCACATGTTAATCAATTAGTCTTTAAACTAACACTGTTAACATAAAAAGGAAGTTTCCTAAACCTCTTCCAGTATTTCTTCCAGAAGTGTATACATTAGGTAACTGCAGCATGTTTTTTGCCTTCCATTTGACTGTTTCAGTTACAATAGGAAGAAGAGGGTGAGGCAGAAGTCTGAGGTTGACACTAACCATTTGTTTAAATTTAAAAAGCCTCTGGAGGTTGGGTTGTTTTCAGTATTTGGTGAGTTGTCAGTAAGATGACTCTGAATTTCACTTCATTGTTCATGAACTCATTGTAAATATTAATGTTTCAAAGTGAAGAAGAGAAATGTCTCTCCTACCAGCTAGCTCCTATCAAGTGGAAACTTGCAGCCTGTGTATACTATATTTTAACAGGGTGCCATTTAGTGACATCTGGACAGACACCCGTACTGCAGATATTTCATAAGAAGCAGGGATTTAAATGCACAAGTGACTTGCACGTTAAAAACCTGAAACATCTGAATCTCAGTTCAGCTAACATTAGCGTAGGGGTAGAGCATCTGCCTTGCTAGCAGAAGGTCCCAAGTTCGATCCTGGCACCTCCAGGTAGGGCTGGGGGAGACCTCTCTGAAACTCTGGAGAGTTGCTGCCAGTCAGTGTAGACAATACTGAGCTAGATGGACCAGTCATCTGACTTGGTGTAAGGCAACTTCAGAAAGGGAAGAACAGTGAATTTAAAGGAAAATCCTAATATGGGGCCCAGGAACCAGTTCGGGGGCAGGGGGAGTGTTCTATCGCTGGCAATTGACTGCAGGTTGGTAATAAACCTATAAGCTGGCTTTTGTGGGATAAAGGGATAGGTGTGAATTTTAATGTATTTATTATTTGTTCTTACAGCCCACCCCTCACCAAATGGTCCCTGGGCAGGTTGAAAAAATATCACAATTAAAACAAGTACAATTGACATTAAAAATAATAAAATGTCTTCCATATAGATGTTAAATTATCTGTCAAATTTTTGCTATTGATCTCCACCAGGGGTGAGAAACCTGAGGTCTTCCAGATATTGTCAGACTCTAACTCCCATTAGCCTCAGCAATCATGGTCAATAATCAAGGATTATGGGAGCTGTAGTCCAGCCACATGTACAGAGCCACTGGTTTCCCTACCATTGGCCTCCAGTTGTATAATAATGCATTGTGTTTCATGGAATTGCATCAACACTGTCATTCCATTTCAGACTAAGAACAATATAATTTAGTTGAACTGCATTATGTCAGTTACATATCTTACAATGCTGCAGAGAGCTTTGAAAAGGTGGGGTGTTGCACAAGAATTAATTTTCAAGGGAAAGGAACTGGTTTTAAGGTTTAACACCATGGGTTTACCAGAAAGTGAAATTAATTAATGAAAAACAAAAATTCACCTGCTTTTTTGCTTGTGTTTGGTTCAACTGCAAATTTAAATGGTTGGTATTTTTGTTTTAGCTAGGTGGGCTGTTAAGGCTTGTCTAACCTGCTTTCAACTCCGATCAGGAAGCTTTAGTCCAAAACATCTGGAGGGCACCAGGTTGGGGATGGCTGGTCCCACACCTCCATGACTGCAACAATCTGCATGAATAAGTTGTCTTACACCCTTCAAAATTATCTTTAAAATTTGCATAAGTAACTTGGGGTGGAGGGAGAGAAGGCTTTGGGGAATCCTTGATCCTTCCTCCTCCCCCCCCTTCAGGCAGATGTTTTGCAATCTTGTCATCTTCTTCAAAACATCCTTTACAGGCAACAGTGAAAATGAGGAGCGAAGGAGGAAATGAAAAGAGGGTCATGACAGTTTGAAATGGTTGTTTTGACAAAAAATATGAATTATTAAAAGGACATTGCATTGTTTTCCCTGCTTTGCTGCCAGTACAGAATAAACAAACAATGCTGAACAAGCCAAACACAAACTAATTGGTAAGGGCAATATTATTTGTGTAGATCATGAAAACCTATGGAATGCTTTAAAAGAAATGGGGGTGCCACAGTATCTGATTGTTCTGATGCGCAACCTATACTCTGGACAAGAGGCTACTGTCAGGACAGAATATGGAGAAGCCGATTGGTTCAAGGCTGTGAGACAGGGGTGTATTTTATCACCCTACTTGTTTAATCTATACGCAGAACATATCATACGGAAAGCAGGATTGGACCAAGAAGGAGGAGGTGTGAAAATTGGAGGGAGAAATATCAATAATTTAAGATATGCAGATGATACCATACTCTTAGCAGAAACCAGTAATAATTTGAAATGAATGCTGATGGAAATTAAAGAGGAAAGCACAAAAGCTGGACTACAGCTGAACGGCAAAAAGACTAAAGTAATGACAACAGAAGATTTATGTAACTTTACAGTTGACAGCGAGGACGTTGAACCTGTCAAGGATTATCAATACATTGGCACAGTCATTAACCAAAATGGAGGCAATAGTCAAGAAATCAGAAGAAGGCTAGGACTGCGGAGGGCAGCTATGAGAGAACTAGAAAAGGTCCTCAAATGCAAAGATGTATCACTGAACACTAAAGTCAGGATCATTCAGACCATGGTGTTCCTGATCTCTATGTATAGATGTGCAAGTTGGACAGTGAAAAAAGCAGATAAGTGAAAAATCAACTCATTTGAAATGTGGTGTTGGAGGAGAGCTTTGTGTATACCATGGACTGCAAAAAAGACAAATAATTGGGTGTTAGAACAAATTAAACAGAACTATCACTAGAAGCTAAAATGATGAAACTGAGGTTATCATACTTTGGACACATAATGAGAAGACATGATTTATTAGAGAAGATAATAATGCTGGGAAAAACAGAAGGGAGTAGAATAAGAGGAAGGCCAAACAAGAGATGGATTGATTCCATAAAGGAAGCCACAGACCTGAACTTACAAGATCTGAACAGGGTGGTTCATGACAGATGCTCTTGGAGGTTGCTGATTCATAGGGTCGCCATAAGTCGTAATCAACTTGAAGGCACATAACAACAACAAATAGTTTCTAACAAATGCAGAACTAAAGTGGGTTTTAAAGGTTTTCTACCTGCATCCATGCCCAGATGCAGGGACTATTTTATCATTTCCATTCAACTATGGGCTCAACTACATGGTGGTTTACTGTGTGTTTGGTGCTACTCACATCTTTTAATTTGCATGATTCACATGACATTAATGCCAAACAGAAGCTATCACACAGTTTCCCCCCTCTAAGCCCGTACTAACCCAATCTGCTGATAATACAAAAAGTTTAGAACAATATGGCTTTCCTTCGCTCCACACATCTTTGCAGTCAGTTTGCTTCTATGGTTTTTAGTGGGTGGGTGAATCATCACTTTCAGCTACCCCCTTTTCTCTGCCTACTAACTCTCCCATGAATTCCATTTTGTTTCTGGTGGTTTATCCAGCAACTTCTGACTGCTCTGTCCTTTCTTCTTCACAGTTTGTTGCAGCCCTCCCTTCTTTCCTCTCTTTCTCCCCGGGTAAACTTCCTTCACTCCTTGTAATTAGCGATGGGAATTGCAGTTGGATTTTATCATTCTGTCTCATATTCTCTATCTTTGCGGAGATAATTTTGAAGTAACATTTCTCTGTACCTGTTTCCATTTCCCCCCCCTAAAAAAATCTAAAGTATATTTTTAGGAAAAAAGTCACCTCAAAAATATCAATATTTTGAGAAAATATTGATATTGATATTTCTTCAAACTATCAATATTATATTGATTCATTTTTCCAGTGGGGAAAAATTAACTCAGAAAAAGCAAGGGGCAATGGAGAAAGAAGGTGCCTGTGAATTATCTCCTGCATCTTTTTTCCTTCAATTAATAAGCTGCAAAATCTACCTTTACTCAGCAGTGCGGCCACCAGCAGGAATAATGATAAGATAGCAAAGGGAAAAGGAATCTGATCATTAACGGCTACCAGGGGGCCACACTCATTGATAATGTGATAATACTTTTATCTATGTTTTTTCTATTATAACAGAGCTGAGAATAAACATTGATACCAGTGGAGGATCATGAATAAATATTGATAATTCTCCACAAAGCAATAACAATAACACAATACAATACAAAACAATAACACAATACAAAACAATGGAAGAGACAGACCTGAAAAATGATAAGATAGTGAAGGGAAAAGGAATGGTGGTTGTGGTGGCTATTGACCTCACTTTGCATCAACTCCCAAATACATTCTGTCCTCCTAACAGACTGGTGCAAAGGGGGGAGGGAGGGCTGCTTGTGCGACTGAAAGAGCTGTGATGGTGAGCCGGGAAAAGAAAGAAGGAGAGGGGCAGATGACCCCACTTCTTTTCAACTGCCAAACTTTAGGAAGCGGTGGGGGCAGGAAGGAGTGGAAATACTGCGCAGGTCAAAAATATCTGCACATGCCCAGTAACTGAGCAACCTGAGGGAGTAAAAATGTAAAATTAGAGGGCAGGGCCAGAAGGAAACAGCGATACTAATCCTTTACACCTACTTGTGTGAATGGAAAACAACAAATTTGCAGCTACCATTGAGCACTCAGTGTGGACCTTGCAAATCTATTACGATGGTAAAAGCAGTGTATTTGCTACGAAAAAATGCTCCCATATGGATAAGCCCTATATTTGGTAACCCAGTGCAGATAGGGGCATATCAAATAATACAAAGAGCCAGTTCATACATAATCTGAACTGAACAGAATTTTGCTTTGGTTTAGGCTCTAAAAGACTGTTCATTCCTGTCTACTTTTTGTTTCAGCATATAAGGCATCTAGAATTATAGAGCAATAACAGAACACTGAGGTTGTTTACTCCAACCCCCTGCGCAGTGCAGGATTTTCAGTGTATGGTGCAACTACACAGCATCTCTGACAGATTGCCTTCCAAGCTCTGCTCAAATATGTCCAGCTAATTAAGTTTTTGTGCAGTAGCAGTTCATGTGATGAAGCAGAGCTGCACTCCTGACACCGGCGTTGCTGAGCTGGGTTAGGGCAGCTGTGAGGTTGGAGCTGTATGGTTGCACCAGTGGGCGCACCAGATTGGTGGGAGCCCCACGTGTTCAGCTGCACTGCAGCCATCCAGGTAAGCAGCAGCAATATTGGTGTTGGGAGGGTGACTCCACAGCTCTGCCCTACCACACACATTCTGCTATTGTATATATGCTTGCCACAACTTATGGAGAAATTAACCTCTAAACTCCAACAGGCAGGGGGTGGGCTAAAGAAAGAAACCTTTGTAGATTCCTGGTATCCCTTTATCCCAGTGGTTCTTAACCTTTTCCACTGCCAGCACCCCTTGGATTTCCAAAATATGCTCTCGCACCCCCTGAAAAAATACCGTTCATTTTTCATTTTCATTTTATTTTATTTTAATGTGTGTTTTAGCCTAACTTAGCTAAGATAAATGACAGTTTTCCAAAATCTTTGAACAATGCCTGGCACCCCTAGAAAAAGTGTCTCATACCCCTAGGGGTGCGTGCACCCCATGTTAAGAACCACTGCTTTATTCTATATGTAAACCAAATAGCATATGGATGGGAGCCACCGACATAGTATACAGCCATTTGGAACGCCTAAACCCAAAACTGTAAATTTAAGCCATTGCCAGATGACCTGAAAACAAAAAAGGACACATACAGGAAGTGGAAGGAAGGCCAGGCCACATAGGAAGAGTACAGACAGGTAGCATGGAACAGCAGGGATGGCATCAGGAAGGCTAAAACTAAGAATCAGCTGAGGTTAGTGAGAGATGCTAAAAGCAACAAAAAAAGGTACATCCACAGTAAAGAAATGGTGGACTCAATCAGGATGGCAAAATGATAACAGATGACAAAGAAAAGTGCTTAATTCCTACTTTGGCTCAGTCCTCTCCAAAAAGACGGTCTATGACCTCCTGGGAAACATGAAGTTGAAGGGGCAGGATTGCAGCTTGAGACTGATAGACAAACAGTCAAGGAATACCTAATCACCTTCAATGAGTTCAAATCAGCAGGGTTTGATGAACTGCATCCTAGAGTATTGAAGGAACTGGCTGAAGAACTCTCAGAACCACTGTCTATTATCTTTGTGAAATCTTGGAGGAAAGGTGAATTGCTGAATGACTAGAGGAGGGCTAATGTCCCTATCTTCAAAAAGGATGAACCTGGGAACTACAGACCAGTCAGGATACCAACATACTGGAACAGGTTCAGAGGAGGGCAACAAGGATGATCAGGGGACTGGAAACACAGCCCTATGAGGAGAGACTGAAAGAACTGGGCATGTTGAGCCTGGAGAAGAGAAGACTGAGGGGAAATACGATGGCACTGTTCAAGTACTTGAAAGGTTGCCACACAGAGGAGGGCCAGGATCTCTTCTCTATCATCCCAGAGTGCAGGACACGGAATAATGGGCTCAAGTGGCAGGAAACCAGATTTTGACTGAACATCAGGAAAAACTTCTTAACTGAGAGTGGTATGACAATGGAACCAATGACATAGGGAGGTGGTGGTCTCTCCAACACTGGAGGTGTTCAAGAGGCAGCTGGATAGCCACCTGTTGGGTATGCTGTAAGTGGGATTCCTGCATTGAGCAGGGTATTGGACTCAATGGCCTTATAGGCCCCTTCCAAGTCTGCTATTCTGTGATTCTATGAAATTGTACTTTTGCATTTAGCAATGTATTTGCAGCAAGAAAAGATACCTTGCTGTGTGTCCTGTTCTAGGCTGTTCATTTTTTAATTATAGTTCTTTTTGTATTTTCTGTTATGGGAATTTTTGTTGAAGGCCAGTATGAAAAATGAGGGGTGGCTCATGAAGACGGTCAAAATGGGCAACAACTCATCAACACCAATGTATGATTTTTTTTTGTATATGTGTAGGTTTTATTTGTTTTTAAGTTGCATAATTTGTGTTGTTGTAACCTGCGCTAGGATATGAGAATCAAGGGTAATAAATCTAATAAATGATGATGATGATAGCAGCCAGTCCTTCCCCAGCAGGTGCCAGTTCCTCCTCCTTTATTGCCAGAACTTGAACCCACGCTCCCTCTCCTCTTCTTGCACATGATAATCATGCACTCTTTGCCTATTTACCTGTTTGGAGTCTGCATTGCTGCAGCTGTACCTTCCCCCAATAAATGTCCAGAAGAAGAGAGGAAAAACCCAGTTTTCTCCAAGCAATTTTGCATAGAAAAATAGTATTAAGCCGGGGTGACAGACCCAGCATTCCTCCAAATACTAGCTGTCTTTCCTTGTGATTGGAAACACCTAGCCAATCAGGGCACAGTTGTTTGCTGCAATTTGCATAAACTGGTTCATTCTAGACTGATGCCCACAACCAATCCACTGCAAGTGTTTCAATCTCCCCTCTCCAATTTTACTGTGATTTGTGTCTCTAGCCTGATCAGAGTTCAAACAAGTTGCTTTCAACCAATCACACTGCTGCTGCTGCAGATCTGTTCTGAGAGAGAGGAGCTCAGCACATACACCACTTTGGAGACTTGGGAAGCAGCATACAGAGCAGGCAAGTTAGGTTGCTTTGGCTGAAATTTGGGGCAGGGAACTTTCCTTGCTCTTTTTCGCACCGCCACTTAAATTTTGTGTCTTGTCTATCTGTGTCAAGTGTGCCTGTGTATGTTTCTGAGTTAACTGTGCTCTGCCTGGTGTGATCTCTGGCTCAGCCTACCCCCCTAGCTCCACCTGCTCTTAACTGCCCTGCCCTCTGCCCAGTGGGCAGCAACTGACACTGTGTGTATGGATGGATATATATTCAAATCTGAAGTCCTGATTGCCTTGGCAACTGGGGAGGTGGGTGAGTGATGCGACTCCAGAAACAGCAGGAACAGGACAGGAAGAATAATCTTAAAGGGAAATCTCTGGGTTTCATTCTGACAACTATGGACCTTGGATACATTGAGCCAAAGAGACAAAGGTATGGGAAAGCTGTGTCTCTACTTGTACATTAATCAACAGCCTTTTAAGTTGTTCAGTCTGTTTGGTCTCTATGGGATCTTCCAGGACCGACTGTACTCTAGCCAGCTTGCCCTCCTCCCTCTTCTACCTCTGCCTCCTCTCTATGTTTTATTATTTTCTTCAAATTTGGTCAGGAACCTAAGGGAATACAAAGCCTCTTGCTTTCTTTTAAGCCCATTTCCTATTTTCCCAGTTTTGGGAGGGTTCAAAGAGAACTCAGCCCCATGCAAGACTTAGGGCAACCTATGAAAGCTTGCCTACCATGAGTCCTGAAGCCATGAATCCTGAATTTGTGACCTATAAGTTTCCATTAAAGTCTTCAAATGAAAGAAAACTCCCCCCTTGTGCAGAACTTAGAGGTTTTATTTACAATCAAGCAGTATATAATTTTGTTAAATAAAATAGATTAAAATCCAAATATAGCAGAAATACAGAAAAGAAAAGAAACCGTAAGAGAGGGATATGGAATCCAAAACTGCTAAAGGAAGACTGAGCATGTTCAGCAGTCATGAAATGTAGGGGAAAGGAAACAGAAAACAGCAGGGAGAGGAAATAGGATGAATTATCTTGGAAAGCTACATGGCTAACTACTCAGCTGGCACCTTGAACAGAAGCACTTCAGACTGCAACCTTGTGTTGCAGTGTATAGAATATTTACAGAATATTTATTTATTTATTGCATTTATATTTCACCTGTCTCCAAGGAGCTCAAGGTGGTGTACATAGTTCCCCCCCTTCATTTAATCACCACATCAACCCTGTGAGGTAGGTCAGGCTAAGAGGCAGTGACTGGCCCAAGGTCACCCAGTGAGCTTCATGGCGCAGTGAGGATTTGAACGTGGATCTCCCAGATCCTAGTCCAACACTCTAACTACTACACCACCACTGGCTTTCAACTCTAGGGAATACACAACCCCTAGCCTGAAAAGGTGCTTGTGATCCCTTAGAAGTCACCAAGTTAAAGCTACATAAACATGGCTCTGCTGACTGGCTGCCTAGCCAATATGGCCGGTCTTTCCCTGTGGAGAACAAGCAGAGCAAATACAGCCAAAGAAAGCTCCTAGGAACCAAAATAATAATAAAATGTGTTTATTTATCTTCTATTATCTGAATTATTAACCTATAACTTTTCCACACAAGTCTGCTAATGAAATGAAGGAGTGTGCCTGAAGGTCACTGGGTGTAACGAGTATTCCAATTGGCTAATGCAAGAATGCAAACTGGCATCAAAAAGGCAGATTACTGACAGCAATCAATATACCACAAAAGAGAGTAACATTGGGAAACGTATTGCCTTGATTATTTAGTTATTTCACAAAGATATGGGGAATATTCTGAGATTCTTTTTTTTTTTTTGTACTCCTTTTGAATGTTAATGTTTTCTGAAGATTGTTTCCTGCAGGCTGTTAGGTTGCTGCTGCTCACTGAAGCAGAAGCAACTGAGGAGTCGCTGAGGCAGCTTTGAAATCATGGCTTGGCTCAAATGAATGACAAGAGATGTCAGCTAATTACTTTCTAAAATAATCAGGGATCATTTTTGTGCTTTGGAGACAAAACAAAAACAAAACCCCAAAGTCATGTAAGATTGCAAGCCTTTTTAAATTCAGTGCCACAGCTTGGGTTGTTTGCCTAGTTTCTTTGTGCCTTGGAACACCAGCAACGTTCCAAAGAATGGAAACAAAAGTACCTGTAACTGCTGCAGGAGAATGTGGGTTAAGTTTTCTCTCGACTGGATGAAGGTACCTTCTATGACAAAAACTCCCCAATTGCTTCTTTCTGCTTGTGAATAATTGATGTGAAGCAAATGCTGGTTGGATATGGTAATTATCAGAGAGAAGACTGCATGTTTTTTTAACTAGTAGATCAGATTTACTAGAAACAGGCATGTTAGGTCTACGAACAATATGATGAAACTGGAAATTAAAGTTTATCTTTGAGTTATTGTTTATAGATTCAGAAATGGTGGAGGGTTTTTTGTGGGGGTGTTGTTTGTGTGTGTTTTATTTTGTTGCGTAGTGCCTGGAAAACCAAGCTTTTAACCAAAAAATGTATCTTGTCTTAAAAAGCTTTGATATTCATTATGCTGCTAAGACTATGGCTGCAATCCTCAACATGCTTACTTCCTAAGCTCCTTTGAACTCCGTGGAGCTTCCTTCTGAATAAACACGCATAGCATCAGGTTGCACATTCCATAAAAAAGAGTTGCAAGTTGCATGTATAAAACCATATAAAATGCCAGGTGGGCTTAAAAAGTAACAGAACCTGAAAATGCATTGGGTATCATTAAGAAAATGTACACTGTGTAATTCACTTCAAATACAATTATTTTTAGAGTTACTGGAGAAACAGCTAGTTCTGTGGCACTGAAAAATAGCAGTGGCATGCTTTGTTAAAAAAAACTTTACATGTTGAGTACTATACTGGAATTATTCTTCATTTCTAGGAAATCTAAATAACCTATTAATAACGGATTAAGAAAATCCAGATTTTATTACTAAAGGTTTGTTCTCTACTAACCATGTGAATGCTGAGAGCTTTCTTCTTTCTAAACTGTTATAAAATAGTTAATGAAAAGTGTCCACATTTATTTATTTAAGATATCCTTACCCACTTTTTGACCCTAAGGTTTGATTCCCCAAACTTTATAACAGGGGATTACTATTCTGGAACTGATTTGATGGAGGATTGTGATGAATCTCATGATACCACAACAACAGCAATAAACGCAAATGACTTTAAAAACAACAACATTTGGAGTCTAATTTGGAAGCTCAGATACGCTACAGATTATGTAAAATGTCATTGTCCAGAATGTGTAGAACTACATTGTTATTTAGATATAAGTCTTCTTGTTCATGCATTCACTTTTAAGCACTATAAGAAAATAGTGTGTCTTCCAAGATTTTGGGTGACTTGGGATTCCACTTTTGCCTTGACAGATGCCTTTGCTCACAGGGCAGAATTGTGCTATTAAGCCAAGTGTTTACACACACTGTGCATTATTTGCTAGAAGCTACAGAGCCAAGTGTTAAAGTGAAAAATTAAGCAAGGGGATTTGTTTTGCAGACCTAAGAGCACATTTTCTGTCCTTTGTGTTAAATGTGAGCGCTTCTGATCTATCATCTCAAGCCTGGTGGGATGAATCAACAAAATGAAAGGGAATTAAATTATCTTTGAGAATTAAACACGATATGGAAATAGATGCAGCCATTCTCATTTAGAGTTAGATTTTTAAAAAAAAGATATTCCGAGTCTTATTGGAAAGATTAAAAAAATATATTAAATTTGCATCCCATTCATCCAGAACAATATTTTATCCTCACAACATCTTGTGAAGTAGGTTAGCCAGTCAATAAGCTTCATGGCTAAATGCGGATCTGATCCACAGTTTCTCTACATCCAAAGCCACCGCTCTAGCCACTGTGCCATATTAGATGTTAAGTTCTACAACTATGTGACTTAAAATGCTTTTCTTCAATCATAGTACTTTGGCTTGGCTTATTATAAAGGAAACAAAACAGATTCTTGCACAGTAGGTATTTTTATTCCAGTTAAAAGTAATGAAAGTTCAGCATGGAATTTTATTTATTATTTGATTTATATCCCGCCCTACCTCCCAGCAGGAGCTGCAACAGATTGTAGCCCCTCCACATGGTATAAACTGAATTTTATTGAGGGTGCTAGCTTGTAATACTTGCCCTCCAATTGGACTGAAAGGCTTTAAAACATATTTTAAATCATTAGTCTTTTTTCAGTCATCACTTCAGTTTTACTGCATATACAATGCTTTGAGAATTTTGTTGCATGATTGTAATTTTTTAATATATTTTATTGTGAGTTGGCCTGGGAAAGAGTAGGTTACAAAGAAAAACAAAACAAATAAAAACAATGTGGAACAGGAATGCACAATTCCAAGATCTAAGGACCACTTTTTAATGTTTCCATTAACTCAGAAGGGCCACATTGCTGCATATTTTTCTCACATTTTTACTCTGTATATTCTTTTTAGCCCCTTCTCTGTTAACCCTCTTTTATACCTGCACTATATAGCATGCATTCTCTATAATCCATCTGTTAATCACAACTTTTCCCCTCTCTCCACCGTCTTGCATGATTTCCCCACATTGTATAGTGTACTCTCTTCTCTTTCTCTGCACCCCATATTTCAGCTACCCCCTTTCTTTCTCTATCCCAGGAGTTCCCAAACTGTGGTCTGTGGATCACCACTGGTCCATGATCTTCATTCAGGTGGTCCATGTATTGTCTTAAAAAAATACAATTAAAAAAACCATACAGATTCTGGCAGAGTGCATTACAGTTGCAGAAAAATCACTAAGTGGTCTGTGAAGACCCTCAGCAATTTTCAAGTGGTATATGGAAAAAAAGTTTCAGAACCACTGCTCTATCCCACAGGCCCCAGCAGCCTCATATCTCAGCTGTTATCACTCATTTTACTTTTATTTCCTAAACTGTCAAGCCTCTTACTCCATCTGTACAAGAATATGCTGGATCTAAAGTCCAGCACAGTTTCTGGCAGTAGCCAGGCAGATGCCTCTAGGAAGCTTGCAAGCAAGAAATGAAGGCAACACCCCTACCCTGTTGTTTGACACAAGCATTTTCATTCAGAAGAATATGCACCTGAACATAGGAAACTGACTTACACCATTGGTCCATCTAGCTAAGGATTGCCTGCAATGGTTGGCAACAGCTCTCCAGAGTTTCAGGCAGGGGTCTTTCTCAGCCCTAGAGGAGAAAACACAGATTGAACCCAGGACCTTCTGCATGGAAAGTTTGAGTTACAGCTCCTTCTGAGTTTCCATTTGCTTGTCATGGCTAATGGCCATTGGCAGATCTATCCTCCGTGACTTATATCTAATCCTAATCTAAATTAGTGGTCATCATAATTTTATATGGTTGAAGTTAATTATGAGTTGACAGAGAACATTCTTCTGTATATCCTGAAACTCTTGTCTCTTGTGCAATTCTTATTATGAACCCTGTTAGCTATTAAGATAATTCAAGATTTTATTGTTGACATTTAAAGCCCTAAACAACTTAGGCCCAGGATACCTTGCAGATCACCTCCCATGGTACAGACCCTGCTGGCATCCAAGGAGACCTTGCCATTCCATGACCAGTGGATCATCACTTGGTGACAATGTGGAAGAGGGTCTTCTAGATGATAGCACCTATCCTCTGGAATGCTTTCCCTTGGTAATTTGTGAGGTGGAGACAGAAATGATATTAAATACTTCTTATTACCCAAGCTTTCCTGACTCTGGCTGCAATCCAATACACACTTACCTGGGAGTTAGTCCCATTGAACCCAATGGAGCTTACTTCTGAGTAGACATGTATTGGATTGCAGTCTCTGACTCTTAAATTTTAATTTTTTAGTTTGTACATTGCTCAGTTTTAGGAACACAGGAATCTGCATATACTGAGTCAGATTATCAGTCCACGTAGCTCTATATTGGCTACACTGACTGGAATTGGCTCTCCAGGGTTTCAGATAGGAGTAATTTCCAGCTAGGGATGGAGGAAGAAAAATGTTGATTTAGTTTGCATTTAAATTCTATCGCATTCACCCTTTCCAAAGCAATATGAGGACCGAAACACAGCTATTCTTGGAAATTTGTAGTTATCCGAATTTTGTGATGTCATTCTCTGATCAATGTTTACAAAAATGCATAGAATGAATATATTCATAAAAATAACATTTAAAATGCATTGGATTAGAAGAAACTACTTGCAAAAATGTGTACATTAGTCAAAACTGTATACAAACATGTGTTTATGGAGAGAAATCACACAAATGCTGCAGAATTTTCATGAGGATTAATAAAAAATAACAAAGTGCTGCATAAATATGGAGAACTGAATTTAAGATTGGAAAAATTAGAAAGAACCGAAATGGACAGATCCTACCAGACTGTTTCCAGCCTTACCTGGACATGCCGGGGATTGCACCTGGAACCTTCTGCATGCTAGGCAGATGTTCTGAGCTACACAGGGATATAGTTGCGTCGTATTTTTAATTTCATTTTACCAAGTTTTTAGAAGATTTTATTGAATAATGTTGTATTTTTATGGTTTTTATGTAAACTACTTAGAGATTTTTATTATACAGCCATAAGAGTAGCTCTATGTATACTATAGCCAGCATGGACCTTACAAAACTTTACAAAACTTATAGTCCTGCACTCAGAAGCACTTGCTTAACAACCCTCTAAATTTTCATGATGATACACAAAACACTCAGAGAGACTCGAGAGTTCAAAGTATAAAACAAAACAAAAAACAGACCCCTGTTGGACTTTTTTCTTTTAGTGTTCTCGTAATTTGTTGAAATTAATTAAAAATCAGCCATATTCACAGAGTACCTGCAATCCTATTACTGACCTTGCCCCATGCTCTGACTTTCATCTTCTGCAGTTTCAAAGTTAAAAAAAAAATGCCTGGCTGATTTCTAATTAATTTAAGAAATTTAACATTGAAGTCAATGATAAGCTCTGGCATGCTCAGTAAGAACCAACTGTCAGTGTTCTAAAAGCCAGACTCACAGCTGGTTGGCTTGGCTAATCGGGGTCACACCCATACCAAACCTTTATTTCACTTTAAACAGTCCTGGCTTCCCTCAAAGAATACTTGGAAGTGTAGTTTGTGACGGGTGCTGAGAGTAGTTAGGAGATTCCTATTCCCCTGACAGAGCTCCAGTGGCCAGTGTGGTTTACCACTAAGCCCCTCTTCTGGAGACTGGAACTCTGTCAGGGGAATAGGGTCTCTCCTAGCAACTCTCAGTACCCAGAATCCATGACTGTTTAAAGTGAAATAAAGGTCTGGTGTGGAAGTGGCCAGTGACAGTTTTGGTTTAAATTTGGGTGGGAGTCTACATGTGCCTGATGTAGAATAAAAATGTGGGGGAAACCCTGAAAAACAATGATACTGTTCACAATGTTTTCCTTTTGAATAGGAAAGGGGCTTCCCTCTGCCCAGTGCCCACCCACCCAATCTCCCTCCCCTCTCCCCTCCCGCTTCCTCTCTACCCCTACCCTTCCTCCCCTTCCATCTCCCTTCCCCCCTCCCCACCCTTCCCCCAGGTCAGTTTCACCCTTTCTAAGCATGATTGTACAGGAGTAAATCCCATTGAACTCAAAAAACATGCAAATGATCAAACCTGCCCTGCCATCCTCCTCGCTCCTATCCCCTCCCTTTTGCCCCTTCCCATCCCATCCCCTTCCTTTGCCCTCCTTTCCCTCCCTCTCTTTCCCCTCCATGGTCAGTTTTACCTGTTCTAAGCATGATTGCATGGGAGTAAATCCCATTGAACTCAATAAGCATGCAAATGATCAGAACTGCCTCCCCTCCCCCTCTCTCCTCCCCTTCTCTCTTCTTCCCCTCTCCTCTCCCATCCTCCTCCCCTCAGGCACATATTATCAAATTCTTCCAAGCTACATAGGAAGTGGTTTGGACTGTGAAAGACCAACCCAAATTGTGTTTGCATTTTGACAAATTTGTAGGGCAGTACACTATCTCAAAGAGGAGGTCAGGTCTGTTTCTCCTCTGGTGCATTCACCGTAGCTGCCCAATTTCCCTGCTTTTTAAAGTTTAATAGAAATATCTGTTTGCTATAGGTGTGTTCTTAAACTGCAAGGGTTTTTTTGTCTATTAGTGAATTCAACTTACTCCAGTCTTTTGCTTATTCTGCCTGCCCTTTTTCTGAATCTTTGTCTTGAGAAACCAATACTTTGATTTTCAATCCTTTTCCTCATAATTCCTAACAGTGAATTTGCCTTTTTCACCTCTGCTGACTACATTAGCATAATGATTTCAGTGAATCCATCATGTAGTACACTGTTCTTTAACCATGGGTCCTCAGGTATTGTTGGACTACAGCTCCCATCATCCCCAGCCAGCTTAGCCAATGGACAAGGATAGGAATTGTTGCCCTACTCCATCTGGAAACCCACGGCTGATGAAAACTGTGCTACAATCTCAGGATCCTTCCTTCTGAATTCAGTGATAGAAGAAAGATGGCGTGTAAATTTAATAAATTGTCACAATCAATTTAGACCACATACACATATATGGATTTTTAAGGCGGTTTTCCCCTGATGTACATTACTTTATTTTTCTTACACTAAACCTCTTTTGTCAGTTTGAAGAGTTTCTTTTAAAGCTTTTCACAGTTCAGTTGGGGTTTCACTATCCTGAACAATTATGTGTTACCACAAATTTGGCTTCCATCTTGCTCTCCTCTGACTTGACACCATTTACAAATAACTTGTTACCCAGATTTGTCTTTCTCTCTGTATCCCATGCTGCTCTGTCCAGTGATACTTATGAAAACACTCAGAACCGGAGTCACGGCATTCTGTTTTCCACTAGTAATGTGATAAGTTTCTTTGTGCATACAGCACCATTGATTTCACAAAATCCTTACAAAGTCAAAGCAAACAACAAAATAATATAATGGGTTGAATCCAAAGAGCTCCTTGCATGAATAGAAGGCACTGCTGCTCCCACTATGGGAGAGGGGTCAGATTTCCACCACCATCCACTGCAGTCCCACTACCACCATGCCCTTCCAGAGGCTACCTTGACTCTTAGAAGCACATTGTTCATGTTCACAAGGAGTGGTAAAGGGAAGGAGGTCAGTAAACAGAACTCTGAGCACAGTTGCTAGGATTTAGACCATAGCAAAGTACCAAATGTTGAATAGTTATTTCTATTAATGTTTGAAAAATATTGAACCCAAATAAGGAATTACCTTCAAATACAAAGTTCAATTACTTTTATGCAATTGAATTTTGCCTCTAAAGATTTTTCAGGATTAGTACTAACCAATTTTATATTTCTATCAGGTTGTGGATCCAAACTTCCAAATTGGTTAATTTCCATTTGCCTTTCCAAAATTTCATTTATCACTTCAATTGAATAACCTTTTTGCTCTCCTTTTATACACCATGTAATATTAATAACATGCAACATAAATAAGTTATACCCTATATTTGATGGAGCTGTGACCTCATGCTATGTTCCATTGTGCAAAGTTATGAAATCATTCACTCCTTAGGTTTGGCATAGACTAATTATTATGGGGACAAAAGACTGTAATGGGCAAGCTGTCTGCTCTTGTCTAGAACTCATTGAAATGCCTCCTAAGTCCAGGATTTGGGATGAAAGCATTTTTGCCTGATCTAGGGGAGCTAAGAAACTTACCACAAGTAAGTGAAACTTGATCATGCTTCCCCCCACCATCTTTTTTCTGCATCCTCAGACCCTCGAGCACCTGACTGACTTCAATAATTGTCTTAGGAGCTGTTCATTTTGCAGGACTATCCTACACAAGACAGCCCTATTTATAACTTCTTTTCTCATCACTTCAGTTTCAGGCAACGAAGAACCTCCAAATGATTCTTATCATGACCTCTATGTGCTAACGATGAAAAGAAGAAGATTGCAAGATTACTTTGTTCCTCTTTCTGGGAGAATGGATGGAGAGCCCTTCACTTCCACTTTCTTCTCTTCTGGGAATATTCCCTTAGAAGCTGGCATTACCCTGGAACAAAAAACAACCTTTGTCTTTGTGATTTTGTTATTTATTTTCCTTGGCATCCTCATTGTTCGATGTTTTCGAATTCTCCTAGACCCCTACAGGAGTATGCCAACCTCTAACTGGGCAGACAGACTGGATGGACCAGAGAAAGGGCAATTTGATTATGCTCTGGCTTAAAGCTAAGGATGTCACAACTTTATTGAGAAGCCTCTGACCTATCAAATACATTTCTTGCACAGGCAAAACTCTTCTTTTTAAAAAAATAGCTGTAAAGCAGGTGTGGGGAATCTTTGGTATTCCAGGTGTTGGTGAACAACAACTCCAAAGGATGATGGCTTGGCCATTGGCCATACTTGCTGGGCCTGATGGGAGTTGTAGTTCAGCAACATCTTGAAGGCCAAAGGTTCACCGTACCTGCTGTAAGGCAAGCTTTGCATGCTTTGATGATAAACCAACCATTTTCTCAATGAAGAAATTAGGTAAAAAATTTCATTTGCAAAGGTCAGCTTTAAAACATATAAGGTGGAAATATAGATTTAGATATAGAGAAAGACATAATACACAAAATATCTTTGGGCTCAGACAGCACTTTGATGTGCAGCTGCGGGAGACAGACTTATTTCTAAAAATAGGTGCCTCTTCTTTCCCTCTTCCCCCACACCTCCAAACCTTTCATGAGCATATCCATATTTAAATGCAAGCTTGATTTTTGCGGTTTGTGTGTGGACATTAGGTAATGTTTTTTAAGCCTGGACAAAAATGTCTTTCCATTCCCATTGTCCCTCTTACCAGACAGGTAAAAGTTTCTCACCAATGTTAATTAAAGATTGATAGCTTCAAGGCTAATTTCAGTGGAAAAACTGCTCTCTCTTACAATATACTCTTGATTACAAAACCATGACTGAAATCATAGATATAAATCATGAGTGCCTTTCCTAGTGTGTAAATATATAATCTGCTTTATTTCAAACACTGCTAGGTTGTTTTAGGTTTGTTTCATGTTGGGTGAGCTGTAGCAAATTTAGTAGAATTGTGAGCCTTAAAAAAATAAAAATAAATGCATGTATCTTCCCAGTAGTGCTATCTGAGCAGGACTTAGGGGCAGACGTCCAGGGCTCCATTCAGAGGAATGAGCAGATGGGTTCCCAAATGCAGCAGGGTTTGCTTACCACATTTTGAAGTACGTGAAGAAATACATGTTATAATATGTAGAAAGGGAGGGGTGTAAAATCATTACCATACTCCAGTTCTTTCTATTATGCAGTCTTTGGTAAATGCTGTCCTTATTTCATTGTTAGGTGAGATGTTGAAGATGAAAACTCTACACTAGCAAAATTTCATAGATCTCTGGAAGTTAAATCAATGAGAGAGAGGCAAATAGTTCTTGACGCTTGGACCTAAAACGCCAGTGTCCTGCTTTCCTTATGCATGCATATGCCCTACTTACTTGTATACTTAATATTGCTGAATGTATTTGAGTTTCACCTTTTCTATAATAAGTATGACCAAGTTCTTTGCAAGAATAGTCCTTAGCAAGTAACCATGGTACCTGATGTGATGGGAAATAAGCATAAATATTAGTTCTGATAAACAATTTTATGTGTGTGTGTGTGTGTGTTTTAAAGGAAGCTGTTGTGGTCAGTTAACTAACACACCCTGCTTCAGAAGCTATTGGAAGAAAGCTTAGTGCAGAATAAATGGATACAATATACAGCAGATAGGCGGAGAAGAATAATCAAATCAGCAATGTGTGAGGGCGGGAAACAGTGATTTTAGGCAGTGGTCCTTGATGAGATGTTGCAAATACACAGAAGTGTCCCTGTTGTCATCTGAAAATTGTAGAGGCTATGATGTTCTCTTATACCAGGGGGTGGAGAAATGTTTTCAGCTTAAGGGCTACTTTCCCTCATGGACAATCTTTCAGGGGCCACATGCCAGTGGTGGGTGGGGCCAGAGGCAAAAGTAGGCAGAGCACTGGATGTGACTCATCTTTGTACAGTAGGCTTCGTTCCAGCCATGCAAAACCCAGAGGTTTCTATACACATTTCACTACATCCAGATGAGCAAGAGGCGTTAAGAACATAAGAAGAGCCTGCTGGATCAGGCCAGTGGCCCATCTAGTCCAGCATCCTGTTCTCACAGTGGCCAACCAGGTGCCTGGGGGAAGCCCGCAAGCAGGACCCGAGTGCAAGAACACTCTCCCCTCCTGAGGCTTCCGGCAACTGGTTTTCAGAAGCATGCTGCCTCTGACTAGGGTGGCACAGCACAGCCATCATGGCTAGTAGCCATTGATAGCCCTGTCCTCCATGAATTTGTCTAATCTTCTTTTAAAGCCGTCCAAGCTGGTGGCTGTTACTGCGTCTTGTGGGAGCAAATTCCATAGTTTAACTATGCGCTGAGTAAAGAAGTACTTCCTTTTGTCTGTCCTGAATCTTCCAACATTCAGCTTCTTTGAATGTCCACGAGTTCTAGTATTGTGAGAGAGGGAGAAAAACTTTTCTCTATCCACTTTCTCAATGCCATGCATAATTTTATACACTTCTATCATGTCTCCTCTGACCCGCCTTTTCTCTAAACTAAAAAGCCTCAAATGCTGCAACCTTTCCTCATAAGGGAGTCGCTCCATCCCCTTGATCATTCTGGTTGCCCTCTTCTGAACCTTTTCCAACTCTATAATATCCTTTTTGAGATGAGGCGACCAGAACTGTACACAGTATTCCAAATGCGGCCACACCATAGATTTATACAACGGCATTATGATATCGGCTGTGTTATTTTCAATACCTTTCCTAATTATCCCTAGCATGGAATTTGCCTTTTTCACAGCTGCCACACACTGGGTCGACATTTTCATCGTGCTGTCCACTACAACCCCGAGGTCTCTCTCCTGGTCGGTCACTGCCAGTTCAGACCCCATGAGCGTATATGTGCAATTCAGATTTTTTGCCCCAATATGCATAATTTTACACTTGTTTATATTGAATTGCATTTGCCATTTTTCCGCCCATTCACTCAGTTTGGAGAGGTCTTTTTGGAACTTTTTGTCACAGTTGAAGAACACAGTTCAGCCAGGTAAAAGCACAGAGGTTACAGAGTAGAACCAGAGAGTTGAGTGGACTGGGAAGAGTCCTGAGGGCCAGAGAGAGGCTTGATGAGGTTTCTCACCCCTGCCATATACACACAAGATGTTTTTTTCTGCAGGGAGGACAGCAGACCCAATATTGCAGCTTATTCAGAGGCCTCACCAATTAAGTTACAACATAACTGGGACCAGATAAGTTCCCATTACACCCAATATTCTGGATGTATTACGTGCAAAGTAGTGATATTGGCCTTGGTGGAACCGAAGGCCTTTTGGATGGGAATTGGGCCATACCTGCCATCAAAAACCCCTTCTGTCTATAGGAGGTCATTGGGAGAGCAGGAGCGATGACCTAATGTGTGATCTAAACTGTAATGGGTCTTAGAGCCTGTAGGGCTTGCTGTGCAGTGATCACAGCATTGTGACAGGACAGAGGGGTGGCCTAGTACTGTCTAGGGGGCACCTTTGAGGACTGATATTGCACCCCATTTTGTCTGAAGTCCAATCTCAAATGGATCCATGTTTTGTGAACCTTTTCCTTTAAAAAAAACTGAAACACATATGTTCCATATCCTTTTTCAAATATATATTCATATATCCTTTCAGCATGGCTGAACCAACTACTTTCATTAAATGACTACAGGATGCAGCATTGCTTCTATTTTTATCGCTTCTTGCAGACCCAGGTGTGAGGCAAGGCCAAAGGTAAAGCGTGGAAAAATGAGCAGACAAAGTAGTGGGTGGATGAAAACAAGGCTACAACCTTTGTTGATGAACAGCTCAAGAGGGATTGGCTTGACATTGGGCAAGGATCTGACCACACTGCTTCTCTGCTGTGTGATGTACAACACCCACCACCCAGGCTGTGGGCTGGGGGGCCACCACAAGGGGTTGGCTTCAAAAGAGTACAGCCTCCTTGGTGTAGACTGATGGTTGGTGACCCTGGAGCCAACTGGGGATGTCTTCCACCCTGCTTGCCCTCCCACATGCTCAGGCTGCAGAAATTGTGGAGGCACCCCATATCCCCTAAGGGGATCCCTGTTGATGGGAAGCTGGTGATCCCACCTGATACTAATTCCTGTTTGTGATCCCACCTGATACTAATTCCTGGCAGAAGACTGTGACAGTATGAAATGGATTACAGGAGAAGAACCCCCTGCTGCGAGGTTGGGAAAAGCCAATCATCCTATGGCAAAAATTCCTTCCCAGCCCTGGCAGTCAGCAACTAACCAAAGTCTTTGCTGGACTGGCTGAGGAAGGAAGGGGCAGGTGTGCCTAAATAGGCCATGACCAAACTTGAGCAAGGCAATCAATCCTCTGGTCTGCCCACAAACCCCACTGCTGATTGGCTCCTGTGGAGGCATCCTGGTCCTTCCCCCTTCATGCTAGCACGGCTGCACCATCCCATCCTTGTTGGCAGGCAACCACTCAAAATAGCACCCTCCCCTTGCCTCCTCTTCTGTGCCAAAGCACAAAATTGGGTCCCAGGTAAGTCTTGGACCTTGGTCTTTTATTTCTTACATCGTATTTTATTGTATTGCAATTTGAATTCCATAGAATACAATATAAAATGCAGTAATGAATAATAAAATATATTGTATTTCATTATTTATTATTGTATTTTATATTGTATTCTATGAAATTCAAACTATAATACAATAAAATACAATGTAAGAAATAAAAGAAGCAATAAAATGCAATTAAAAATCAGAATGGATATTGAATGTGCTGCGGCTGCCATTCACAGCTGCTGCTCCTGCCGTTCTTCACAGACACACTGCGAACCACCTGAACGAAGCTCGCAGACCACAGTTCCTATGGCAAGCAGCACATAAACAGATGCCTACAACAATGCAAAGAACTGCATACAATATGTTTGTATTCATTCTTTTAATATTAGGAATAAGGAAAACTGTCTGATACTGAGTCAAATCAATGTTCTGTCTAGCTCAGTATTGTCTACACCAAGCATGCTGAGAGCTCCCTTTTGTTTCTCCGTGGCCTTCTTTTGGCTGCAACCCTGGTGGCATTCAAGAGCTGAGATTGCTTAGTGAGAGTGATCAGATTCAGAAACATTTTCATGATATCTCATCAAGAAGGAGTAACGTATTCAAAGATGGCTCTTGGACATCATCTGCTCTTTTTCGCACAGTAAAGAGAAAATAAAGTTGAAATTAAATGTTTTTTGACAATAGGCTTGTTTCTTTGTTTTAGAATTTTAATTTTCCTCTTTAAACTTAAAGGAAGCTCAACATGACAGTGTTGTGACCCCAGTTAGGTTCAACGGGACTGTAAACAAGTCACTCTATTTGTTAGGAATCTTGTGTCTCTAATGGTGATAATGCATGTGCCCACATATTGTGAAAGATTGCATTAATGATAAGGATAGGTGATTTATAAACATTCTATTATAGTGGGCCCCGCTTTGTGGCGTTCCGCTTTGCAGAGTTCCACCAATACAGCGGTTGTCAATTGCAGAAAGGCCCCACTCCAATAAGAACATAAGAAGAGCCTGCTGGATCAGGCCAGTGGCCCATCTAGTCCAGCATCCTGTTCTCACAGTGGCCAACCAGGTGCCTGGGGGAAGCCTGCAAGCAGGACCTATGGCGCTTGTTCCACTTTTACGGCATTTTTTGTGCGTCGGGCAACATTTTAGAAAATGTTAGTCAATGTGTTCTGCTTTACAGCGGATTTCGCTTTATGGCGGCGGTCCGGAACAGGACCTGCCATATGAGCGGGGCCCTACTGTAGTAGCAAAGATGGTCTTAGGCACTGAGAATGGGCCAAATCACTTTTGATTTCTAAGGAAGTCATAATTATTATGGAAAAATCAACAATGTCTATGTTCAAGCTGGAACTAGAAATGGTGCTACACTGAAGCAATGACTAAATAATAATTGAGAATGTTGACAATCTTTTCTAAAAAATAAAAAAAATGAATATACTTTAAAGCATTTACAAGCTTTTGGCCTCTGGTATGTTCTTTCACAGGCAGGCACTAATTGTCCGGCTCAATCGAATGTATATAGTTTCATGCATTTTTTGTCTATGTCACAACATAGTCTGTATCAACAACCATTCAACCAAATCATTTGGGGAGTCAGTTGCACTGATGCATCCAGCAGTAGCAAGAACTACACAAACCATATCAGATTAGTCTTGTATTATATATCCCCAGTTCGAACATTCAGTCCTGTGCAATCACAGTCCTGTGCAGTCAGGCGCTCAAGACACATGGTAAGTTTACTGTGAGCTGGAGGGGAAAGGCTTGCACAGGTCAGCTGAATGCAGCCCCTTTACCACAGCATTATTTTGCTAACCTCAGCTGAATCTGTGAATCAGAGCAGAGTGCTTACCATTCAGCTCCACTTTGTCTCCGTTTCTTGGGCCTCCAGGGAGCTTGATGGGATACTGTGTACCTGGCCAGAAGCTTCTGTGGAAATACTGACTGACAGCACAATCCTTATTCACATATTTATTCAGAAACAAGTCCCACTGAGTTCAGTGGGGCTTACTCTGAGGTAAGTGAGAGGTTTGCAGCCCTAGGCAACCACACAAACTCAATGTTCTCATCTCATCTTGAATTAAATAACAGACAACAGTTGCTATATTTCTCACCAGACTTAGGTGAAACTACATCAACACATTTGGGTCCACGATATCTCAGTCCCACGAGGGGAACGGGAAGAAATGCATAACCTGTCATTCCCCCGTGCTGACAATGCATTTTCTTCTTACCTCAGTCATAACTCCCCTTGTCCATTATGATCTCCTCTAACTGGGGCTCCATCTTTCCCTCTCCTCAGCTTACTCCAGCCTCTGGCTTTCAGTGATTGTATTTTATCCCCAGGGGAAGTCTGAATAATGCGTGCTGCTCAACTTCCTAGAATAGTGGGTGAATCACTACAGCAATACTTAATACATCTTCATCCCCCCACCTTTGTCAAGCTTCAGAAAGAAAATCTATGGATATTATACTTTCATTTATCATATACATTCTCATAATGTAATATCCATGGATTCTGTAATGACAAAGGCTAAACATTTTAATGGATTTATTGGCATGCTTCAAGTAAGTGGTAATTTAAATTCCAGAAAGCAACAAATTTAGATGCAAGAAATACTCTTTTTCCAAATAGGAAAATGTATTAATTTATTTATTTTTACACTGTAGCAAGGCATCAGCAAATATTTATACATTTGCCCAGCTTAGAAATCACATCTATTAATAGCATGCTGTACATGATAAAGGTAGATGTTGCATTGCTCACCTCTAGATTTGTAAGCAAACTTAAGTATTTGCTTGGCAAATACTTCAAACCATATACGTTGAGTCCATTCTCCTCCCCCACATTCCAGTATTGTGCCACCATTCTGAGGCCCCATCTGCACTCTTCATGTAATGCAGTATCATGCCACTTTAAACAGTTTCCAGAGTTAAACAATTTCCAGAGTTCCCTGGGAAGAGGGATTGACTGTTAAACTACTCTGGAATAGAGATGGGAGAGAATATCTGCTAAATCGGACCTGGTACTGGATTCCGACTGAATTCACTAGTTTGCTATCCTTTCGGACCGACACCAATTTATTGAGGCGGGCAGCAGCTGTAATCAGCACGAATTTTGCAGTCGCAGCTGCAATCGGCAAGATCCCCCCCCAAATTTCCCCCTCATTTTATGTAATTATTTTCATAATCAAAGCTGCTGCATTCATAACTGCAGGTATGATCATTCACGTAAGCTGCATAAAAATTCCGCAATGTTTTTCCCACTGCCAAAAAACCACATGGAACACTGTGATCATTCACGTAAGCTACCTAAAAATTATGCAATGTTTTTCCTGCTGCCAAAAAGCCACATGAAACACTGTGATCATTTACAGAAGTGCCTACATTAATAATTACGGGGGATAGATGCCCCCAATGGATCACATCACCTAAAAATGTGCACAATTGATTGAATCGGCAAGTGCTAGTGCAAGTGAAAACAAAAAAAGGATGGATCGGGATCAAACGATGGACTATTGGAATGCAAGCGGATCAGAACCATGTAGCAAACCCTGTCCCTACTCTGGAAATTGTAGCTCTGTGAGAAGGGAATAGAATTGTAGCTCTGTGAGAAGAGAATAGAGTTGTTACAACTCTCAGCACCCTTCACATACTACATTTCCCAGGATTCTATGGCTATTTAAAGTGGTATGATACTGCTTTAAATGGATAGTGCAGATAAGGTTGGACACACCAAAAAACCAGGTAGTTATTAGGCAGCACTGGACTTCTACTTTATGCACACTTCATCATCCAAGGGGTCTTTATATTTTCATCATGTGTGGAGGCCTCATTGAACATGGAAGTAGGACTTTTTTCTATTTGATAGGGTCATTCCTCTCCTTTCATTCATAGCCTCTTGCACCTACCCATTTCTCTTACCTACTGCCCTTTCAATTCTATATACCTCCTTCATAGATGTATGAGCACTACTTGCTTTGTCTGTTCTCAGATATGACTGGCTGGCAAATGAATGTATGAACTGACACCATGACCATAGAAAAGCAGTGTGTTTCTTGAAGCCATATGAAAGTTGTACCACCATATGTAATCTGTGATGGATAATTAACATATGCAAGCCATACACATGCATGTATGTATGAACTAGCCACAAATTTGCAAACATGCTTAAATTTAAAGGTCTTATTTGATTCTCACCATTTGAGATAGGGTCATCTGTCCAACTACTAAAGTGCATGAGCCAGACATTACCTTCAGAACCACAGTCCATTAGGAACCCATTTGTCTAAAAGGAAGGCATTTTCTAATTTAATCACACTGGAATTCTTGTCCCATTTTTCATAACAAGTCTCTGTGTGTATGGTTTCTGTCTTGAAAAAGATTTTATGTTGGGAACAAGTCAAATTAGAGGGTTGTGACTCAATTTTCTAATAACTCTATAAGCTATATGACTCAGTCTACACTAGAGAGTTTTAGCAAAAACAATCTCACACCTGCTACCAGTTGCACTTGCAAAATTCCTTGTGTAAGACACCCTTAGTCTTCTTAAAATTATATCTATTATACCTGCCGAAAAGTGTTCTATTAAAATTAACGATGGGGGAGAAATTTGATTCGGTTCACATTTAAAATGAAATGTATCGAATTTACACTTTCTGAAACAATATGAGAACTGAACCACAGCCATCCTTCAAAATTCACGCTTATACAATTTTTAATGCAATTTTCCAGCCAAACAATGTTTACAAAAATGCATATATTCAGGGAAAATATATATAATATAAATGCATTATATTAGGAGAAATTCCTTGCAAAAATGTATACATTAGTCAAAACTGCATACAAAAATGTGTTTTGTTGTTGTTATGTGCCCTCAAGTCGACTGCGACTTATGGCAACCCTATGAATCAGCAACCTCCAACAGCATCTGTCATGAACCACCCTGTTCAGATCTTGTAAGTTCAGGTCTGTGGCTTCCTTTAGTAGGGGAAATTTGCATGAAAATGCTTAAGAATTTTCATGAGCATTTTTTTCTGTTTTAAATTAGCAAATTGCTGCAGAACTGAATTTGAGATTGGAAAAATGAGGAACAAGAGAACTGAAATTGACATATCTTTCCATTCCTAATTAAAATACACCTACAGTGCAATCCTATTCATGTCTGCTCAAAGGTTAGTCCCATTTAGTTCTACGGAATTTAGTCCCAGTTAAGTGTGTTGAGCAAGGATGCAGAATTAGACTGTGCTAGAGAAGTGACTAATGCTCCTTGGGCCATTTTGACAAGTGGGTGGGCCTGCATGGTCCTGAACTTGCCACACTTTCCAATAAGCAGTAGTGACACCGCTACTGGGAAGCTATTGCTGTGGTTCCATCCCACAGGACAAGCTACTCCTGTAATTATTCAATAACATGAGCTCTGAATTCCATGTCAAAGTGGCATGGTCCAGGCACAGGTAAACCACCCACTTTACAGAGGACAGGACTGTTGGAGGACAGGCCTCTATTTGAAGGTTGTCTGCTCCAGTTTAACAGTCAAGAACCAAAAGAAAGGAGAGCAGATACTTTGAAGTTGCCCAGTAGTTAGCACCTGGGCAACAGCCTAAGCAGACACAGGGGTCACCTGGCCACAGTGTTCCCCAGTATGTTTTTCTATTGCCACTGTAGCTTTCAGTGAATGCTAAAGATGCACCTCTTTGAAAACTATTTTAGGACTCACCCTATTTTTTGTGATGTGGTTTTAATGTTTTAAACTTTTTAATGGTGTATTTTTAAACTGGGACTTTTGCGTGAAGGGTGGGCAATCAATCTAAATCATAGAATCATCAAATCATCAAATAGTAGAGCTGGAAGGGGCCTATAAGGCCATCAAATCCACCCCCCTGTGCAATGCAGGAATCCAAATCAAAGCATTCCTGACAGATGGCTGTCCAGCTGCCTCTGCAATGCCTCCATAGGTAATTGGTTCCATTATTGTATGGCTCTAACAGTTAGGAAGTCTTTCCTGATGTCCAGTCAAAATCTGGCTTTCTGCAACTTGAGTCTGTTATTCCGTGTCCTGCACTCTGGGATGATCGAGAAGAGATCCTGGCCCTCCTCTATGTGACAACCTTTCATGTACTTGAAGAGTGCTATCCTATCTCCCCTCAGTCTTCTCTTCTCCAGGCTCAACATGCACAGTTCTTTCAGTCTCTCCTCATAGGGCTTGGTTTCCAGTCCCCTGATCATCCATGTTGCTCTCCTCTGAACCTGTTCCAGTTTGTCTGCATCCTTCTTGAAGTGCGGAGACCAGAACTGGACACAGTGCTCAAGATGAGGCCTAACCAGTGCTGAATAGTGGGGAAATAGTGTTGCAGCGCGTGTTGGTACGGTCCAGAAAGCCGGTACCGAAGCAGGTTCGATCAGAAATAATCCAGGCCAGGCAAAGTACTTTGTAAGAGTCTTTTACTGACATTAAGCTTCTCAAACACAGTTCTCCTTCCATACAACATTCCCCCACACCAGAGCTGCCGTGAGTTCTGCTCTTATCTGAGCTGTCGCCCTTGCCAACCAGCTGCCGGCCTTGACAGACCTGGCATCCCCTCTTGCTCTGGTTAACCCTTTTTCTTCAGGTTTCCTTTTCCTCACAAGAACCTCTTTCTGTGAGACACACAGATAGCACAATAGGCCAACAAATAATACTTCATGCGATTTGGAAACTATATTTCCATTAATGCAGCCTAATATAGCATTTGCCTTTTTTTGCAGCCACATCGCACTGTTGGCTCATATTCAGCTTGTGATCAATGACAATTCCAAGATCCTTCTCACAAGCCAAGTATCCCCCATCTTATAACTGCATTTGGTTCCTTTTTCCTAAGTGTAGAACGTTGCATTTATCCCTGTTGAATTTTATTCTGTTGTTTTCAGCCCAATGCTCCAGCCTATCAAGGTCCCTTTGAACTTTGTTTCTGTCTTCCATGGTATTAGATATGCCCCCCAATTTTGTATCATCTGCAAATTTGATAGGCATGTTCTGTACCTCCTCATCCAAGTCATTAATAAAAATGTTGAAGAGCACTCGGCCCAGGACTGAGCCCTGTGGTACCCCACTCGTTACTTCCGCCCAGTTTGAGAAGGAACCATTGATAAGCTCTCTTTGAGTACAATTCTGGAGCCAACTGTGGATGCACCTGATAGTTGTTCCATCCAGCCCACATTTAGCTAGCTTGCTACTCAGAATATCATGGGTCACTTTGTCAAAAGCTTTGCTGAAGTGGGTCACCATAAATCATAATCGACTTGAAGGCATATAACAACAACAAATATCTAAATACTAAATATGTATATATACATACAGTAAACTGGCATATGAAAATCTGTTTCCTCTTTTGTGTTTTTTGGTGATATCTTTTTTCTGTTTTGGCAATGCCACCCTCCATCTCAGTTAGAAGCAGGCCTAAGACTGGAAAGTTCAGCATCCTGGCAAGGGCAAATAAATGGCTTTCCAATTGATAGTCCTGCTAGCTGATGCTGTAATTTCAAGCAGCACATTTGTAAGAGACATCTCAGACCATCTGCTGCTAATAGATCAGATCAGAGAAGTTTATATTGGTTGTAGCCAACAAATATTGTAACTGTCCACAGCATAAATATAAATTTCAGAGATACAACTCCCAGAGATTCTATTTCAAGATGAAAACCTGACATTTATACGTTAAAACAATGAACAGCACATAAGCCAGATATACCAATGGGCTTGTCAGATTAAAACATCACCAGAGCCATTCACTGCGAAATTAGAAATGTTTGCACAAATTCTTGAAACTGCAAAGCATAAAGAAAAACCCACTGACTGTCAGGATGCAGGATTGGGACCCTAGCACTTCAGAGGATGAGCAGGAGATCACTTTCTCAGAGCTGGGTGAAGAGGGGGAGGGAGAACTCTCAGAGATAGTGTTGCCCAGTGACCTCAGAGGCCTTGAAACTCCAGCAGACAAAGTTACAGACACTACTCAGGAATTTCCCACGCTTACCCCCCTCACTGAGCCAGAGCCATTAGACCAAGAAGGAGGGGGGATTCCACTCCTCAGCCAGGGAAAAGTCAGCCTGATGGGCATGACACTCACCCCCCTTTCTCCAATCCCAGAAACAGAATCTTCAGAAGAGGAGGGGGAGGCAGAACTTCCACCCTCACCACGAACCCGGAGAAGGGAAAAACGAGTCAGGGAGAGAGAGAGAAGGGGCGGAGAAGAAATTGTCCTAAGGTGGAGTGAGAGAATTCGCGCCAGAAAGCCCCCTTAAAAAGGATAAGGGGGGTGGGAATTCCTTGTTCTGTCAACTCTCTTGCATGTCGCAGGACACGTGTATTGTGTTGCTTCATGAGGAGACGTAGTCTCTGTCTGGATATTACATTAATAAAAACTGAATTGCTTTCATCGACTGGTGTGATTCCTGAGTCCAGCCCTGGACACAACAGATTGACAGAACCACCAACTTCACCCTCAATGCTCCCACCGCTTGAACACGACAAGATGGAGAAGGGAGCAGGGGGAACAAATCCCACTTCTGAGACGGAAGAAGTGAGACAACTGAGGACCAATGTGGCAGATTTACAGGCAGATGTTCAAACCTTGTTAGCGGCTGTCAGGACTTTGAAGACTGACAATCAGGCCCTGAGAACCACAGTAGATCAGATGCGAGTAGCCCCTCCAGCAGCTGTGGTGAAGATCCCTATAGGATTACCACCTAAATATGCGGGACAGAGTGAGCAGCTCTCTACCTTTGTGGCTCAGTGTGAATTGTATTTGGACATCAGAAACGCAGAGTTTCCCAGTGATGTCCAGAGATATTCGGTTTCAGCATCTCGCAGTAAGACCCTTCCGACCCCAGGAACGTCAGGCAATGTGACTGAGGGACAGGGAGGGGCCAGGCCAAAGCTGTTGGAAGAACGTTTATGCTTCTATTGTTCAAAACCGGGCCATGTGGCTAGAGATTGTGTACTAAAAGGGGGAAAAACAGAGCTGGCGGGAAACTAGAGAACCCAGTCCATGTACAGGCCTGTGGACTGGGGGCTACATTGGACAAAGGGCCTCAGGTGGCAACACCTCCTTCAAGAGGAGTCTTGGTACTGCCAATTCGGATTACAACTTCCAAAGGAGTAATGTTTAACTCCACCGCGTTAATTAGTGGAGCAACCACAAATTTCATTGATGCAGAGCTAGCAAAGCGTTACGGAATTTCCCAATGGAAACTGGACACCCCCTTGCCGGTGGAGACCATAGATGAGAGGCCCCTGAAAGGAGGGGGGGTAACGAGAGCAACAGAGAAATTGAAACTGCAAATCCCGGGGCACGAAGAGTTCATTTCGTTGTATGTAACAGACCTTTCAACCTTTGATGTAATCCTCGGAATGCCCTGGTTAGTCAAGCACGACCCACAGATAAAGTGGAAGGACGCTGTGGTGTGGTTCACTTCTCAGTATTGCCAGGAAAACTGTCAGGCAGAAGAAAACCCCGACACGTTGGCTGGAGCAGTGCAGGAGATCGAGCAGGTAACCCTCCCCTTGAAGTATGGAGAATTTAGAGATGTATTCGATGAAAAAGAGGCAGAGACATTACCTCCCCACCGCCCTTATGACTGTGCGATTGATTTAGTGCCAGGAGCCAGCATTCCATCGGGAAGAGTTTATTCTCTCACAGAGAGAGAGAGGCCCTGAAGGAATTCCTGAAAAAAAACCTGAAGCGAGGATTCATACGTCCCTCACAGTCCCCTGCTGGAGCGCCCCTGTTGTTTGTGAAGAAGAAGGGGGGGGGAGCTCAGGCCTTGCAATGATTACCGTGCATTGAATCAAATCACCATCCCTAACAGCTATCCACTGCCCCTGATCTCAGAGCCGCTAGACCGACTGCGCTCTGCAAAAATCTTCACAAAACTGGACTTATGAGGGGCATACAATCTGATCAGAATGAGGGAGGGCGATGAATGGAAAACAGGGTTTTTGACCTCTTATGGTCAGTTTGAATATCTGGTGATGCCATTCGGGCTTCGTGGAAGTCCAGGCGTGTTTCAAAAGTTCATGAACGGCGTGTTTAGAGACCTTTTGGACACGTACGTAATCTGTTACTTAGATGATATCCTGGTGTTCTCAAAGAACCAAGAAGACCATGATCAGCATGTGAAAACTGTGTTGAGAAGACTGAGAGAGAATCATCTGTATGCTAAGCTAGAGAAATGTGGATTTGACCTCAGGTCTTTGGACTTCCTTGGGTATCGCATCTCAGCTGAAGGAGTGGAAATGGATCCAGAAAAAGTGAGTTGTATACTGGATTGGGGACAACCAGCCACTAAAAAGGATGTACAACGTTTTTTGGGATTTGCCAACTACTACAGAAAGTTTATTCCAGGTTTCTCCAAGTTAACATCCCCTCTCACTGACTGCTTAAGGGGGAAGAGAAAATTTCAATGGACAGAGGACGCTGCAAGAGCCTTCGAGGAGTTGAAGGTAAAGTTTTCCTCTGAGCCCATCTTGCACTTCGCTGACCCTACCCGCCCTTTCGTTGTGGAAGCATATGCTTCAGACTTTGCCATCGGGGGGGTCCTCTTACAGGGGAATGGGGAAGGAACGGAGCTACACCCTTGCGCGTACTTCTCCAGAAAACTGAAGGATGCTGAGAGGAACTATACAGTGTGAAAAAAGAGTTACTAGCCATTAAGGATTCTTTTCAAAATTGGAGGCAATACTTAGAGGGGGCTCAACATCAGATAGAAGTACATTCAGATCACAAGAACCTGGAGAGTCTACAGACGGCCCAGAAGTTGAACCAGAGGCAGATACGTTGGTCGCAGTTTTTTACCAGGTTTAACTTCAAGATTACTTACCATGCCCATGAAAAAAATCAGAGAGCAGATGCCCTGTCCAGACAGCCACAATACAAAGGAGGTGAGATTGACAACCATCCCCAGTACGTGGTTCCGCCAGAGAAACTGGTGTTGGGATCATGTCAACCTTCTTGGGAAGAGGAGCTCAGAAAGGCACAAAAGGAGGATCCATGCATGCAACAGTACATTCAGGAGATGGAACAGAGCCAGGGACCAGAAGTAAACTTCCATTGGAAAGATGGGCTGTTGTGGCATAACACCGCCAGATATGTGCCGAAGGGTGAGCTAAGACTCAGAATCCTGCGTCAATGTCATGACTCCGTCACAGCAGGACACTTTGGCATCTTTAAGACCATACAGAATGTAGCAGGGGGACTTCCGGGAAGGGTGACTTAGCCTGTGCCTGCTTTTGGGACGGGCTCCCGCCGCAAAAGAAGCTTATTCAGATATAAATCAGTCAAAACTTTTTTTTTTTGACTGATGAAACTTCTCCCGGGCAGGGAGAAACGAAGAGATTAACCTCAAAGCCTATTTTTGTTGGGAGGACTAGATTTCATTGATTTATGAGACGTGGTCCAGCCGACAAATAAGGACGGATTTTCAACAAGCTCTATCTGATAAAGCGATACGTTCATCTTTTCTTTAGAGAGAGAACGGACTAACAGGCAAGCACCCTTCTTTCTATATTTTTTACTTGACTTAAACTGTTGCAGTAAAAGGAGATTTGCCAGATTGATCGGCTTTGGACATCTTTCCGGTGAGCTATAACTCTTCTCTGCTATGCACTAATTAACAGCTTATCTCTGTTTTTGTTGCAAAAAGCTGTCCTGGATTTGCATTCTAAAGATATACACAGAAGAGAGATTTCTATTCCTGATTTCTATTCTGAAGAATATTATATTGTCTGAGACTACTCTCTTTTTGGTTTATTTTATTTTGACGAATCTGTTTCCTGACGACGCCATTAATTGTTTCGATCCTGGGAACTACATTTTGTTTTCCTAAGCATAGTGAGATAAGGCTGGCTGCTCTGTTTATACTGTGATGTCATCAAGTTTGGAGTATTAACCCAATTGTTGCTGAAATAAGAAGTGGTTCTCTTATATTTTTCTTTTAAAATGGCAATCAAGAAAGTGGCTGAGAATCTGAAAGTAACTAGGTTTCAGAAAATAATGGATGAGATTGAGATAACGAAACGAACCCTGCGACAGGGTTGTAAGGAGCTGAAAATTGAATTGTGCAAAATGATCCAGGAGTTTAAAGAAATAGGGGTCCCTGTGAGAGAGGAGACCCTGGAGCCTGGAACAAACGTGGAACAGGAAAAAGATTTGGAATTTATGGATTTTAGAAATAAAATCTACTGTTTGGAATTCAATGTTATCTCTGAAGAAATTAATGAAGATATTAGAGATAAAGTTATCAATGGCATGGACAATCTTCTGGACTGGAATGATGTGATGGAGCCTAATATAGAGAAAACCTATGGAATTAATTGCAGCCATGTGACAAGGGAAAAACTTTCAAGAGATGAGCCAGTACATTTTGTAAAAAAGAACAGAGATATGATTTTACTGCAGTATTCCAGCAACCTATTCAGAATGGATGGCAAGAAAATATTTGGGATAGAGGAAATTCCCATTAGACTCTTACTATATGACTATGGTTATGACAGCAAGATTATTACGGAATACTGATAATGGAAGATTGGACACTGAAATTACTGGAGTTAACAAGACTATTGAAGATGGAAGATGGAAGATGGAACTAATAGGGATAATAGAATAATGGCTATTGAAATTATTGAACCTAACAGATTCTGATGAGATGGATTAATCGAAATGTTTATTTTGACTATGGTTATGACAATAAGATTATTATAATTATTAATGAGATGGATTAATCGACATGCTTATCTGGAGAAAAATTGATAGATATATTTCTTAAAGAATTGAAACCTCTCTTTGACTTTTTGTGGAAAGAATAAAGTAATGTTTATGAGATTTGATGATTAAGTAAGATAACTACTGGAGGAAAGTGATTTTATAATATGATTTAAGAGACAGGATTGTTATACATTGTAGACCTATAACGGATGTGATCTGTGACAAATGGGAAGTTAATATTTCTATGGTTATGACAGCAAGATTATTACGGAATACTGATAATGGAAGATTGGACACTGAAATTACTGGACTTAACAAGACTATTGAAGATGGAAGATGGAACTAATAGGGATAATAGAATAATGGCTATTGAAATTATTGAACCTAACAGATTCTGATGAGATGAATTAATCGAAATGTTTATTTTGACTATGGTTATGACAATAAGATTATTATAATTATTAATGAGATGGATTAATCGACATGGTTTTCTGGAGAAAAATTGATAGATATATTTCTTAAAGAATTGAAACCTCTCTTTGACTTTTTGTGGAAAGAATAAAGTAATGTTTATGAGATTTGATGATTAAGTAAGATAACTACTGGAGGAAAGTGATTTTATAATATGATTTAAGAGACAGGATTGTTATACATTGTAGACCTATAACTGATTTGATCTGTGACAAATGGGAAGTCAATATTTTACTTTTTATTTTATTTTTATTTTTTTTTGTCTAACTATTTTTTGATTTTGTTTTTTGTCTTTGAATGTTTTATGGTTTTGTTTTGTATGTTTTATGAAAATCTGAATAAAAATTATTGTAAAAAAAAAAAAAAGACCATACAGAATGTAGCCAAGGACTTTTGGTGGCCCCAAATGCGCAGAGACATTGAGAACTACGTAAAATCCTGTGCTGTCTGTATGCGAGCAAAAACAGAGACGGGAAGGCCTACCGGATTGTTGGAGCCCTTCCCTACTCCGAATGAACCCTGGAAAGATTTATCCATGGATTTTATAACTGATTTGCCGAGGTCCCAAGGAATGACGGCCATCCTAGTCATAGTGGATTCCCTCACAAAAATGGTGCATTTCCTCCCTTGCCCAGGGGCCTTAGAAGCTAAAGAAACAGCCAAGTTGTTCATAAAGGAAATTTACCGTTTACATGGGCTGCCAAACAGTTTAGTCTCAGATCGAGGAACCCAGTTCACAGCTAAGTTTTGGAGAGCAGTTTGGAAGCAGTTGCAGATGGAGTTAAAACTTTCTTCTGCTCATCATCCTCAGACGGACAGGCAGACAGAAAGGCTGAACGCGGTCTTGGAAAGGTATTTACGTTGTTATGTTTCGTATCAACAAAATGACTGGGTTTCCTATTTGCATTTTGCAGAGTTTGCCTATAATAACTCCTTGCATACTAGCACTGGACAGACACCCTTCTTTGCTAATTATGGGTTCCATCCCAAGGCATTCCCTAGTAGTGCATCAAATGTGCTGGTGCCTGCAGCAGGAGAATTTCTGCAGGAATTACAGGCCGTGCAGCAGGTGCTTAAACAGCAATTAAATGAGGCCAAACTAGAGTACAAAAGTATTGCTGACCAACATCGAAGAGAGGGGGCCTCCCTCCAGCCAGGAGATCAGGTGTGGTTGTCCACCCGCTTCCTTCAGATGCCAGGCAAGTGTAGGAAGCTGCAAGACAGAAAACTGGGGCCTTTCGAAGTGGAGGCACAAATCAATCCCATGGCCTATAGACTGAAATTGCCTGCTACCTTCAAAATCCATCCCGTGTTTCATCGCTCTTTGTTAATGAAAGCAGCCCCTCCCAGCAAGTTACGGCCACTGGAAGTTCCGGGAGCACCCATTCTAGTAGGGGAACAGCCGGAGTTCGAAGTGGAACAGATTCTGGATTCCAGAAGGAGGCATAATCAATTACAGTACTTAATTCACTGGAAGGGTTATGGGCCAGCTGACAGATCTTGGGAAAATGAAAGGGATGTGCATGCCCCAGATTTAGTGGAAGAATTCCATAAACAGTTTCCCCATCGTCCGAAACCGACAGGTGGGGGGGCACAGCATGAGAGAGGGGATGGTGTCAGGATGCAGGATTGGGACCCTAGCACTTCAGAGGATGAGCAGGAGATCACTTTCTCCGAGCTGGGTGAAGAAGGGGAGGGAGAACTCTCAGAGATAGTGTTGCCCAGCGACCACAGAGGCCTTGAAACTCCAGCAGACAAAGTTACAGACACTACTCAGGAATTTCCCACGCTTACCCCCCTCACTGAGCCAGAGCCGTTAGACCAAGAAGGAGGGGGGATTCCACTCCCTCCTCAGCCAGGGAAAAGTCAGCCTGATGGGCATGACGCTCACCCCCCCTTTCTCCAATCCCAGAAACAGAATCTTCAGAAGAGGAGGGGGAGGCAGAACTTCCACCCTCACCACGAACCCGGAGAAGGGAAAAACGAGTCAGGGGGCGAGAGAGGGCGAGGAAGAAATTGTCCTAAGGCGGAGTGAGAGAATTCGCGCCAGAAAGCCCCCTTTAAAAGGATAAGGGGTGGGTGGGAATTCCTTGTTCTGTCAACTCTCTTGCATGTCGCAGGACACGTGTATTGTGTTGCTTCATGAGGAGACGTAGTCTCTGTCTGGATATTACATTAATAAAAACTGAATTGCTTTCATCGACTGGTGTGATTCCTGAGTCCAGCCCTGGACATGACACTGACTCATTTGGGAATTGCAGATCTGAAAATCCTAGGACGACATAACATTTTGTGATTTGAAGAGTGGTCTCTTGTTACGGAAGGCACGCACATGTTATTGTTCTGTGCAAGCTTTTACAGTACATAAGCACTTTTATCCTCCTTTAGGATGCACACCTTAATGTGCTGAGGGGTTTGAGAGTGTTGAAGAAGCTGAGAGCAATGCCATCAGGAGTCTAGACCAAGAGGCTAGATTCCTAGCAGGGTCACCCAAGGTGGAATGGTCAAAGCTGAGACACTAGACTAAGATGCATCCAGATTAAGAGGAAAGCAATGGTAAACCACCTCTGAATACTTCGTACCATGAAAACTCTATGAACAAAGTATCCAAAATGCAACATGAGATACTACTGGAATATGAGAACTCCAGGTCAGATGGCACTCAACAAGCTACTGGGGAAGAACAATGGATAACTACGAGTAGAGCTGTGACTAATGACGCAGCTGGGTCAAAGCTGGAAACCCAGAGGCTGATGTGCACAGATGCGAAAGGAGAGTCTAGAGTTGTATGACGCACACAATAGGAACATGGAATGTGAGAAGCATGACCAGGGAAAGTTAGAAATTGTCAAGCAAGAAATGGAACACATCAACATTACAATACTTGGTGTGAGTGAATTAAATGGGCAGGAATGGCAGACTTTCAATCAGGCAACTACAAAATATTTTATGCAGGAAATGAGAAATTACAAAGAAACAGGGTTGCTTGTGAGAAGTGAGAACTGATGTAGCAAAAGCATGTAGGAGCTATAACGCAAGGTCTGAGCAAGTGATATCAAGGAGTTTTAACGGGAAACCTATTAACATAACCATCATCCAAGTCTATGCTCCAACAGCAAACACAGAAGAAGAGGAATTGGAGATTTTACACAGAAGTACAGGAAGAAATTGATCACACACCAAAACAAGATGTTCTGACAATCATGGGGGACTGGAATGAAAAAATAGGGAACAGAGAAGAACTAGAAATTGTTGGAAAATGGAACTTACAAATGAAACAGGAGAAAATCTTATTGAATTCTGTGAAGCCAATACTTTGTTTCTTGCAAATACATTTTTTGAGCCACTGAAAAGACGACTGTCCATGTGGACTTCACCAAATGGACAATATAGGAATGAAATTGATTATATCATTTTTAGCAGAAGATGGAGAAGTTCCATACTTTCTTTAAAAACAAGACCAGGAGCAGACTGCGTTACAGATCATGAACTAAAAATCAGAGTAAAGCTAAACAAGAACAACAAAGCAATCATAATGCCAAAATACAATATAAATAACATCCCAGAAGAATATAAGGATCAAATAAGGAACAGATTTGAGGCCTTAAACTTAGTTGATAGAGAACCAGAATAACTGGATTGAAGTCAGAGACATTATCAGGGAAGAATGCAAAAAGACAATATCTCTAGTTAAAAAGAGAGAAAGACCTCAATGGATGACTGACCAAACCCTTAAAATGGCTAAAGAGAGAAGGAAAGCAAAAGCAAAAGGAGATGGAAACTCGGTCAGAACCTTAAATGCAATAATACAGCGACTAGTATGTAGGAACAGAGAACTATTACAATGGTTATTGTAAAGAAATAGAAGAGGACAACAAAAAAGGTAGAAGAGCCCTATTCCAAAAGATTAGAGAAATTACAGGGAAATTTAAACCAAGAGTAGGGATGTTGAAATAATCAAGAGGGGAACACACTGACTGACAGAGATAAAATAAAAGGAATATGAAAGCAATACACGGAAGAACTCTATAAAAGAGATGCAACGATGACAGATTCATTCATGAAGGAACCGTATGATTAAAAACCAGATATATTAGAATGTGAGGTGAATACTTGGAAGAAACAAATCACCAGGAACAGGTGGCAATTGAGACTGAATGGTAATTGAGACTGAATCTGTCCAAATTTTGACAAAAATTTGTCAACAAACATGGAAAATAAAACAATGGCCCACAGACTGGAAGTGTTCAATATACACCACAATTCCAAAGAAAGGGGATCCCAGGGAATGCAGTAATTATCAAACTATTGCCTTAATATCCCATGCAAGTATATCCCATGCTCAAGATTCTACAAGAAAGGCTCTTACCATATATGGAGTGAGAAATGCCAGATGTCGAGGCTGGATTTAGAAAGGGAAGAGGTACAAAAGATCATATCGCAAACATATGTTGGATAATGGAACAGACCAAGAAATTTCAGAAGAAAATCACCCTGTGCTTTATAGATTACAGCAAAGCCTTTTATTGTGTAGATTATGAAAAACTATGGAATGCTTTAAAAGAAATGGGGATGACACAGCATCTGATTGTCCTGATGCGCAACCTATACTCTGGACAAGAGGCTACTGTAGGACAGAATATGGAGAAACTGATTGGTTCCCCATTGGAAAGGGTGTGAGACAGGGGTGTATTTTATCACCCTATTTCTTTAATCTATATGCAGAACATATCATACGGAAAGCAGGATTGGACCAAGATGAAGGAGGTGTGAAAACAGGAAGGTTGATAATGAGGACATTGAATTTATCAAGGATTATCAATACCTTGGCACAGTCATTAACCACAATGGAGACAATAGTCAAGAAATCAGAAGAAGGCTAGGACTGGGGAGGGCAGCTATGAGAGAACTAGAAAAGGTTCTTAAATGCAAAGATGTATCACTGAACACCAAACTCAGGATCATTCAGATCATGGTATTCCTGATCTCTATGTATAGATGTAAAAGTTGGACAGTGAAAAAAGCAGATAAGAGAAAAATGAACTCATTTGAAATGTGGTGTTGGAGGAGCGATTTGTGTATATCATGGACTGCGAAAAAGACAAATAATTGGGTGTGAGAACAAATTAAACCAGAACTATCACTAGAAGCTAAAATGATGAAATTGAGGTTATCATACTTTGGACACATAATAAGAAGATATGATTCACTCTAGAAAAGACAATAATGCTGGGAAAAACAGAAGGGAGTAGAAAAAGAGGAAGGCCAAACAAGAGATGGATTGATTCCATAAAGGAAGCCACAGACCTGAACTTACAAGATCTGAACAGGGTGGTTCATGACAGATGCTCCTGGAGGTCACTGATTCATAGGGTCGCCATAAGTCGTAATCGACTTGAAGGCACATAACAACAAGCACTTTTATGGGGTGCCACTGACAGTTTGGGGACGGATGGTATATTGTCCTGCAGGCACTACCCATTTCTTTGCTTTTATGTGCAATAAAGAGGATATTGGAACACAATTCCCCTCTGCCTGATAATAAAATTATATCTGTTGCCTGTAGGTTTGGTAGCTGACCGTTAAAAGTATTTCTTAGCAATAGAGGAAATTTATTTGCAGTGGCAACAGCTGATATCATGGCAATAACAATAGAAAGCAAACATTTTTAAATGTGATCTATTTTCATTTACTTCCTCAGAGGATATACAGAAAGGGATAGATACATAGATGGGTCTAGATTTTTCTCTTTTAAAAAAAATCATGTTTAAATGGTTTAGAAATACGTATAAGCCCTGTTAGACTATAACATTTAAAATTTGTATATTGTTGCAGCGACACCCATAACATGATGCCACCAGTTCATAAGAATCAGGATGCTCTGATAGCCAGCATGGTGCCTTCGAGACATTGTTGGACTCCCAACTCCCATCAGTCCCAGCCAGCATGACCAATGGTCAGGGATTATGGGAGTAGCCACATCTGAAGGGCACCATTCTGGCTATTCCTGCAATAGAGGACAAGGCTCCTGTACATTTAGCTATCAAAATTTGGAAAGAGCAGCTATTATCACTCCCACAGGTACAATAATGGCATAAACTGCCTGTTTCAAAATGTCTCTTTCTATACAAATATTAAAGACACAAGAAATTTGGCCCTTGTTGCATCTGGTCATCCTCACCTATCTTGCTATGGGGTATTTACATTATCACACACAAACGTGAACACATAGAATTGGGCCATGAAATGAACTGGAAATCACTGTAGCTGTTTTAAAACAGGTTATTTGAGTTTTAATGGAATCCCAGACAGTAATCTGGCTGTTGCATTTTGGACCAGTTAAAGTTTCTGAGTTGTCTTCAAGGGCAACCCCATGAAGCATACATTGCAATAATCCATTTTGAAATTTACCAAAGCATAGAGTACAGTGGACAAGTCATCTCTGTCCAAAAAGGGTGATAGCTAGTGAACTCTCCAGAGCTGGAAATGGGCACTTGCTTCAATTTATCAGCCCACATCCAGCCCATCACCACTTCCAATTACTTCTCTAGCACCTGAACGACGTCTCCTGATTCAGATGGAACAGAGAGATAGAGCTGGGCATGATCTGCATATTGATGAGAACTCACCTAAAATCTCCTTATGAGGGCTCCCAGCAGCTTCAAATAAATATTAAATACCATGGAGAACAAGACACAATCCATTTGCCCACAACTTTACTATATTCTTTTCTTCTGCTCCAGGTATATAAAGGGGAGGAGCTGCCTGATGCAACTCTAAGGGTGCACTTGGCGTCGCACTTGGAGTCATCTTGGGGTCTGGAATCCATCGCCTGCCAAAAAAATTCAGTCTGCAAGTGCTGAAGAGAGCAGGCAAGCCAACGAGCTGTTGTGATTGAAAGCCTGCCCTTCTTTAGGGTGAATATTTCAGATTTGAATGGTTTTTGTTCCTCATTTGAGAGATGAGGAAGTGTCATTGTCTACAATGTTGGAAGAAGTGGTTTCTATACCCCCAGGGTGAGAGCCTGGTGGGCATAGTTTCTGCCCACTTGAGTGAGAGACAAGGGGGAATGTTTGGTATGGGGGTTTCGTATGAATGTTGTACTTAGAATATGTGTGTGCATTATTTGGCTGTATGTAGATTTCAGTGGTTGTCATGGGTGTACATGTGAGTATGCTGTTTTCAGGATGTGTGGTTGAATTATGTGAGTGCTTGTGGAGTGTAATTTGAGGTAAATGTGAGTGTGTTGGTTTAGAATGTTGATATGTTTAAATATGAATGTGCTGATCTTGTAAGGGTGTGTTTGAGTAAATTAAATGTTTTCTTTTCCCAACGATAGTAAGACAAAATTCTTATATAATAGGGGCCGGCTGTTTTAATTGTTTTGCTTTTTATTATACTGTTATTAAGAAATCTGACTTGTTTAATTTATTATGTTTTAAAATAAGCTTGTTTTAACATGTTTGTTTTTCCTTGAAATGTAGAGAATATTCTGTTTAGTCTATTACGTGTATTATAATTTTTTCTTGTATTTCTTGTACTTAGTTCTATAAAAAGGTAAAGGTGTCCCCGCACTTATAGTACGAGTCATTTCCGACTCTTAGGGTGACGTCTTGTGACGTTTACTAGGCAGACCGTATATATGGGGTGGGATTGCCAGTTCCTTCCCGGGTCTTTTTTTTACCCCCCAGCATATGCCGGGTACTCCTTCCATGGATGGATGGAAGGCTGAGTGGACCTCGACCTCTTTTACCGGAGATTCGATTTCCTCCTTCCGTTGGAATTGAACTCCGGCCGTGAGCAGAGCTTTTGGCTGCGTTACCGCTGCTTACCACTCTGCGCCACGGAGGATCTTACTTAGTTCTATATGCAATGTTTATATTATGTTGATACTAAAGAGAATGTTTTGTTCAGTTAACTGTATTTTATTGTTTTTTGTAGTTGTTGTTTTAAGATGTTTGGATTTATTGTACACCGCTTAGAGTTTTATTTAAATATAAGTGGCATATAAATTGACTAAATAATAAATAAATAACTACTTTCTGGAAACGGCCATGAAGGTAGGAGCAGAGCTATGATAATTCAGTGCCCACAATCCCTACCTCCCCAGAGCTGCTCCAGAATGATGCCATTTGCAACAGTATCATATCCACTGAAAAATCAAGAAGAATGAGCACAGCCATACTCGCGCCCCCACTCTCATGACAAATGTCATCATCCAGAGTGCCCAAGGCAGTTTCAGTGCCTTGACTGGGCTGAAATCAGACTGAAATGGGCCCAGTTAGTCAGTTTCCTCGAAACATGCCTGAAGCTGAACTGCCACTCCCTTCTTGAGCAGCTTGCCCCAAAAGGGAATATAATTTGGATATTAGGAAGAAGTTATATGAAAATGCTAATGAATTTTCAGGAGGACTTCTTTTTAATGCAAACTGATGCAGAAATGTGGAAAATGTGGAAAGTTTGGGAAAATGAGAAACTGAGAAAACAAAAAATGACAGATTTGTCCATCCCCAGTCAATGGCAGCAAATTCCAAAGTTTGACACTGAACTGTGTGAAGAAATACTTCGTTTTTCTGTGTTAATTCTCCCACCATTCAAGCCTGATTGGTGCTTGTTGTCTTTTCTCTAAGCCATTCCGCTCTATCCAAAAGTCATTGCTGGCATGAGTGAGCTTATTTTCTACCTAGTTTTTTTTCTTGCTTTTGGGGTTTGTTTCTTAAATAGATATGTATCTCTGTGAATACATTTGTATCATTAAACTGCTTCCAAATAGTAAACATAAAACTTCTTGCATAGGATAATTCCCTGGTGTGCTAACTCTTGCCTCACTTCTACTTTGACAACAGTAAAGCAGTAAAGGATCATGTGCAAATGAGGCACAAGCTGTACAGCTGGTACTTACAGTAACCTAGTCAAGTTTTGTTTTCTTTTCCAAGATTACCAAATGGTTTCTTCTTCAAGGTTACTTTTTTGTAGAAACTTCTATTTCTACAGATATTCATTTTTCCTAGTTCCATTCCAAATATAATATGGTGCCTTCACAGAAAAGAGCACCACTTCCACACCATACTAATGTGGTGGGAAGCCCAGGGTTGCTGTTTTGGGTAACACTCTCAATTCTTGTATACAGATGCCTGTCTTGTTGTTTTTGTTTTTTTGGTCCTCCTACAGAGCTAACATATGGAGCTAAATAATCCATTACTCCCTCCCCCTCCCTCCTCTCCAAACACAGTATATAAAAGGACGTTTTGAGTGTGCTTTTGTAAAGCATTTTCTCGAGGACATCCACTTTTATTATTTCTCTTATATAATATGTAAAGTTCAATCTTATGCATCTTTTCTTAGATACCCCATTGCTTTCAGAAGGTCCTATTCCCAAATAAGTAGGTATAGCCTTAATGGATTCCAGATTCAGACTCTGATGTCCAGGGCCAACCTCTTCAAAGAATGGAACTTGGAAAGACTCACATCTGGTGATCACCACTCTGCACATTTCAAATTAAAGAATTACTTCTTCCATACTATTTTGGGAGAGGAGAACTAGCAGCTCCCAGCTGCAACTAAAGCCACATGTATTCTTTTTAAAGCCTTTTCAAATTCAGAAAAAGTGAAGCATGCCCTCCCAACAGTCCTGAGGGTGGTGAGGCTTCCCAGTGACTGCTATTTACATAACAAAAACATGCACATTAATTGTATCCATGCAATTAATTCATGTTTGGTTTTGCCCTTAGAATGCAAACCTAGAATCACTTACAGTACTTGGGAATAAGTTCCAGTTAACTAAATGGAACTTACTTCTAAGTAAACTTCTAAGGTTAGAAGGCCAGACTAGAACCTGGGAGACCAGGTTCAAATTGCCACTGGGTGACTTTGGGCCACTGTCTCATGGCCTAACCTACATTGGTTGGTATGAGGATAAAAAGGAGGGGGAACAATGTTGGAAGTACAACAGCAGGGATCATTCCGTTTGTAACTTCAGGGTTAATTCTTCAACTAGCCAAGAGGGGTGACAGGTGGATGTTAGCCAACTAGGCAGAATGGTGAGATCTTCAATGAACTAGCATATGCTTTGATTGGCAGTGTAGTTCTGAGGGAGCTTTCCTCTGTATGTTTGGTTGTATGTCTCCCCGCTGCATTCAAGGCCTGAATTGAAAGACGTCTCTCTGTTCCTTTCTCAGCAAATTATGAACTATTTTTGTTCAGTTTGCTCATAAAGTTTTATCGGGACTTTTCTCTCTGGACTCCTTATGCATTATTTAAGTGAGTTTGCTAATAAGATCATCATGCATACTGCCTCAGGTTTCTTGAAGGTGGGATATCAACATAGTGAACAACAACAACAACAAACATAATACAATGGCTGATAACCATTACATAGTGAACTGCACCCACAACATGATCTAGTTATAAAGATATTGCAAGAGAGAGGTAAGAGAAATATATCCATCTTTGTTATCCATGTATATACCAATTCTTCCATTGCAAAGCACATTATGGAATGGAAAGATGGATGTGGAGACTCTAATGACCCCTGTTCAAATGGTCAGAAAATCTAGATAAATAGACCAGAAAAACTGATAGGGTAGGAGGAGCTTCCCTCACTTCCATTTAACTGAATCATGGTGGGCCCCAGGTAGTAGGGTATTTTTTACATGTACCTATTATGCACAACAATGCAGTGAGCTATGTACACAATGAGAAGAAAATCTTTGATCCTTGGGTTATTCTTTGTTTATCCTTTACATTCACTTGGCAAGCCATACAAACTAGAGTAGGCTAGAGCCATACCAGACTAGCTTTGAGATGAGTAGCAGCATGCATAACAAGACGAGTCCTAAAGATTAGAAAATTTTACCGTTGTTGGATTTTGTGTACATGTGTGTAAGATCCAGGACAAGTGCAGTTTCAATTGCGTATCAGAATAATCACAAGTGAATCCCTGGTCTATGCAGCATAGGTGCATACCAAGACATTCAATGTCCTCTGTAATAAGGAGCATGAGAGGAAATTATTCCCTTAGTAATGCAGTAGTTAATCATAAAGCTTGTGCTTTTCTTGAGGCCATGCCATAGACTTGAATGTTCCCGGCAGCTTTCTGTTCTCTTGTGGCATATGTTTGGTGTTACCTTTGCCATATGAGTCAACATCACACATGTCAAAGTGAAGGAAGGACTGGGAAGATATTTGCCAATGAAAAAATATATTTGGGGCTGCTAGCATCTTCCTCCAGAGGACAAATGGGGCGTAGGTGGCATGATTGTTCCTTTATTTGATCTGTATTCCCAGTACAACCATTTTTGCAGATTCATACCATAGCTCATGTTTCTGTTCAAGGGATCTGCAAAGAAAATGCACTGATGTTTGTATTATGTTGCAGAGTTTCCAACCCAGTAAGAAATCAAAAGCAAGGGGTCACTCCAGCATAGTAAATATCAGATGTTATTATCTGAGGGTTCAGATAACCTATTCACTGTGTGATATTGGGGTGGTGACTTTAATATGTTGAAAATAATCTGCACTTAACATTGTAATTCTCAGCTGTGGAAATATTGTTCTCCTTTAGTATCCCCTACAGTACAGGCCATTGTTAACCCACTGATGGTCCAATTTGGCCTGAAAGGCTATTTTCCCCAAACCACCCCCCAGTGGTGATGTCAGCTAATTTAATCCTGCACTATCTGTGCACCCTGTTTCCACCAGGGAACAGGGTTGTACAGCCAAGGCAACAGGACTTAATCCCTGCTCATCAACTGATAAGTGGACGTTAAATCCTGGTCAAGCAGCCAGAGGTTCAAACAAGAGCAGGGGCTCACTCTTGTTTGAATGTCTGACTGCTTGAACCGAGCAGCCCTGTGCTTGTCCTTTTAATATCACTCATTTAAAGGAAAAGCAGGGGCTGCTTCAAACAGCAAAGAGTGTCCTTGGTCTTTCAGACATCCCCCCCACCCATTTGAGCTCCCAGAGGCTAAAATGTGAGTGTGGGGGCTGTCTGAAAGCAATTTGCAAACAGCAAAAGTGCTCTTTAAAGCATCCCAGTGCCTTTCCTTTAAATAAAATGGGTTGGCCATGGTGGGGTGTGGGGCAGGTTTCCTTCTCGTGCCCCACTGCTGCTGTCTGGTCACTTGTATATAGGAAAAGCTTCCAGAGGCTAAAATGGGAGTGCTGTCTGAAAGCTCTTTGTAAACAGCAAAAGAGCTTTCAAGCTGCTGCTAGCCGGCTGTCAGGCACTTGGAATCCTGTGCCAGGGATTTTGAGAGGTGAACAAGACAACCCACTTGTCAATGATGTGACATTATCATGACACCATGTGATTGAAAAAGGGATGGTGCCTCCCACCTGATAAATGGTGGCCCACTAGGCTGATCCTCATAAGGGTCTGGGCTGTGGAGCCAAAAATTTCCCCAACCCTGACCTACAGGCAGAAAAAAGATCTAGCATACAATGAGTTCTTTGAATGTGTGCTTTTGTTTGCAGGAGACTCTGTATTATCATACAGGCAGTACCAGCTGGTGGAGCAGCATGGATGGGGCTTCATTGCTCTCCCAGCTTCCCAACACTGCAGGTTGCTGCCGCAGACCAAAAGGAGGAGGGGCGAGATGTGATGCACCACAGGGCAGCAGATCCAATCCAATGCTTTTGTTGCACCATGCCATGCCACGCTCCCTGCGCCTTGCCCTTCTCCCTCTTGGTAGGCAACAGTGACCCATGGAGTTGGGAACCCAGTAGAGCAATCAAGCGCCATCTGTGCGATGCCACCAGCTGCTACTGCATACAGGAATGGTGCATTTCACTTGTCTAGTGGTTAGGGATGTACAATATGCTCTAATCCATTCAGTCATTCACACTTTAGTATTTTCTGATCCCCCACAATTGGTTTATTTTGCACACATTTTTCTTCTGTGTCATTGTCACTGATGCAGAAATAGACATATTTTTAATTTATATTATAGTGTTTGATACACACACATATCTCAGCTATCAACAGACATTTTTAGATCAATTACCTTCCCTGTGTGTTACCTTTCAAAGTTAATGAATTTCCAGAGGGGTAGCCCTGTAAATCTTTTGCAGCAAAACAACAAAGAGTTTTGTGCTACCTTAAAGAAAAAATAATAATGTTGTTAATGGCCCATCGCAAAGCCATCCAGGACCGCAGTTCTAACCATGTGTATTCTAAGACCCATTGACTTCAGTGGCACTTACTTCCAGGTAAGAAGAGTTAGGATTGCATCCTCCCTCACTATCATGATTTCACAGGTCAGTGTAAACTTGTCGTTCTGCCTCTTTCTATTACTTAGATATAAGGAAAGGCCAGTTTAGCACCCTGTTGATATTTTGCTCTTTATGTCCTGGATATTATGTATTCCTTTGAGCATATTAAATTTTTTACAGACACTCTCCCTTGTTCAATGCAATGCCACTGAACCACATATAAGTCCTCTTTTTATTATGTTTTATTTTATAAATGTGTATTTCATACAGAAAATGGTCATGCATATGCAGCTGTTGACACAATGTTCAAGCTGATTTATGTTTTTAATGTTTGTAGTAAACATTATTTTGTGTTTGACAGATTGAAATCCATTTTTGTGCCAATGTATTCCTTCTATGTGAAAAAGAGCAATTATTCATATGTTCCATTGGTTTTTTAATTCACAGTACAAAGGGGATTGAGTAAGTATGTGTAGGATACCTTCAGCAGAGAACAAGAAGTTGTATGCACACAGTCAACTTGTGTGTGTGGAGGAGAGGAGGAAAGCAACTGGTATTTGGCTGGGAGTGGGTCAAAGACACTTAAAAGTTAGAACAAAGATTTAAGATATGGATGGACAATCAATGGGCAGTCAAATCTATAGGGGTCTCCCCATTTTGACAAAGAGGCTTAATCTTTAACTGAGGAGCACAGATAAAGTCCGCAGGTAAAAAAAGAGGTCACTTCTTTCCATCTAAAAACAATAGTGTGCAATATATTCCATTGGTTTTTTTTTAAAATTCCCAGTATGAAGCACATTAAGGCTGCATTCCTCACTCCACTTATTTGAGAGTAAGCCCCATTTAATTTAATGGGTCTTACTTCTGAGTAGACATTGTTCAATTGCAGGCTTGTTGCCTTTAGCAACCAATAACTTATATGCACACAAAGCAACGAGGTCCCTGTCAGGACAGCAGCAATTATACATCAATGAATATGTAAACAATATATGTAGCAAAGCTATTTATTGACATATAATGTACATTTTTTTAAAAAAAAAGTTCATTGAAGAGAACAAAGGTGGAAAGAATTCATAGCAAGAGTCTGTGCTGTGCTGGGGATCAAATGGATGGACAGAATAAAAAACACTTGATAGTCCATCTTCAATGGATTGCTTCAACATCCCTACATATGGTAAAATTTTCTTAACTTCCTGTTCCTTAATTTTAATTCCACATTAAATAAAAGAGGAGTTTATGCAAGGGATATATGGAATTTCTGTCTTGTGTATATTGTTATTTGGGGAAATAATTGCAGCAACTGTACCTTCTATCAGGAAGACCAATAAAGTCTCCATCTGTTTTCACATTCTTTAGCAGGTATCCAACATTGCATGAGTGGAAGTCAATGGGTACAACAGAACTTCTATTTTTCTCTTCTCTTCTGCATCCCTCTGTAAACCCCTAAATTGGCTCTGGAGCCCAGCCCCCAACCCTCCAGAGCAGATTTGGGAGGTGCAAGGGGTTGAAGGGGGCAGGAGAAATCCTGTTTTCCTCACAGAAGTCCATTCTGCTTGCAGTCGGACATGATTAGATACAGAGCTTGGAAAAGTTACTTTTTTTAAACTACAGCTCCCATCAGCCCCAGCCAGCATGGCCACTGGAGTGGGCTGATGGGATTTGTAGTCCAAAAAAGTAACTTTTCCAAGCTCTGATTAGATATTACCTTTTGTGTCTTAACGTCCACAACTTCTCTGTATGTCTCTTTATCTTAATGCTGTTGAAGTACAGGCACTTTATAGAGTTGGAATTACTAATTCACACCAGTTAACTTTGATTCATATCTCCTGGCTTTATTAGTGTGAGGAAATGTCTTAAGAGACCTAATTTTCAGTCTCAAAGATTTAAAAGTATTGAGTCATACTCCTAAGAATCATGTAACTGGGTTGACAATCTAAGATATTCTTAAAAATAGCTCTTAGGGTATTTTCTAAAACTATGAAGTTCACAAAATGCATTAAGAGTTGAACTTCTCATGAGCCTCATCACAAAGGATTTCCAAATAGGCCATTTATTGCCTGAAGGGTAATTTTACAACATTTGTTCTTGTATATTATTACTTTCATCTTTGCAATGGAATAAATACATTTTATTTTTAATTTATTTTTATTTTCCTTCCCTGTGCTGTATTTTATCTTCTACCACTGCAGTAAGAATATAAGAGTTATATCCAGCTAAGTCATATTCAGAGTAGGCCCACTGAAATCAACAGAGTTCATAACAAGTTTGTTGATTTCAGTGGATGTACTCTGACTATAACTTAGTTGAATATCAACCATTGTTTATAAGCTTCTAATCAATGTATAATATTTTCTTGATCTGTTAAGCTAACTGACTTGTTATGTTGTCTTAAGTGACTTATACTCAGGAGATCTACTGCTATGCCATTGTTGTTACAGTATTTATAGCCTGTCTTTTACCAAATGGTCCCAGGTGGGTTACAAAAATATAACAATTAAAATAAGTGTAATATACAATTAAAATAATAAAATAAAAACTACAAAATGTGTGTGTGTGTGTGTACACACACACATATATACATAATATAATATAATGTTTAACAAATACATAAGCTCACACCCAGACTAAATTTTGACAGGAAACATCAATAAATATGATATTGCTGAATCATGAACATGAACTTAGAAATGAATCCTTATCTCCTGGAATTAATTGCAATTCAGGCCCTTTTTGTTGAAAGTGGGGCAAGAACAACTCCTGTTTGGGTTCCTTTGTTTGTATTCCAGAAGGAAGATAAGAGTTAGGGTCCTCCAGCTGGCTAGGCTTGCCTACCTTTACCTGTGCTGTTCTCTACCTAACTTTCGTTGTAAATTGATATGCTCAGGGAAGCTGACCTGCCCCTCCTTCCTTTGTCTTCTTCTTTGTGTGTCCGAGGAGAGATGAGACAACTGTTCTCTCCTGAACCATGAGGGCAATACCCAAGTCTGGGCATTGCGCCTTCAACTTAGTTAGTTAGTTAGAACTAGGTATGCCTTTCATATCTACTATGTACTTCTATAAATAAAGTAGCTTTTTCTTATTTTACTAAGTCTTAAGTATGTGTTTTAAATGTCGGCTAAAAATCTGCTTCTTAGGTAAATACACACTGGCACACGCAGCTCACACCATTGAGTTACCCTGCATATCCATAACACTTTTCACTAACAACATGGACTTGGTAAGGAGCAATTATAGAATGAGAGAAGCAATAGAGAGCAAAAATAGACAAAGAGATCAACCAGTTTAGAACTACAAACAAGTGTGCATGTGTTTTAATTATCTTGCTGAGACTGTGTGGGTTTAGGCCTTACATTCCACATTCTCTCCTTGGACTTTCATACACATATAAAAGAAACTATTGTTTGAAAATGTTTGTGATAGTTGCTGAAGGGCTTCTGATAGAAGTCTGTGTCTCTCTCTATTTCCACATTTATTTACAAAGCGTAAAAGCATGTTTTTGTCTGGACTGTGGCACCCGGGCCAATTGTTGAATCAGAATTTCGGAGGTGGTCCAGAGGTGGAGCACTCATGCACCAATCAACATTCTCTGGTCTCCTCACACTGGCAGCCAAACAGCAAACAGAATAGTCCACTCATTGATGGCCAAAAAAATTAATAAAACATGCTGAGAGTTACAATTACAAACTTTGCCCTGTGTCCCTGGAGTTTGGCTCCCAATATACATATATTACACCACTGTGGTTTAAGGTCTCAGCACTCCAAAAAACACACACCTCATTTTCAAAAGACATTGGGACCTAGTCTAGCCGGAATATAAATAAATAAATAGGTAACTATTTTACTTTTCAAAATGGTTCATTAAAAAAGGTCCATTGATCCTATAGTACATCTCTCTTCTTCAAAATCCAGTGCAACTTAAGGGCCTTGGTAAACTATATGTGCGTAGTTTTTATCATAGGCATGAACCTGGCCATAATACAGTGGATTTTCTTCTACTGGGTATTTTCACAAATTCAGTTGCATTTAAACCAGTTGCTGCAATTTAACAGTTTGTAACTTGAATCTTGGGATCAGACTGGTAATACATAGTGATATTTGCTTGCACCTTTCAGCACTCTCTTGACATTCAGTTGACAATAGGACAGTGGGGGCAATTGAAGATGTTTAGATGAGAAAAAATGGGATCAAAACAAGCTGATCCATGGGATATTCTGGCTAGGAATGATGGGACAGGAATCTATTTCTTTTGTTTTCAGGGCTGGTAAAAAACAACATGGACTTGTCTGATCGTTCTCAAAGTTTATTATTTTTCCAATCTTAAATGCAATAACCGATATTTCTGCAGCAATTTGCAACTTTTTAAAAAATCCTCATAAAAATTTGTCCAAATTTTAATGCAGATTTCTCCTAATAAACACATTTTTGTATGCAGTTTGACTACTATAAACATTTTTGCAAGCAAAGTTACAGTAAAGACCACAGGAGCTTCTTAAGGCATATTAGTCAACAGGGCTGGTTCCAAGGGGTGGCCAGGTGGGGCACTGGCCTGAGGGCCCATGAGGCTACAAAAGCCCCTGGGGGCCCCCTCTGCTCACCTTCCATGATTTGCGGCTGGATCGCTGCTGCGGATCGCAGGACGAGAGCTTAGGAGCTCCGCCATTCCCTTGCTTAACTTACCTTGTTCTGCAGTTGTGAACGCAGCAGTGCCCTTAAGAAAGACGGCAGCTGAGGTTTTCCTAAGGGGCTGAAGCCTCTGCCACCATCTTGGCTGATGGCACGCATGCGAGCTGTGCTCTCACATCCCTGCCATGAACCAAGATGGCGGCAGAGGCTTCAGCTCCTTAGGGAAACCTCAGCCGCCATCTTTCTTAAGGGCACTGCTGCGTGCGCAACTGCAGAACAAGGTAAGTTAAGGAAGGGAATGGCGGAGTCCCGAAGCTCTCGCCATGCGCAAGTCGTGGAAGTCGCTGAGGCCTGGGGCAGGCTTTTGCCCAAGGGCTCCAGCATGTCTGGGGCTGGCCCTGGGCGCACGCACACATGTATGTGTGCATGTGCACATATGTGCCAGGGTCCAGGGCAAGCTGGTGCCCAAGGGCCCTGGCATGTCTGGGGCCTGCCCTGTTAGTCAATGTACAGATATAGGCATGTTATTAGTAAAAATGTAATTTTGTAATAAGCAAGTTGTTTTCCCATTTACACAGATCTGAACATCATCAGGATGTGACCGTGAGTTCAAGGGAAATACATGTTTGTGTCATATGAAAACTGTTTATTTACTGACCATCCAACTCCATGGTTGTTTCTTCTTTACCTGTAAAAATGCTATATTTGTTGTTATGTGCCTTCAGGTCGATTATGACTTATGGCGACCATATGAATCAGAGACCTCCAAGAGCATCTGTCAATGTTTGTTCAAGAGCTGACATCCCACCTGCTTCCAGGAATACAGTTACAGTACGGCCCCACTTTACGATGCTTCGCTTTACAGCATTTCGCTAATGCAGTGGTCTCAATTAGACACAATTAAACTAAAGCCCCACTCATACGGCGTTTGTTCTGCTTTTATGGCGGTTTTCGGGCATTGCCCGCCATTCTATTCAATGAGTTCTGCTTTACAGCGGTTTTCGCTTTACAGCAGGGGTCCGGAATGTAACCCGCCGTAGGAGTGGGGCCCTACTGTATAATTCTGGAGTCACTTAGTCTTAACGTATGAGTCAGTCATAGTTTGCCTTTCAGTATTTCAGGTTTTGGAACCCAATCTGACAGAATCTCCTAATCTGAGTTACCCTAGAAACCAATGCCAAGATAATGTTTCCTTTTTTAATACTTTCCAGCCTGAGTTATCATCAGGCACCATCTTCAATTTATTATATGACATCCAAAGGTTAGACATATAAAATTAGAAAAGATTTTTTCATTCTGCATGTAGTCACTTTTATACTCTGCTACTAGTAAGAGTTGGGTCCAGATGCCTGCTTTAAAGAGCCAAAAACCACTTAAAAATTATGACTGAACCGTGATCTTTATGTGATTGATACAGAGGCAATATATAGATTATATCGATCATCCTGTACTTAAAGCTTCTGGATTAGCAAGTATATAACAAAAAATGGCAATGGGGGAAATAATACATTTAAAGAGCCCTTAACATTAAAGACACAAGTTTGTATCCACTTATTAATCATACTTAGAGCAGACCCACAAAAATCAATGGACATGATTAACTTAGAGCCATTCATTTTAATGGGTCTACTCTGAGTAAAATTTAATTGGGCTAAAATGTGTGTGTTGTCACCATTCAAAGCTTACACTGCGAGCATTTGTTTGCCATGCATCTTTGGACAACCATCTTACCTCCGCACATAAATAGGTGAAGTGGCAGAGTGTTGGACTAGGATCTGGGAGACCTGGGTTCAAATCCTCACTCATCCCTGAAGCTCATTGGGTAACTCTGGGCCAGTCTCTATCTCTTATCTTAATTTACTTCATAGGATTATTGTCAGGATAAAATGGAGGTGAGGAATAATATATGCTGCCTTGAGCTCATTGGAGGAAAGGCAGGATACAGATATAATATATAAACAAATAAAAGCTCCATACATGGAGAAAATTGTGTGGAAACTTATGCTTGCTAGATTTTTGGGGATCCAAATGTTTGTGTTTAAGGCCTAGCAGCAGAACCTGTCTTAAAAAGAAAAAGTTGGCAATCTTACTGTGCACATAGGAAGCATCTCCAGTTCTCCTACTCTTCCTGTGCGAATGGAAGGTTTTCCTGCCTTCATGGTATACAGAGAGACAGATGGGCAGAGATGGCTATACACCATCCCTATCATTAGACAGAATAACAGCCACTTCAGGTGGCAGGTGCTGGGAGATAGGGAGTGGCAGAAAGGACAGAACTAGGTGTGCCATTCCCTGTGCCCCCTATGCTAGCCTGCTGCCCTTAGATGCAGTAGAAGAGGAGGCTCCATCCACAATATTAAAGTGAGGCTTTTGTCTGTCACCATAGGCTGCAAAATGTCTTGGGCTGGCCTTGCTTAGTCGCCTGGCACCACATTATAAATATTAGTTCTCTAGACAGTAAAATCAGTACTTTTGTTACATAAATGCTAACCGTCATTTTTATTGTCTGTTGAACCCCAAATGTTTAATCCAATGTTCTCCCTTTTCTGTTCCTCCAATATAAAATGCGGTATGGTATTCACTTATTCTATCTGGACAGTTAAATCTATTTTGCAGACTTATGTTGAAGTAGAGGAATCCAGATGGAGAGAAACTTGATAGAAAATCAAAATCACAATGAATATTATATTTCTTCAGCTACATTTCCATGATTAAACCATTGAAAAGGAATTCTGTGTCCCAGACCACCCCCTCAAAATAATCAGATCTTGGAACACATTTCTTATTTCCTACCTCACCCTCTCAATGAGAGCACACAGCATGAAGCACACTAGACCATGACCAGAAATAAGGCTGCATTCAGACTTTCAGAGAGCAGTTTATTCCATTTCCCTGATGTTTCCTTACCTAATAATTTCTGCATTTTATTTAATCTTTCACACAATGTAAAAGCCACTTTGGGAAATCTAGTGTGGAATGTAGTGAAAGTTTAACACTCATGTCCGTGTTAATTGCTTCCAGAAATTTTTTTTTGTAAGCCCATTAAACCAGAAAATCATGGGAGTAAAGTGGTTTTTATTTTCATTAGTCCCTATTTATCAGTGTCACATATATACATCAGTGGTGCATGCTCTGGTAACCTCACGTTTGGACTACTGTAACGCGCTCTACGTAGGGCTACCTCTGAAGACGGTTCGGAAGCTACAGCTAGTGCAAAATGCGGCGGCCAGACTGCTAACAAGAACCAAGCGGTCTGAGCATATAACACCTGTTCTGGCCCGCCTGCACTGGCTTCCAGTATGCTTCCGGGCTAGATTCAAAGTGTTGGTACTAACCTATAAAGCCTTATACGGCGCAGGACCACGATATCTGCTGGAACGCCTCTCCCGATACGAACCGGCTTGTACACTATGGTCTACTACGAAGGCCCTCCTCCGGGTCCCGACCCACAGTGAGGCCCGGAGGGTAGTAACAAGATCAAGGGCCTTCTCAGTGGTGGCCCCCGAATTGTGGAACAGTCTCCCCGAGGAGGTACGCTTGGTGCCAACACTATTATCCTTTCGGCGCCAAGTTAAGACCTTTCTCTTCTCTGAGGCATTTTAATTTAAGTTAATTAAGTAAATGTTGTAATTTCATTTTAGATGGTTTTTTATGTATTTGTTATATCAGATCCTGTAATTTTATTGTATATATGTTTTTATGTTCACCGCCCAGAGAGCTGCTTGCTAGTCGGGCAGTATATAAGTTTAATAATAAATTAATAATAAATATCCACTCCACCATTCTTCCAAGAAACTCAAGGTAGCATTCATAGGTTTCCTTTTCTCCATGTTATCCTCACAACAACCCTATGAAGTGGGTTAGGCTGAGAGACAGTGACTGGCTCTAGGTCACATAGTGAGTTTCATAGCTGAGTGGTGATTTTAACCCTGGACCCCCAGGTCCTAGTCCACTTAATTTTCCTGCATTTTATTCCACATTCTGGAAAGATGTAAAAATGTAGAATAAACTGGTGAGGGGGGGGATATTTTCTCATAGATCTGGAAATGTATGGGGCCCCTTGTTAACTGCCATGTCTCACACCTTTCAGACTAACCAATTCAGGCTACAATCCTGTACATACTTACGAGGGAGCAATCCCCATGGAATTCAGTGGGGGCTTACCTCTGAGTAGCACAGTTATTGTGGCATGAATTCATACTAGAAATTGTGACAGCAGGGACCCCTTGTCAATAAAACACTTAGGTGCTAAATGTTAGTAAAACCGCAATGTTTACATAGCCACTGTTTCTTTGCAAAGGAGGAGGATAGGGAGAGAAGCAAAACAGGTTGAGGCCACACAACTTTTTTTTCCACAGCAGAGTAGCAATTATGACAGCAGGGACCTCTTCTGAACCAAAGTAAGACATTTTCAGGTGCTAATTATTTGTATGCCTTAATATCCCATGCAAGTAAAGAAATGCTCAAGATTCTACAACAAAGGCTCTTCCCATATACAGTATGGAGCAAGAAATACCAGACATCCAAGCTGCATTTAGAAAGGGAAGAGGCACCAGAGATCATATTGCAAACATATGTTGAATAATGGAATGGACCAAGAAATTTCACAAGAAAATCACCCTGTGCTTTATAGATTACAGCATAGCCTTTGACTGTGTAGATCTTGAAAAACTATGGAATGCCAAATCGGCACCTTCATCCACAATCAAGTCATGGATGAGGGTGGTCTTATTATGTACCGATCTGGCGTTAAACAACAACACACACAGGCCAGTGGGCACAGCAGATGAGCAACAAGGAACCCATCCATGAGAGGAGTGGCAGTAAGTAACAAGGCACAGATAGCCTTACCCTCATCTTCTATGGTAATTCACCACCTCCCCATGGCTATATTTCCCTCTGCCCATAATCACTGAAATTGGGGGGGCATCACCCATGTTCCTCCGTGCTAAGACTCCTCCTAAATACCTAATATAGGCCCAACACGAGCCCACAAACAAAGCCTGCTGGAGCGAATTATCCCAGTAGGCCTCTGCGAGGATTGGGAACAGTCACACACATTCAAACTTACTCACATAGGGCCCATCTACTCCCGCTCCTGTCTCACACCCAGGGAGGGCCAGCCTTCTGCCAATTACAGACTCTCACTCTGAAGGCATCTGGCGACTTTCTCCTATCATTCATTTCACTGCACAGGCTCCCACCCTGTGCAGGAACTACACATGCGCCACACGCCCTCCCCACCACTAATCTCCTCTAGCTGGTTTAACAGAAAACAAATTAAGAAATACAAAACAAGAAAAAGTAATAGAAGGGGGGTAGCGCCCTCACCCTTGGGACTCCCTAAGGGGCTCCGCAAGGGCAGCTGGGCTTTTATGCCTCCTGACCCAGCCAGCAGCTGTTGCAAGGGGCTGCAATATTAACTGCAGCCTCTTTCTGAAGCAAGGGCCAGGCAGGGGGTCCCAGTCCTTGCAGCACTTACCAGGAACTTCAGCTGTCTGGACAGACAGCAGCCCAAAGAAGCTAGTAGCCAGCACCCAGATGCCAGATACTCACTCCCAGGGCAGGTCTTCTTCAGTCCCCTCATGCTGAAATATGTCCATACCTACTTACTAATTGGATGCTATCCAGGTGGTGGCCCATTTTCATTTATAGAGGAATCATGTTAAATATTAACCATTAAAAAAGCTTGAAATATGCTGCTCTGAATAATGGCAGCCATATTGTTGGTTTGAGACTTTTTTCTTATGATTGTAGACACCTGCTTTAAAGAGGGGCAATTTTACACCCATCCTAGGAAGTCTATTAGCATTGTAATTATGCATAGCCACAGCACAAACAGGGGAGGAAGGGAGCTTGCCTGTTTAGGGCCGGACCTGCTATGATGGGCAAATCTTTAAAAGTTCCATAAACCTAACAACATTCTTTCCCCTTTGTTGCATTTGTGGCATAACTCCCCTGCTTCCCTGATGTGAAACTCATGATCTCAAATTTCAATTGATTATCTTTATCTAATAGGTGCATAACCACCATGCATGATCAGACTAGCTAAAGATGAAATTTAAGCAAAGCCATGTGGGTGTAACCAACTTAGTCTGGCTGTTAAAGCCAGAAACAGATCCATTCAAACTGAAAGGGTGTGTGTTTTGAAATGGGAATGGAAAAGGAACAAAATATTGAGGCAGCTTTATTGGTTTGAAGTATTATATTGACATTGATTTGCTTCAGTTGGCAACTTGGCCCATTACTGTAACATCTCTTTTAGCAGATATGTAAGCAGGGGAAAATATGTTGGTGGAATATCAGATGTGGCTCTCTATTGTCTCAGATTATATTAGCTGTTCAGTTGCAGTCCAGGAACAATATGCATACATTCATTCATAAATGAAAAACCAGTGGATTCAAACAGAAACTTTGCTTGGAGAGACAGTCAAAGGCAAGAGGACAAAAGGATTGTTCCATAGGTTTTGAATGTCTCTCTCCATTCAAAGGCAATGGGATATTGGAAACTTTCTCATTCAGAAATACTGAAATCTATTATGATTAGAGATATTCCAACAGGGAGCTGAAGGGAGGGACAGGACAGGGCTGTTCCTTAAAAGCTCATTCATTTTCCAAAATGTCAAGAAAAAATTCTATGCAGACATGGGGCACAACAAGTGAATAAATACCACATACGCAACCTGGGCTTTCTTACTGTTGCTGGCTATAGTACAGATTTCACGTGTGATTCTTTGTACAGAAGAGTATAAGAACTGTCTGTGCATGTAGAACATAGGAATATGACATCAAAGGATCAAAACCTAGGGTTGGTTGGTTGGCGATCGCTTGTGGCCAAGTAATATTGTCTTCCAAGATAATTTGGTTGGAAGACACCTGTGAGTGAATTTGTTTTATGTGGGGAGATCGGTGCACGATGATCAACACACAATCTTAGAGAGCTCTTTGCACCACCTGATGTCAGTATAACAAGATGGTTGAGTTTAAGAATGCAATCCCATACTTGAGTTACACTGAGTGAAAGGCTTTAGGATTTGATTTGGTGGAAGCTCCACTACACCAGAAGAATGTGAGATACACTTCCACCATGGCAGGCACTTCCCTTTTGATAAGAAAACTACAGGTGATGTGTTTCCAAGTCTTCTGAATAGGGCAAAAGCATACCCCCACTCCAGTTAATGGTTATGCAATCTAGGTGTATCGTATAAGTAGAAACAACAGGCTGCAGGTATCAAGTTTGAGCCAAAGATAGAGAGAGACACAGACACAGAGCTGAATTAAGACTCTCAAGCTAACATCATTTTGGAGTGCTGACTACCTCTGCCCCCCCCTCCCAAGGTCTGATGTGGGACTGCGGATTTGGCTGTCTAATTGAGTGTGAAGATATTTGTTCCCATCTGTGCTCAACTTTATAGTTGTAAATAAACTCATATACTGCAAAACATCATAAGCCTCAAGTAACCTCTTCCAAAGGAAACCAAACCTGGGTAAACACTGCATCCCTGGAACTTCTCACCACTCAGAATTGGGTGAATGTTAACAATACCATTTACAGTGCAATGAACAGGGTATATATCAGTGAAGTATTGAACAAAATCAATCTTAACCCAAATAATTTATGTTGACATTGTCAATTTCCAGGTGCAGCTATTTTTGATATCTTTGGGTCCTCTCCAAAAGTAAAAATATACTGGGATCAAATACTAAAAGAAATAAAATTATATGGCTGTATACTATAGCCAGCATGAATTTTTCGCATTCTGCCATGTTAAATTAAAAATACCCCCATGCCATTCTGATGCTTCCCATATGCTCATTTCAAAACAAAATCTTACAAGTCTTTTTTTTACGTTCAAACTCCTTAACTGAACATAAAAAGAAAAAAGAAGAAGAACAGAGATTAAAAGAGAAGCCCAGAAACATGGGAAAGCCTCTCTAGACTTTTATTTTAAACTTTGCAGGTTTGGTTCCTTAACTGAACTGGTAAAAAAAACAGACTGAAAGGGAAGCCTGGAAATGTGGGGGAGCCTCTCTAGGCTTTTGTTTGTAGGCATGGTTTGCTTCCTCCTTCCCCGTTTGGTGCCAATTCGGTGTCAGGAAAAGCTGCTGAATTTTGGAGCAAAAGCAATTCACTCCACAAAGGGCCAGTCACTGCTTCTCAGCCTCATGAAAACCCTACTTGAGGGCAGTACACTTACTTATATATATATATAATATATAAAATATATAATATAATATAATATATAATATATTATATAATATATTATATATAATATATATATATATATAATGAACTGAACATTATATATATATATAATGTTCAGTTCAGGAAGTTTGAGAGAGCCAGTGTGGTGTAGTGGTTAATGTGTTGGACTATGACCTGGGAGACCAGGGTTCGAATCCTCACACAGCGATGAAGCTCACTGGGTGACCTTGGGCAGTCACTGCCTGTCAGCCTCAGAGGGAGGCAATGGTAAACCACCTCTGAATACTGCTTACCATGAAAACCCTATTCATAGGGATGTCATAAGTGAGAATCGACTTGAAGGCAGTCCATTTCATGCTTTTTAAAGGAAGTTTGAAAGCCAACCCCCATTTTAAACTCTGTGGTATTAATCCTTTAAACCCCTATTAACCCTGATCTTGCAATCTCTTTACACCATTAAACTAAACTAAAGTGACTAAACGAAGATGATAGCAGAAACAAACACAGATGGGACAGGACAACATTCTGGTCAGATGGACTGCCAACAATCAGAACCAATAAGCGAATCCCATCCCTAGATCTTCACTATATGCTGGAAACAGAATAATGATGGTGTTAGATGTACCTTTGTGGGGAGTTCCACCATTTAGAGGCTGCCACAAAGAAAGCCTTCTCCCAGGCCACCATTCCCCGCACTTCTGAGAGCAGTAGAACAAGAAATCCCTCTCTGCTGATCTCAACACTCAAGAGAGTCTATAGGAATGGAAATGGTCTTTCAGATTTGGGGGCTTTAAACACTTGCCCGAACTAATCTCTATTCTTCTTTTGCCACATTTGCAGTTTGTTTTATTATCAGATTTGCATTTAATTTTTGCTTGTGATTTATATTTGTTTATAAGACACCTTAAGTCTGATTTCATTAAAGAAAGGCTATGTATATATATGACTAAATAAATAAATAACCCACAGCCTTCAAAAACCAGTCCTTTATTATCTTAGGATATTTACAAACTACATTTCAACGAAAGATTCTCAAAGCTGTTGAAAAACTGGGCAACAATGGAGACATAGTGAAACATTTTAATATTTTTTTTAAATGCATTTTCATGTGCACTTTTTTTGAACAAGACATTTCCTGATGTATCCAAATTTCAGGAGGCCAAGGGGACTTGCCCCCTTACCTTTGGTGATGCTCCCTTAGCTAATAGCTACTGTTTTAGAAGGCTATAATAAGCTATGATTTTATTAAAATTGGTGGTGAGGGACCAAGACATGGTGCTTGTGGATTTCATTAAGGATTTCCACTGCCTTTTCTCTCAAGCACTGGCTCCCTGGATATTCTAGACTTCTTCAGGCTGGATTGGTCATGTGCCGTATTTTACCGAGGGTAGTGCTTTATTGAAAGGCACTCAGCATTTGAAGGGCTCTCTGGCCCGAGTCTAGTTTAAAGATAAAGAACCATAAGAAGAGAGAGCAGGGACCTTGAAATTGCCCAATAACTCCTGGACAACAGACTGAGCAGGCACACAGGTCATTTGGTCATTCTTTCCCACTGTAGCAAGATACATTGCATTTCTATTTAAATATAGTAATTATTTCTAAATTTGCAACTATACATATAAATTAGCACATGCAATGTATGGGTATAGTCCTCTTTCTGTCCTGTTTTTTGGTGATGTGTAATTGGCCACCATGCTTAAGGCAGAATTTGTCACTGGCTCCTGACTCTTGGAACTCTCAGTAGATGAGGCGCTGAGAGTGAAGTGCTTAGTCCTCTCCCAGCCTTCTTGTCACAGTTGTTGCCTTGCCATTGAGCTCTCACATCCCAGAGTCCACCCAGCCTCTTCTCCAGAAGTAGGTGGAGCATCATAGCCTTCAGCATTGGGTCCCAAGGTACTGTGGTCTTGAGTGAGCTTTCCGTATGTGCTGCATCCATATACTTTACAAAGCAGCTATCTGGCAGAATACAATCAGTGATGTTAAGAAATTATTGGCAAAGTGTAGCTCCTGGAACAGATCCAGACAATGAGAATAAAACCATGCTGGAAATCAGAGTTTGTGCAAGGTCTGATTAAAAGTCCATTACTGATCAGAAACAGAAATCATTCAGCAATTAAGAAGGACATACTGTAACTTAGTTTGGGAAGTTCTAAGCCAGGGGAGGGGAACCTGTGGTCCTCCAGATGTTGTTGGACTTTATCTCCCATCAGCCTCAGGCAGCATGACTAATAATCAGGGATGATGGGAGCTGTAGTCCAGCAGCATCTGGAGGGCCACAGGTTCCCCATTCCTGTTAGAATCAGAACTCTAAGTATGTGGTGGAGGGAAGGTGGAGGGACCCTTAATCAAATCCATAAGCCCCAAGTTGTGCCTCATCCAAATTTTAGTCAAATCATGTACACACATACCCATTAGTCTTCTAAAAACAGTAAGCAATTGTGGCATCACTCTGGAGCTAATTTGAGCACTAGCACCAAGGCTTGGAATAAAAACTCAACACAGATATGCAGGAACCTGAACTCTGCCTCAAAAAACAAAAACAATGCAATGTTTCTACTGTACAGAAGAGGCCAAATGGGTATGAGTTTTTCTGACTTTGAAGTGAACAAACACAGTTGGTAGGAAATCCCCACTAGGCACAAATTCTGTACACATCAGCCACCTGTATACAGGTACCTGTTTATATACTTAATATTGCAATTGTATACTTGTCTACTACTCAGAAATAAGTTCCACTGTAAGTGTATATAGAACTGCAGCTGAAGAAAAATATATATTAAGTTGGATTCCTGCACTGAGCAGGGGGATGGACTCGGCCATATTGGCCCAACTCTATTATTCTATGATTCTATGAATGGAATTGCACATAACAACAATGGATCACATTAAACCTTTCACTTTTTCCCTATAAGTACCAAGCTTTCATTAACTGTTTAATTCAATAATTAATTAACTTATGAGGTAGAATTCTAGTATAAGAAAATGTTTTTTTAAAACACTGATTTAATTAGCCTTGTTTTGTTTGTTTTTAAAATTTTCCCATCTTTACTTATGCAACTTTAACAAAGCTGAAAATGATGAAGGCTAGAAATAAAAATGGCCATACCTCCTCTCTGAACTAAGTTGCTTTCTTGCATCAAAGCTCATTAGCCCTCACTCTTCCGATTTCAGTTAATTTTAACAAGTTTGCTGCAGCTGTTCATCTTTCCAGTATAAGCAGTAACAAGCTTCTTTCCTACTAGAATCTCATAATTCTCTTTTAAAAATAATTCAAATTCATTTTTAAATATATCAGTATTAAATTTCATCTCTGTCATGCTAAAAATAAAAACTGAGAATTAGTTGATGCTGCAAAAACGAAAAGAAAAGGGGTGGGAAAGGAAAACATACATTGAAGACATAACATTATTTAGCCACTAGATGCCACTCTTCTTCCTCGCCTGTCACAGAGTTCTTCCATAGCAGCAAAATAACATCACTAACATGAAAAGTTATTAATTCGATGATCACAAACTGGTTCAATGTGCACTGGCATTTTAATTTATGTGTGGAGTTTTTTGCAAAATGATAAACTTTCAGGCATTTTCTCCTTTACATAGATATGACGTGTACGTAGGAATGGAGGAGATGAATATGAATAATTCAGTTTGCCTTTTAATGCAAAACCTTCTTCAGACAGGGAGCCAAAACACATTTATCCTTTGAAATTCATACTTCTCCAAATTTTGCAATGCAGTTCTCCAATCAAAATATATATGAAAAATTGCGTAGATTATGGGAAAGTGTGCATAAATAAGTTACAATATAAGCTATGTTTGCTTGCAAAAATATGTATATATTAGGCAAAAAGTGCATATAAAATGTGTATATTTGGAGAAATGTGCACAAAAATACTGATGAGGATTTTAAAAAAAAACTGATGCACAAATGTGGTAAACTGAATTTAAGATTGGAAAAATGAGCAACTAAGAGAAACCAAAATTGACAAATTCATCTAGGTGTAACTAAGGGGGGGAAGGCAACTTCAGAATGCCACAACATATAAGTCATTATGATAACTTTTCAGCCTGGTATTCCTTCTCAGGATTCATTGCCCAACTATGTACTCCAAACAAATACCAGCCCTTGCCATCCAAGCTACAGGTGCTTACCTCCTGGATGGCTGTGTTTTTCCTCATGTAACACTGTCCATCTGGTTTATCCACCTCGGAGCCAATAAGTCTTATACCACAGTTGCATGTAATGTAAACCTGACAGCTGCTTTCCCCTTGCAATTGGAGGGGACAAAGCACAGAGTGAATAAGAGGGAAGGCCATGCTTAATCTTTCCCTACCTGATGATTTTTCTTTCAGACATGGCCCCAAGGTACACACCCGTCAGCCAGGATTCCGGACCCAGATCTAAACCATGGGTTCAAAGAAATGTGAGATAAGCTATGTGGTTCCAAAAATGTAAGGAATGGGTTTATGGCTGATATGCTGTCAGTCAAAGAACTGATCATGCGTAACACCCAGATTTCTCTGAAGTGGAATACAAAGTCTTTCTTGCTACCCAAACTCTTCTTTTTCAGCACCTGTGCAAAGTAATTGAGGCTCTTCTCTCTTTTTTTCTGGCATTGGAAAGGGAAATGTTTTGTTTTGTTAAAAGTGATCACCCCATCTCTGTTTTGCCCCTCTGCATGGAACCTTTTCAGATTATTATTTTCAGTGGTATACTCTCAGTGTTAGTTATGATCCAGTGATAGTAATGCAATATCCCAGTCCCATGTAGGCAGCAGTAACTTTTAAAACAAAATCTGTGCAGAAGTGCACTCTGGTGCTGTAAATATAGCTTTCAAAATATTGAAGCAGGAGTTCCCAAACGATGGTCCGTGGACCAGCAGTGGTCCGTGAGCTTCATTCAAGTGGTCCATGCCATTTGTGCATTAAATATTCATATTGATTATAATTGTCTTTTTATTGCTTCTTTTATTTCTTATATTGTATTCCAATTTGCATTCCACAGAATTCAATTTATAATGCAATAAAATGCAATGTAAGAAATAAAAGAAGCAATAAAAACACAATTTAAAATGATATAGTAGCTAGGACTGTGCATTACAATTGCTACAACAGGCAGAAAAATCATTAAGTGCCTCCCCCAGACCCTCCGCAATTTTCAAATGGTTTGCAGGGAAAGAAGTTTGGGAACCAGTGTACTGAAGTAAAGAAAAACCATTTTGAAAAGCAAAAGGTTCATGAAAAAGCAGTAGGTTACCTAAGTTGAAGAGGGTAGCTTTTTGGTGTTTGCTATTTTTTTCTTTTAAAAGGGAGGGGTACATTCATGTACCTGCAATGTTGTGGCAAAATGGGAAACACTGCTTCTAAAATAGCAAAATTATAATGTAATTTTTTTTTTTCAAAAGGTCAAAAAGTAGTGCAGACATGGGTGACGGATTCTTAGTCACTAATGAAGTCACAGAAATTATCCAGTATATTCCAGTGATAGTCCCTCAGCCACATTCCCCAAGGATACCACAATCACAATAGATGCATGTAAAAACTAGAAAAAGGACTTACATTTTCCCAGCAACAACACTCTGGGAAAATGCTGTATCCCTGCAACATGATGCTTCTTCATGTTTTATATAACAAATGAAAAAGAATTGTGCATTTATTATGTGGTAAAATAATCTTTAGAGGCCCTGAGAGAGACATAACAAAGGCTTCTTTCAGACTAATAAATATTCTGTTTTCTACGTAATAATTACAAGCTCCAGAGAAATGATTCTTGCATAACTCTTCAATATTCAGAAATTTCTGCTAATCTGATTACACACTTAATTGCCTTTTGTACAGAAGGAGATGTTGCCTCCACAATTAATCATTCTTTTGTTTAGCTTGAGGAAGAAAATGCCTTTGTGCAGGCTTTATTGTTTGGGTGCTTCCTTGTAACTGAAAACTTTAAAAACGTACGTGAGTGATTGGGTCTGAAAAGGGACATTTGTCAAGTGTGTGGAGTGTTAATGTATTATAACATTTCTAGCTGGAACCAGAGAGCCACTCATCTTTGCCTCACAATCCTTTTGGTGTCACTCAAACTGCTCATGTGATAGCGTTCTAATATGAAAAGAAACAATGGACATTGTTGAGCATACATATTAATAAATAAAAGAGACACAGTGTGGGCAAACAAAGGCTGCTTCCTGGAACGCTATGTCACAAGATTCCCAGGCCAGTGTCTCCTTGTCTTGCTCACATAAGAGATGTCATAGAGCACAACTTACCATTCTTTATAGGGGCTGCTCCACATTGGAGCAATACCTTGACTAAAGTCAGGTACTGCTGAATGTCATCAACATCAGAGACCAACCTACATGATTCATTATAGGTTTTTTTCCTGTTTACACCACATTAGTCTTCAACAAGCAATCCAAATCCCTCATGAGATGAGGGAAAGTGAGGACAAGCAAGCTAGCTGCGCCTCTGGTGCAGTCCCCATCTCCCTCCACAAGCTGGAGGGCTAACTTGTTAAGAAGGGTGCCCAGTCACAGTTCTCCACTGCAACTAAATTGGACTTCCCATCAAATGCAAATTCAGTGGAGCCACAGACATTGTCAGCTTTTTAATGAGTGTACCACTATATGGCAACACCCATTCCAAACACCCGTTTGTCATTTTTATCATTTACATCAGGGGTGAGGAACCAAATGTGGCCTTCAGGACTGTCTAGTTGGCCCTCAGGGCTCTCCAGGCCACACTGCCTCCTCAAGCCACACACCCCACTGATCCTGTACCCCACTCTCCTCCAGTTCTTTTGCCTGGCTGGAATGTATCCTTGAATCGCAATGCCTCTTGTCTGGATGAAAAGATGAACGTGTAGAAACCTTTGACTTTTGTGGTGGCTGGATGCAAGCGAAGAGTCACATCCATTGCCCCACTCATAAAGCTGCCTGTGATGGAAGGCAGCCCTCAGGCTGAAAAATTAGAATTGCCCCACTCTGGAAGCTTTTCTAATAAAAATTATCTTCTTAACAAGGAAACTACCTGTTTAATTTCTATTCATCATGCATTTGTTAAAGACACAGAGCCTCTGTCTGGAAAGATAGTGACAATTCGAATTGGAGACCTGCTGTACGTCAGCTCCTTAATTTCTTTACACATAGCTAGGATGACACACGCAGTTTTGTGCATTTCATCTACAAAAATATACACTCCACAGACTCATTTTGTTTTTGCAGAGGCAGAACAATGAGTGGATTCACCTATTTCAGGACTAGTAAATGGTTTGTAGCTTTTGTGGCCAAGTGTTCCTTGCTTAAATAATAAAAAATGATGCTAAACCTGGAGAGCTCTGTGAGAAGTTTCTGTTCATATATTGGGAGTCTTGAACACCACCCCTTCCTGCTTACAGCCACTTCCAAAAGGTTGGCAGACGCTACTGAGTGGCATCCGGTACAACCTGAGAAGCTGTAGTATAGGAGAAGAAACTGCAGAAGCCTTAATACTCGTTTATAAAGCAGTTTTCCTAAGTACTCAAAGCAGATTGTTGTGTAGATTGTCACAGTAACACAACAGTTCTGTAAAGTAGGCCACTATTATTATTTTCATTTTAGGCCTCCCCATGATTTGAGAGCTGGATGTTGAACCAGAGTATTTTAACTCACAGTTCATGATCTTAGCAACTACACTTGAAAAACTTCCCTTAAATTAAATTAAGGAAAAAATGATATACTTCCTGAATAAATATAAAACCAAAAACTATAATGTTACTTCCTTGTAAATAGATTTCCTATGCATCAACCACAGAGCGAATAATTAAATGTGCTGGGAGCACATTCTTTCTTCCTTCTGCACCCTGTATCAAGTTTCAGGTCAACTGAACCCAGGGGGCCTCAGTTGCTGTAGAATATGTCTTAAAGCAATCATGCAATTTTAGCAAAGAAGACCTATGGCTATAATTGGCTAAATGGTGTGAACAAAGTCAATAACTATCAATACATCCTTGGCTAGTAAAACTATGAGACGTGTACTTGGCCAATATAATAAAACTGTCATATAATTAAATTATGGGATGGCACAGTTAAGAATATGCCTGCCTTCAGACATTGGGAAAACACAGATTGAGTTTATCAGTTATGATAAATATTAGGTGTCTAAAACACCGAAGCTTTGTTAATTTCTTCTGACAATCAACGTGTAATCTAGCAGTCACCAATGTGTGCCTACTAGTGCTTTCTACTGCACCCACAAAACATGCCAGTAATTAGTCCTTACAATTCGCAATGCATGAGAGACTTTTGCTCTTCCTCCTCAGTTCCTGTTTGTAGTGGCTCAGTCATTAAACATACACCCTTAAACATGCCCACATGTCATCAGATGTCACAACTGGATACACACCCTCCCATCTGTTCTGAACAGAGGAGGTGCAAAGAGCTGCTCTCTCTAAGTAAGTGTGCCAGTGGTGGATGTAGGTGCCTTTCCCCCCATTGACGGGGTAGCATGCCCACACCATTTTGTGGTTCTGCCTCTTTCAGATATGACAGTCATTTTGTGTTATGCCACGCTGAATTTTGTGACTACTGCCCACAGCACTTTCTCAAAATTTCACATATACTCACTAGCTCAAAAAAGATTGGCGACCCTTGACATAATCTATTAATTGCAATCAATATGTTCTTGTAACAGATACTCTATACATCAAAACAGTAAAGATGGCTTTTAAATTACTTTATACCTTAACCCTAAACATGTTTCTTGGGAACAATTTCAGTTGTTCTAAAGAAACCACAGGAAATATTGGATAAGCCCTTTCACCGTACCTCTGGTTCAACATGCACATAGCAGATTGCACAGAAAGAATATGTAAACTGTTTCCAAATTTAAAAGTGGCACATTCCGCTAGCACTTTGCTTTGGAACAGTACACTGGAACTGTGGTGGTAGGGATTGCATGACCGCTCCTCTGCCTCTGTAGACCTACCGAAGTCAGTCTTCAATTTACAGCTTCTCCTAATTTTACTGAACTTTTGTCTGCCCATCCTTAAAACTGCAACCTTTCACCCTATTAATAGAAAGAAGCTACTTTGAGATTGGCAGTAGCATTGTAATACATAAGTTGTATTAATATAAAATTTAAGTTCCATTATACCTCCAATTAGATCTCCCTCATACAGTATTTTGGTGGGCCAACAGTGTGAGTACAAAGAAGTATGCCAGTTTCTTATAAGAAAAACATCTAATTCTCTAATTTGAAATTTCCAGGATCAGTGTCTATTGTCTCATTGTCTTTAGAAATACTATAAATATATTATCATTATTATGCAAGAAATGTTGTATAATTGCTGTTGAATGATAAATCCAAGGGATATGCCATTTCAAGTAAAAGCAATAATACATTGTACTAAGAAAGATTTGATGGCCTTGCAGTGTAGACACTCACAGCCCCTTTACATCCCTGGTAATGAGAGATACTTCTGAGCCATCCTTGACAAAAGTGGTAGTTAAAAAAGTTATCTCAGTAGGTCTCTCTCCCTCTGATTTGTTATCTATGGAGCCTGGAAGCGCCAAGGCAATAGTTAAACAGAGGTTGGCAGATATTGACACCCAAGAGCTCTCGGCAGCTGCCCAGGCCCCTGCTCCCCCCTGACACTGGGCCTATCAGGGCCTCCTTGTAAAGATGGGGTGACCTATCTTAGCTGGTTATCTGTTCCCAAATATAGGAGGGCATTTTCATTGGCTCGATTTAATGCCCTACCATCTAAACTATTGGAGGGCAGATATAATAAAATCCCAAGCAATAATAGATGCTGTCCCTGCAATAGTGTCGAAGTCGAGTCTATCTTACATGTTTTGTTTAACTGTAGATACTATGCAGGAGCCAGAAAAGATCCAATATACCCAATTACGCAGTCCTTCCCAGGCCGCCCCCTTGAGTCTCTTCTGATCACTCTACTTGAGGGTTCTGATAAGGCAATAACAATGCAGGTGGCAAGATTTCTGAAACTGGCCATCTCAATCTGACCCTGTAAGATTGTAAATGGCAACTAACTCAGCTGGACTGTTTTTTGTTTGCTATAGCTTCTGATTTCAAGCATTTTATCTTTTTATCTTTTAATATTTAATACCATGTTTTTGTATCGGTGGTCGGTCGACTGTAAATAAAGATTGTTGTTGTACAGTAATAAAACAGTTCTTTTATAAACTGTACAGTATAGTTAAAGTTGCAAAATCCTTCCTTATAATTTCCCCCCTCCCTGTTTTCATATGTTCCGAACTTTACAAGACATTTGTCTTTGGAGCAGGGATTTTCCATGGCTGGTGTTAATTACATATAGAACAAAGTCTAAAGAAATATCTTGCCAGTGATTCCTGCCACAGCCCTCACCCCCCAAATTATGTTTTAATAAAGTGTGTGTGTGTAACTATAAAAATCCTGCATCAATATCTATATCTAATAGAGGAGATACATTAGAGACCATCTTGGTCCTGTGGAGAGGCTAATGCCTATCGTGGAAAGGATAAAAAGTTGTGGAAGTAGAGTTTTTTTTAATGGTCTGCTCAGGTAATCTAAATCAGGAATGGGGGACCTTTTCCTATGTTGAGGTCCACATTTGTCCTTGTTGGGGGACCACCTGCTAGCAGTGGGTAGGCTCACCTGCTTTTTTCGCTATCTTTCTTTCCAAAATCTTGGCATCTGTGACTAGTGGTATCATGCCATTCCCCCCAAAAAGCGGTTCCCTCCTCTGCGTTCTCCTTCTCTCACCTCTCCATGTCTCTGCCTGTTTTAGCTTTCTTTTCCCTTTGCATTCCTATTCTTCTCTGAGACTCAACATCTTTCTGTCTCCTTGCCCTTTATTCTCTGAACTTCCTTCTCTTCTACCCAACCCAAATGTCCCTAATGCTGGGAGCAGGTCCTCTCAGAGGTCCAGAGACGCCTGGGCCATCTCCAGCTTTTGAGGCCCCTAGCCATAATAAGAATGACAACACCCAAAAACAAAATCAATCACCAAAAAGGGAGTGAGACATAATTTGATTTTGTTTAATGTAACAAATGCTTTTCTAGCATTTTCTCGCTGAGAGAGAGTGTCACATTTTGGTCCGATGTATATAGTATATAAAAAAAGTTGAAAACTCATCAAATGCCAAAAAATTAACAAGTGTCTAAATCTGAAACCACCTTTGAGCTTCAGGCCCTAGGCCAAATAGCCCTGCTGACCCCCCCCCTTTCAGATTTGCCCTGGCTGGGAGCCTGATTCTGTTGCTTCTGCCATTTTGGCCATTCTCACACTCTTGACTCACAATCATGCGGTGAAAGGAGGTAAAGGAATGGAAGAGGACTGAGGAAGCCAGTCCTGTTTCAGTCCTCAGGCTCTTCTCTCTCTCCCTCCCCCCAAGCTCTGATGGTAAGCAGCTACAGGGGGATGGTGGAAGACTAGGAAGGTGGAAGACATGGTAGTGAGCAGTGGTCTGCCACAGCAAGTGGAAGGAAGGTACAGGGGAGTCTGATGCTGCCAGAGGCCACGTAAAATTAGGCCAAAGGCTGCATGCAGCCCATGGGTTTCCCACCATGATCTAAATAAATATCACTGATAAATTGGTCTTTTAAATTAATTTATTGTATGGTGTATTTTAATGTATCGTTTGAGTTTTATATTTGTATTTGAAGCTTTGTAACTTATATTGGGGGGTGAAGGGCTGATAGAAAGCAGCACAGAAATAACTTATAATATAGTATCACATAAGAAATCACAACAACAAAGAGTTGCAGCACTCATAACTCTTCACATCACAGGCAATATCCAACAGGTTCCTGTGACATTCATGTGTAACTGTTAGTGGCTGTATGCTATTCGACAGAAGAATCACATTTTTCACAATGTGAAGTATTGTGCTCAGAAGAATTATCAGAAAACTGATATCCTGTGAACAGAAATTATTCTTAAGATGAGATATTTGGATCATGTACACCAAAAGAGTAACAAAGGAGTAAAATAATTTGTTGGATTTAAACATTCCACTGGAGCATAGAAAATATTAATTTTAAACTTATATCCCACCCTTCCTTCCAGAAGGAGCCCAGGGGGGCAAACAAAAACATTAAATACACTTAAAAACATCTTAAAAACAAAACACTTTAAATATATTAAAACAAAACATCTTTAAAAAACATTAAAACACCTTAAAAAGCAATTCCAGCACAGACACAGACTGGGTTAAGGTCTCTACTTAAAAGGTATATTGAAAGAGGAAGTTCTTCAGTACGTGCCAAAAAGATAACAGAGATAGTGCCTGTCTAATATTTAAGGGGAGGGGATTCCAAAGTGTCGGTGCCACAACATAAAGGGCCACTTCCTATGTTGTGCGGAATGGACCTCCTGATAAGATGGTATCTTATCTGCAGGAGGCCCTCTCCTGCAGAACGCAGTGATCAACTGGGCATATAAGGGATAAGATGATCTTTCCAATATCCTGGTCACAAGCTGCATAGGGCTTTGTATACCAAAATTAGAACCTTGAACTTGGTGTGGTAGCTAATGGGCAGCCAGTGTAATTCGTTCAGCATCAGGGTAACATGCTGGCGATATGTTGCCCCAGTGAGCAGTCATGCCACTGCATTTTGCACCAGCTGCAGCTTCCAGACCATCCTCAAGGGCAGCCCCACAAAGAGTGCATTACAGTAATCCAGCCTCGAGGTTACCAGTGCATGGACAACAGTGGTCAGTCTATCCCACTCCAGAAACTGCTGAAGCTGATGAAAGACACTCCTAGCCACAGAGGTCACCTGGGCCTCTAGCGACAAAGATGATCTAGGAACACACCCAGACGATGAACCTGCTCTTTTAGAGGGAATACAACCACATCTAAAGTAGGCAATTGACCAGTTATCTGGACTCAGGAACCACCAACCGACAGCGCTTCCATCTTGCTCGGATTCAGATTCAGTTTAGACATGAAGTTAGTACAGTAGTATCTAATTTTTGGCAGAGGTGCCACAAATCAAGTTCATAGCATTAGATCAAGGCGGGGTGGAGAATCTCAGTCCCAGAAGCCAAACGTAGCCCTCCAGGCCCTTCTGTTTACAAGAGTCCTCCTGTAGGACTCTCCCTGGCCATGCTTCCTTTCCAGGTCACACCCCTCACAATCTGTGCTTCATACTCTCCTTGAGTGTTTTTGCCCGGCTGTAATATGTCTTTCAACTCTGATGACTCTTGCTTGCCTGGGTGGAGGCTAGAGAGTGGTGTGTGAGCATGTGTAGAAACTACCCTATTGTACAAAGATAAAGTTTGCATTCATTTCCTTGCCCGTGTTTGCCTCTGGCCCCACCCACCACTTTCTTCTCATATGGATGATGCCAGAACTTTACCCCCACTTGGAGCTGTTGCCTGCCACTTGTAGCACCCATGAAATTATTTTACTCCAGTCCTGCGACATTTAGATATCCAGCTCATGACTGATTATATGCTATTGTACTATTTGCTGTAACCTTTTATTTATTTATTTATTGTATTTGTATACCGCCCCATAGCTGAAGCTCTCTGGGCGGTTTACAGTAACTAAAAACATTAAAAACAAATATACAAATTTAAAACACATCTTTTAAAAATATCTAGGATATTATAGCAGCTCAGGTGCGCTCTCTCTCTAACATATATTGTTCTGTGTCACATTTGGCTTTTGTGCTGCATTGTCTGTTTTCAACAGAGTGTTGGAAGTGCTTATTTATGAAATGACGTTGGACAGTGGTCCTATGGGAAGGTTTAGGGACTGTCCGGTGGAAGTATTCTATTTAGGTCAGTGCCATTTACAATGTTTTCCTTGTGTTTCTTTGTAAACAGCTCTATGAAAGCAACAAGATATTTCAGCTGGTGCATTTCTAGAGGATTATTGTACTTGCTGGGCGGTTAAACATCCCAGGCATGCAAGAATTGCCTAAAAATGCATTGCCTATTGTGTTTTACAGTTTTAAAAAGAAAAGCAGATCTAGTGAGAACAACTTTGTTTGAGGTGAGTATTTTCAGTTATAATGTTCAGATGTGAAAGTATGCAAATAATATTAAGCATCATTTTGTACAAAAATGTTTCCCTGGAATCATTTTATAATGATATTCTGGAAAATCACCCCCCCCAAATCTGGATGTTAGGAATAGAAAATGTCCTCATACAATTCTAAGCTTGTTTCCCAATAGCTCTTAAAAGATCACTAGCTGATTAATTTTTGATGTACAACTCATTTCCATGGTTTACATCACTCACAGTAAGACTTCTATAGAAGTTAGTCCTATTGACTTCCATGGGGTTTACTCACAGTGAGCATAGGATTACATCTTAAATCTGGATTTGTAGTTGATGCAAACATTATATTTTTATTTTTGCAGGATGAAAACAGGCAGAAAACCCATAGCATGCATAGGCTAATGGCGTAATTGGATTTTTCTACTATATTGATGAGATTGTATCCTATTTTTCCTCCTTATCATGAAACCAAAAGTAAGCAATAAAGCAGTCAACAACATATAAAAGGTCACGAGGGTGTGACACAGATACAGGTGACAGTTGTAACATCTTATATGCAAGATTTATATTATTATTTAAAAAAACCAAACCAGTGCAATTTTTAATTCTTCATTTTAAATGCAGTTTACATCTGCTTATGTCTAATGTACATCACTTGTGCCTCAAATCAACACTGAACTGGCTGAATAAACAGTGGTATAGACGAGGGCCTTACTGTCATAGAATCATAGAATAGTAGAGGTCGAAGGGGCCTATAAGGCCATCAAGTCCGGCCCCTTCCTCAATGCAGTAATCTAAAACAAAGCATTCCTGACAGATGGCTGTCCAGCTGCCTCTTAAAGGCCTCCAGTGTCAGAGAGCCCACTACCTCTCTAGGTAATAGGTTCCATTGTCGTATGGCTCTAACAGTTAGGAAGTTTTTCCTGATGTCCAGTCAAAATCTGGCTTCCTGCAACTAGAGCCCATTATTCCATGTCCCGCACTCTGGGACGATCGAGAAGAGGTCTCTGTGTGACAACCTTTGATGTACTTGAAGAGTGCTATCATATCTCCCCTCAGTCTTCTCTTCTCAAGGTTAAACATGCCCAGTTCTTTCAGTCACTGGTCATAGGGCTTTGTTTCTAGTCCCCTGATCATCCTTGTTGCCCTCCTCTGAACCTGTTCCAGTTTGTCAGCATCCTTCTTGAAGTGCAGAGACCAAAACTGGACGCAGTGCTCAAGATGAGGCCTAACCAGTGCCGAATAGAGGGGAATGAATACTTCGCGTGATTTTGAAACTATACTTCTGTTAATGCAACCTAATATAGCATTTGCCTTTTTTGCAGCCACATCACACTGTTGGCTCATATTCAGCTTGTGATCAATGACAATTCCAAGATCCTTCTCACAGGTCATATTGCTGAGCCAAGTATCCCCCATATTATAACTGTGCATTTGGTTTCTTTTTCCTAAGTGTAGAACTTTGCATTTATCCCTGTTGAATTTAATTCTGTTGTTTTCAGCCCAATGCTCCAGCCTATCAAGGTCCTTTTGAATTTTGTTTCTGTCTTCCATGGTATTAGCTGTGCCCCCCAATTTTGTCAGAATGGGAGAGAGGCTGTCTATTGCACAAATCTATGGCTTTCACACCAACGTGTTGGCATAGTCCTAAGGTCCTGTGATCTGCATAGGAGTTGCCAGGAATGTTGGCACAAAACTTTCTGAGTGAAGAGAAATAAGGGGTGAAGAAGACAAGCCAGAAAGGGGCAGCAACAGGGTCATGTAAGCGTTTTGATAGGCCTTTTTCACTAAGAAGAGGATGGAAAGTGGGAAGGAGCTACTACAACTCGTTACCCCTCTGGCACGGTATGAATGTATACAAACAAAAGCAGATTTCTGAATCATTTCTGTCTGTCAAAGCATGTGTTCTTTGTTCAACTTGTTATTTTATCTAATATGTATTGAAACTATTATTCTTATTACAAGCTAAAAACAAAGTTTGGGCAAACAAAGGAAAGATTGAAAAGGAAGAATTGGTGGGAAAGGGGGTGAAGAAGAATGTACTGTAGAAAAGAGAGGTAAATAAGAGATGTTGTCTATAAATTAGCAATGCATGGGACTTATATGAAGAATCTAGATGAGTTTCACTGGACAAACAGAACTATTTATTTATTTAATTTATATCTCACCCTTCCTCCCAGAAGGTGCCCTGGGCAGATTAGAATGTAGGATTCTCTGCTGGTCAATTTTGGTTCTCTCAGTTTCTCATTTTTCCAATCTTAAATTAAGTTTAAATTCTTAAATTCAGTTCTCCACATTTCTTCAGCAATTTGCAAATTCTTTTTTTAATAAATCCTCACGAAAGTTCTCCAGCAGTGTGAATTTCTCCTAACAAATTTGTAGGCAGTATTGACTAATGTACCCATTTTTGCAATTTCTCATCATATAATGCATTTTGGTTTGTTATTTTCACTCATATATCCATTTTTATGCATACTTTCACTTAACATGCATTTTTTAAAACATTGGTTGATTGGCAAACAGCATTGCAAAATTCAAATAAGTGCAAATTTTGAAGGATGGCTGTGTTTTTGTTCTCATATTGTTTTAGAAAGTTCAAATCTGATAGATTCAGCTTGAAATGTGAACTGAACCGAATTTCTTGCCCATCCCTACTTGGGCATCTGAGGTTTTACTAAGGGCTATCTATGAGCAATACACAGTATTATTTAAGAAGTTTTATTTATCTTTAACCAGGAGCTCTGAAAAATAATTAGTTCAAATATGTCCTGGAGAAGCTTAGAGTAAATAAAGGCTTTGTATTTCATAGGATCCGGCTCACTTCCATAAAAATCCTCTCTTTCCATACTGTAATCTCTATATAATTTGTCCTTTACTTTTAGGTATCTTCCAAGCAGAATGCTGGCAATATTTGGACCACACACGAGGCAAATGAAAACAACAAAGATCTCCTGCAATGAAATCACACTTAATTGGTCTTTGAGATATGACGGGGCAGAGGGGCGGGGGAGAGGAAAGCAAGGATCTCCACAGATGGGTATAGGGAATAACCTGGTATCAGATACATTTGGTGCTTACATGATTCAAGGCACAGACCCATGACACAAATTTGCATAATATTTGCATATTAGGGTTGCCAGGTCAGAAGCATCCCAAAACCTGAGATTTTAGGGGTGTGCCCAAGTGATGTCATGGGGCAGGCCCGAGTGATGTCATTAAGCATGATACATAAAGCATCAATCACAGTTGCTTGGAGCGTACAATTAAAAAAAATATCTGACTGGAAGTTAGCTAGACATCTTAGCTAAAAGATGGATCCTGGGTAGGGAACATTTAATCTAGCCTACTTACTTTCGGCAAGAAGGGTTTAAGTGCCTTCAGGCCAGGCCAGTCACCAGAAGATCACTGTAGGAAGAAAGGCACCTAGTGTTGTGGAGATTTTAGATGGGAGCACTGGGGAGTAAAGATGGATGCCCCTGAAGGCTGCAATTCTAAACACACATACTAAGGGACTAAGCCCCCATAGAACTCAACAGGACTTACTTCTGAGTAGATATAGTTTGGATTGTGCTGTTGGTAAAGCTTGACTAGGGATCCTCTGCAAAGACATCCATCTCCAAGCAGGGTTGGCAACCCCCTGCCTGGAATGCCCTGCCCTTATCTTGTAATGTAGCTGTTCCAAACTACTTTACATATTTGACCCTTCACTTCAGAAAGAGGTCTGAGAAATGAGTAAGAGTAAGAAGATTCTCTACCCCTTCTGTCTGCATAGATGCCCTCATCCTTCCCCTGCGCCCAGCAGAAGCTCTCAGCCAGGTGGGACGCAATGGCATCTCATAGAGGACACCCTCCCCTTTCGTGGGGTATATGATTTGTCCTGACCCAGAGCAGATTTTGGGGTGGGCACCCCCAATTACTTATTTTTCCTGTATGTCTTTTTCTGCTTTGATTTTGTATAGATGCCCTCTTCTGTGCCCTGCGCTCAGTAGAAGCTCTGGGCCAGGCGGGACGCAGTGGCATCTCATAGAGGACACCCTCCCTTTTCCTGCGGTATATGATTTGTGCTGTCCCAGAGCAGATTTCGGGGTGGGTACCCCCAGTTATTAATTTTTTTCTATGTGTTTTGTCCAATTTGATTTTGCATTGATGCATCCGTGTGTGCCCAGTGCCCAGCAGAAGCTCTGGGCCAGGTGGGATGCAGTGGCATCTTGTAGAGGACACCCTCCCCTTTCCTGGGGTACATGATTTGTCCTGGCCCAGAGCAGAGTTTGGTTTGGGCACCCCCAGTTACTTATTTTTTCCTGTATGTTTTGGTCCATTTTGATTTTGCATAGATGCCCTCCTCCATGCCCTGTGCCCAGCAGAAGTTCTGGGCCAGGCGGGATGCAGTGGCATCTCGTAGAGGACACCCTCCCCTTTCCTGGGGTATATGATTTGTCCTGTCCCAGAGCAGAGTTTGGGGTGGGCACCCCCAGTTACTTATTTTTTATGATTTTATGACATCATTATGTATTTATGATAATATCAGAAGCCTGATGATTTTGATTGCATAAATGTATTGTTATTCTTGACAGGGAGAGTCCCCCGATCACAGTGATATATCATACAGGGTACCCCAACATATATTTTGGGGTTCAGAGACACGTTAATTTTGGTTTGAAGTTGCTGTAGTTGTCAACTCTTCTTTTTTAGTGTTTTGAACTTTCAAGCAAATAAGGAACTGGGAACTAGGAAGCAACTTCAGCGTCGTATCAGTTAAATAGATTAAACAGTCGCGGGGGTGGCGGCTGACGTTTTGGAGTGTATCTCGGGAACCAGACCACCTAGAAACTTTTTTTTTTAAAATTGAAGCTGAGAGTCCGGAGATTAAGGGGTGGTAGCCGGAGAGCTGGAGGGCGCCCGCAAAAACCAGAGACTCTGGCCAAAAACCAGAGACCTGGTAACTCTATTGCATATGCTGATTTATATGTATAGATCTCTGGGAATAAAATTATGCATGGCATTGAGAAAGTGGATAGAGAAAAGTTTTTCTCCCTCTCTGATAATACTAGAACTCATGGACATTCAAAGAAGCTGAATGTTGGACGATTCAGGACAGACAAAAGGAAGTACTTCTTTACTCAGCGCATAGTTAAACTATGGAATTTGCTCCCACAAGATGCAGTAAAGTCCACCAGCTTGGATGGCTTTAAACGAAGATTAGACAAATTCATGGAGGACAGGGCTATCAATGGCTACTAGCCGTGATGGCTGTGCTGTGCCACCCTAGTCAGAGGCAGCATGCTTCTGAAAACCAGTTGCCGGAAGCCTCAGGAGGGGAGAGTGCTCTTGCACTCGGGTCCTGCTTGCGGGCTTCCCCCAGGCACCTGGTTGGCCACTGTGAGAACAGGATGCTGGACTAGATGGGCCACTGGCCTGATCCAGCAGGCTCTTCTTGTGTTCTTAAACTAAGAACATGAGTGGCTGGAGGCTCACCAGCACTGCGCTTTGTTGTGTGCCCAGTGGTCCTATGAGCAAAGTTTTAAAAAGGCAAGGCAAGGGGCATGAGACCCAGGGTCTACCCCAAAAGATCTGGGGCTTGGACCCCTGGGCTATTTATTTATTGATTGATTAAACTTTTTATAAGCACATTTTTCATAAAAGTCCATCAAGGTGGCTTACAACATACACACATTATAAAATTAAGAAGCAATAAAAACATGATTAAAAACAATTAATAAAAGCATCAACAAATATTGCATTGGTTGGGAGGGAAATCATGTTAAAAGGGCTGTCTAAAAAGTTTGGTTTTCAAGAGACACCTGAAAGAAAGAAAGAAAGAAAGAAAGAAAGAAAGAAAGAAAGAAAGAAAGAAAGAAAGAAAGAAAGAAAGAAAGAAAGAAAGAAAGAAAGAAAGAAGGAATTGTTCCTGCCAAACCTCTCTTGGTAGGGATTTTCACAGGGCAGGGCCTGCCACACTAAAGGCTCAGTCCCTGGTGGAGGCCAACCAATCCTCAAGGGGATGGGGAGGGAACTACCAAAAGTGCCCCATCAGAAGATCTCAGTGATTGAGATGGAACACAGGGAGTCAGGTGGTCCTTATGGTACTTTGGGCCCAAGTTGTTTTGGGCTTTGTGAATTAACACAAGTGCCTTGAACCTGGCCCAGGAGCAAATTGGCAACCAGTGCAGCTCTTTCAGCAGCAGGGTAACATGTTGCCAGTGATCTGCTCCTGTGAGCAGTCTGGCCGCTGCATTCTGTACTAGTTGCAGCTTCCAGACCAGGTACAAGGGAAGCCCCATATAAAGCATGCTACAGTAATCAAGTCTTGAGGTTACCAATGCATGGGCCACTGTGGGCAACGCTATCTTGGTCCAAGAACGATCACAGCAGGAGAACCAGCCAAAGCTGGCGGAAAGTACACCTGGCCACAGAGCTCACTTGAGCCTCAGAGATGGATCAAAGAGTACCTCCAAACTGCATACCTGCTGCTTCAGAGGGAGTGCAACCCCATCCAGGGCAGGCAATCGACCTGTCTCCCAGACATGGGAACCACCCACAAGGCCTCCATCTTTCCATGATTCAAGCTGTTTATTGACCCTCATCTGGTCCACCACTGCATCCAGGCACTAGTCCAGGGCTTCCATGGCCTCTCCTGATTAAGACTCCCAACAACCTCTCCCAACGGCTTCATGTAGATGTTAAAAAGCACCTGGGACAAAATAGTATCCTGGGGTACTCCACAGTGCAAACACTAGGGACCGATGAGCACTCTCCCAATGCTACTTTCTCGACACAACCCTGCAGGTATGAATGGAGCCACTGCAGCTTGGTGCCACCATTGCCCTCTAACAATGCCCCATGCTATTTGATATCTACTTGAAGCCTCTGGGTGAAATTATCCAGAGGTTTGGGCTTAGGAGTTATTAGTATGCTGATGACACCTCTCATTTTCAAGAGTTCCTGGGGAGACTAGGAAAATCCTAATTTATTACCTGATGTCTGTGAAGGACAAGATGGCAGGAAACTAAGTAAAACAGCAGTCCCATGCCCACTTACCTGGGAATAAGTTCCATTGAGCACAATGGGATTTATTTCTGAGTAGAGCAGACATGTATAGGATTACAGCATATGTAATTGTGGTTTAGGCTGCAGTCCAAAAGCACCCTACCCCACAGAATTAAAAGCAGATGAACCACCATTTCTAGCACCCTGGCAGGCCTGAACCAGCAAAGGTAAAGTGAAAGTGGAGATGTGTTTCTTACACTGCTTTTTTCTTTTCTGGTCTTGTTCCCCCACCATCCAACAACTTCTTTCCCATTGAGAACAATGGGGTAGGAATTCACTTGGCCAGTTCAAGGGCTGGTGTTGTTATCTTCCTAGTTTGGGGGCATGTTGGGGGGCTGGGAAGCTATTGCTTTCCCCAATCCAGTCATGGCACACTTTCTTTCAGTCCCTACTGATGTCAGTGCTCCAAAGTCGATGAGGCAAGAGCCTTGAAGTTTCCATGATGGTAAGGAAGGGCTCTACAAGTTCAGATCTCCCCTTCCACAGTTAAACCTCTCACTCCACCACCAGAGGGGGAGATCCAAGCCATCCTATGGTCCACAGAATCCCATCCCAGGGACCACAGATTGGTAAGGTTAACATATGGCATAAAGCAGGCACCTGGATCACCCAATGATATCCACAGCTCTTAATTAGATCCTGATCAAATGTTTATCAGTGGCACATGGGACAATCCTCTCAGGGCCCTACCACCTCAGAATGCATGTGTGGATATCATGTGTGTGAATGAGAAGGGGCATATTAAAAAGATGTTGATATGGAGATATATTTAAATATATAATCCTCAATATGCATTCTGAAGTGGTACATTCTTATGAGAGGCTGTGCCATATGTATTTAAGTCAATGGAGAGAAGTGTTTAGAGTGTTGGGCTAGGACCAGGGAGACTCAGGTTTATATCCCCACTCGGCCTTGAAGGTCACTGGGTGACTCTAACAAGTCAATATCTCTGAGCCTAATCCACCTCACAGAGTTGTTGGGAAGATAAACGGGGAAGAGGGAGAGAACTATGTTCATCACTTTAAGCTCCTTTTAAGAAAGATGGGGGTACAAAAGAAAAGAAATATTTGCTAAATATTTGCAGCTTTTACTTGACTTCCTCCTATAGCTTTCAAAATGGGAAGAGTGTGAGGAGTTTAAAAATATTACATTTTTAAAGTTGTGTTCACTTTTAGTAGTGAATCCTAGGACTAAATATAGCGTGAATGTATTTTATGAATAAATCATATGCGTGGTATTCAGTCTTCAAAGAGCTGCAGCATTACAAGCCCCACTGGCATGAGCTGAACTATTAGCAGAACACCCATGAGGACTGGGCTGAGGAAGTTAAATGAAATAATGTTGTGCCACATCCGCCTCTTCTTTTTTGGCCTGAGGATCAGGTAGCTTTTTTATAGTCAGTCTTGCAAAAATAATTATTTGTTTTCCTTAAGACGAAGTATTAGATGCTTTCTGCTGTAGTTTCCAAGGATCCGGGCTTAATGGAGGGAGACTTACATTAGTCCAGAGCACTCAGCAGCAAATTCTGTCTGAAGCAAGCAGATTATTATATTATATTGTGGTTAAAACAAATGTTAAGAGTTGCATTAGTCATGGGCAGACAAATAGCTATTTGTCCAACCTCCAGTGAAATAGAGTTCCACTATAACAAACAAATAAATAGGACGAAAACAGATCTTCAAACTCTGAAAAGCCCAGTGTTTGTGAACCAATTAATTTGCACCTAGCTAATTAATTCCCAAGACTCAATTGAGCTACCATCACCATCAGTAAACAACCAAGATGTATGGCTGTGAATCAGTCTTGAGTTCAAACAGTCTACCACAGCAGCTGATTTCCAGTTCCGGCTGCATATCAGACTGTTGGCACGGTGATGTTTTTAGCTTGTCTTCCCCCTCCCAGCCAATGTGTTTGCCAGTCTGGTTCATGCAGCTTGTGTTTGCAATTCTGTGTGGTTTCAGAAAGGATGTGGGTGTTAAAGCCTCTAAATTCTGATCTCAGCATGCCACTCTGTTGCTTTGAGATCATACTTAACCTCTTGGGAGTTCAGTTTATGTGTGTGTAATATTGGGATAATGCCTACCTCACAGGAATTTTTTTGCAAAGCTTAATTAGTGAGTGCAGGGTAAATGCCTCTTTACTAAACATAGGGCAAATTATTCATCACCTTCCCCAATGTCTCAAAATATACTGAAGAAAAGTCAACAGGGAGAGGTGCTTGCAGGTGGTTAGTGAGGGAAAGTCTTCTGCACTCCTCACTTATATGCCCTTTTGCTCTTTAAATCAGACTCCACATGAAATATGTACTCTTTGCAGAAAGGATTGTGACCAAAACACTTTTTGTAGAGCAAACTTTAACAAACATTAGGCAGGGGTAAAAAACCAACCAGACATCTTATGTCCTCAGCTGCCTGCCTCAGAGCCTGGTCTCTAGAGCTCTGTGTAAGATCTGGATGAGAATACTTCAAGATCCAGGTGAACTGGAATGCACATAAAACATGGACTGGATCTCACCAACATTACACCACCCATGCACACACACTTTCTACATTAGCAAGACATCTGTTTAAATACACAGAGCTGCTACCTTCATGTATAGTTTAGCCCAAATGGAAGGCCAAAATGCACAGTAGACCCCCACAAATTAGTGGCACTTGTATAACTTAACTGTCACTACATACATATATGACAGGGAAATGACACACATAGCCTTATTACTCTAAGAACAATCAGGCAAGGGGAAGACTAGGGGAAGAAGGAGGCTTTTGCAGACATCATTAGGTGCACACGGAAATTTAATTACAGTTCTGTTGGCTTTCCCCTTCTGATGCTTAAATATTTTTAATTCTTGACAAAAGCTTCTTGAAGAAGTTCATTAATGTCACTGAGGGCCTTTCCAGGTGGTTATTTTTGCTTAAGAAATGTACTGCAGTTGATAAGAATTGTTACAGACTCTTTGATTATAACATCATGAGACCAAGCTTGTCTGAGTTGACTTGGAGATTGGCAGATGGCTGGTTCCACCCCGCACTTGATGCTTTATACGTGGACATAATCTCTGTTTTTATTTTTTCAGCTCTGTCTCCAGATGTATTTCAAGGGGGCAGATGCCCATGGAGTCAGGCTTCTATGAGGGTATTCCTAGCTAAATAAGGAATAATGTACACAAATGGCTTCTACACAGACATTTCCCATCCTACCATCAACTCTGCATGTGTGTTGTCCTTGAAACTCTGAATAGCTCTGAGAAGCTATTTGGGATGGGGAGCAGAGGATTTAGTCACCCCTTCCATCCCAGCCTGCTGAACAATTCAGCACAATTCAAAGTGCCTTAATGGCTTGGCATTAACATGTGTATACAGCTGGATCAAGACTAGGATCTTATACTACTCAGGAATTTGATTTCTCCTCCATATGTTCATAACAAAATTAATTTTGGCATTTTCCTGCTACTAGTGCTACGGTTACTTAATCAACACTAAATAATCAAAACTACTTAACATTTTATTCTGAGATAAGAAAATTAACAAAAATATTTTTAGCTACCAGATTATCTTTTCTCATAGTCCCTTTTTTTTGTAGACCAAGTGCTGCAAGAGATGACAGGACAGAATTTTTAGTTTGAACTGAGGGTCAATAGAAAGCCCTTAAACCAAGGGAAGCTGCTAGCATTTTGAATGGCTCCCATTAGTAACAGCTGGCTAAACATCTGAGAGCCAATTCATATGATGCATTTAGAATAAAGAATATCTGGCCTGAGTAGTGGCATTAGGCATATCAATTACCCACAACACAACAGTCAAACCTGGTGTAGTGTGCTAGCATAAAGTTTCAAACATATTGTTTGTTTGTTTGTTTATACAGCACTATCAGTGTACATGGCACTTTAGAGAGTACAAGAGCCTGAGGAGCCTACAAGCTAATAAAATATTTATGATTTTATGTTATAAAAATAGCAAAAGTATGTTGGGGTGATGGCATGGTGAATGTGAGCCGGGTCATTAATTGTACCCAGAGTGCCATGATCATGTGTCCACTTTACCATACATACAACTCGACTCACATTCTCACCTTGACCATTTGTCTTGTCAGATCCTGGGTCACAGCCATATTTATCTCTGCACTTCCTTCTTTCTGCAGTCGAGACTTGTTTTAAGCTAAACCATCCTAAGCAAATATATTTACTCCAGGCAATCAGTCACTGTCATTGGGAGAGATCCAACATGCCAGTAGATACAATGGGACTTCCCTTTCCTCTCTTCCCACAGCAGCCCCACTCCCCATATTGCTTTAGAGGGTACCCCAGCCCACGAGTAGTTTTTTGGTGACTGCAGGGGAGAGGATTTGTTTGAGCGGGAGTCTGTTGTGCAAGCAGAACACCACAACTGGATGTTCAATGACACTGAGAAGCCAAGAAAAACATACAGGAGGTTAACCCTGAAGCATGATTTTTGCTGTTATACTCAGCAGTTATGAAATAGGATGTTCTTGCCTACTCCTCATCCGGTCAATATTGCATGGACACAAATTTGGAGGTTGTTTCATAAGCTTTATAGGAACTTTGAAAAAAAATTATAAAGGAGGACGTTATGGTCAAGAGGAAGTTGAGGAGGCCTCCCCTCCTTCAAAGTAGGTTTCAAAACACAACAGTTACAGAAACTAAATGTTTACTATATGCTTCTACTACTGCTATTGACATGTTTGACTAACACCACCCAAATGCGTAGGCAGGAGCCCTCTAGCTAATGCCACAATTCCCACAGTAGGCCATATTGCTCACACATAATGTCACATTATTTGCAAACACTTTTCTTTTTTTCTTTTACAGAGGAATCTAGACATGCTGTTTTGTCCAAAAGAGCTCGAGTGTACCATTTCAGACTGCAGATGTGGATCTGCTCCACTTGCACATAACCCCCCCCCCCAGATGTCTGGGACAGAAGGGTTCTAGTCCAGCCTTCCCCCCAACATACTGTGTATAGGTATGTTTTGGCATATGGAAACACTTAGTTGGGTACACAAAACAGTTTGCCATCAAATCCTCACCAAGGATGGACATTGGAAGTGTGAAAGTTGTTCAGGTGATAACAAGGGGTTCATAGTTCATTTCAACCTTTAAATAAGAACTAGGTAGCCCAACTTGGTAACTCAGACATTGAGCATCTTGAATCTTATCCAAATGGTGGCATTAAACTTAATGAAGATCAAGTGACGTATTTAAGCAACGTTCTTGTTTCTTTGATTTGACTGTGGAACTACATATTTGAATGTCAAAGAGACAGATTTTGGACACGATATATAAAATGTCAAACAAATTTTGTGGGACAAAAATATGATAGTCTACTGATAAATTTGTATTTTAAATTGTCGTGTTCAAATACCATATAAATGAAGGACAAATTGAAACAACAGAATAATTCCTTACCAGCATATACATATATAATGAGCAAGTTTAAACATAATTATTACTTTCCAAGATTTATATAGCAATTAAGAAACATTAGCAGTTTGCTAGTATTTAGCACAATTTCTAAATTGTCACCTCATTTACTTTTCTTCTTCTTTGTAAAAGCATTTGCAGCTGAGCTGAGATGTACAATGATGAGCTGTCAGTCTCAATGCTTTATTACATATCTCATTATGATTGATCTATGCTTTCATACTACCTTTTAAAAATATAATCTTAAAAACATGTTAAAAATGTGACTTCGGTATAGCAGAAAGGTTTTTTTAATTTTTAACTACACCACCCCTCCAGTCAAATGTTATTGCGGTGCTGGGGTGGGTGATATTTCCACATTCTTAAGCTGACCAAATGATATCTATTATTTATCTCCTTAAAAAAAGATGCAGTCAGAGCATTGTGGGTTTCCCCATTCCTGGCAGTTATCTCAATGAGAAAATCTCACAGCCAGACAGTAAATCTACTGTGTTCATTCTCTGGGGCTAAAATCTCATAGGTTCATATTTTACTGTCTGGCACTTGGACATTTGGTTGCTCTTAAAGATTATTGCTTTGAAAAAATTAAATATTTTATCTTTTGTAAAGAATTCTGTGTTGTGTTCAGAAAGGAAATCCTTGTATTTTCTGCTGAGTAACTAATTACTATAAAATAAAAATTAAAAACACAGGATTAAATTATAACTGGTAAATGCATCAATTAAATCTTATGAGCTTCTGCCAGAGATTAACAGTACACATCTATCAGAGTATTTTATGATGAGCTTCCACCGGGCCTTGAAGACCTGGCTCTTCAGGCAGGCTTTTGGAGTGGGTTAGGTTTTATTATAATTGTTTGAGATTTTTTAATGCTCTAATGTGAATTGTATGTTTTTATGTTGTACGTCACCCAGAGTGGCTGGATTACCAGCCAGATGGGCGACTGATAAATAAATAAATAAATAAATAAATAAATATTTTATGACCAGAAAACTGATGCTTGGATTTGAGTGCAAGTTTGATATGCTGCCATTTGGGGCTTAATATGTTTTGAACAACTGGGGTGGGGGAAACCCCAGCCTGGTTCATTAATGCTGCTTCTTATTAAGAACACTATTCCCACCTGGGGAATGTTCCAGGGGCCTCATACCAGTGGTGGGTGGGGCCAGAGGCAAATGTGGACAGAGCAATGAATGTATTTATTTATTTATTTAAAATATTTCTATCCCGCCCTTCTACCCTATAATAGGGCACTCAGGGCGGCTTACAAAAATAAAATCAAACATGTGACTCTTACCTTTGAATAAGCTATGCAAAAGCCAAGCAAAAGTCAGAGGTTTTCTACACACACCTCTCACCAGCCTCTATTCAGGCTATCACAGTGGAGCGAGGCTGGTATGGGGTATGTGTCTATGGAGAGGATGTGTGTCCTAGGGATAGGGCATTGCCTAGGGAGAGTCCCAATGACTGCACAGAGAGGCCTAAAGGGCTGCATCCCTCCTGGTATAGGGAGTGTCTGGATATAGGCCCCTGCACAAATAAAAGTTTCAGCCCATAGAGATAAAGGGCAAGGCCAGCTGGCACAAATCTGATCTCTCCATGCCTTCATTTATAACCTCAACTGAACGTCTGCTAGGGATGGATGGATTTGTCCATTTCAGTTTCTCGCCATTTCTCATTTTTCCAGCCTTCAGTTTGCAATTATTATTTTTAAAAAGTCCTCATGAACATTTGGCAGCATTTTAGTGCAAATTCCTCCTAACATACATGTTTTTGTATGTAATTTTGCCTGATAGACATTTTGCAAGCAATTTCCCCTAACATAATGCATTTGTTATTTTCAGGAATGTATGCATTTTTATGCACACTTCCCCCTAATATACACATATTTGTGCACATTATTTGTTTGGAGAACTGCACCATAAAATTCTGAGAAGTGAGAATTTCGAAGGACAGCTTTGTCTCAGTTTACATACTGAAAATGTGAATTAGAAGGGTCCATGTTGAAATCCTAACCAAATTGAATTTCTCATCCACCCCTAAAGTCTGCACAGGACACTGGTTACAATTCCTTGGGGAAAACAAATCACTTTATATACTCTTTATTTCCTGTAACCATAATTAACCGATCAGGAGACTTCCTCTTTTAGAAAATAGGTTAGTTTGTATTAATTGTTAAGATCTATGAGGCCAGAAACAGAAGCAATAGTGGCTGGTGGCTTCATGTCAGTGGGACAGTGGAATTCGCTCTGGGGTTTAGTCCAAAGTTTTAGTGCTTTGGACAGTTTCTTGAATGTTCTGACTAAAACCCGGAGTGGATTCCACTGCCCCGCTGATATGGAGCCACCAGCCACCACTGAACAGAAGAATCTCCTCTACAAGACGATCCTTATACATTCTGATCCTGTTTTGAATGGTAAAAAGTCTCCTTCTCTGAAGACAATTTCCTCAGCCTTATGGTCTTTCATCCAACCTGCATGGGCTCTGAGGCTCAGTGACAAGACTTCACTGATCCATCTTCCCCTCCCCATTCTCTCAAACCAATTTTGATGTTCTGTCTCTATGGCAGCTTTCCATCCTTGCATTTCAGAAATTTCACCAACTCAAAAAGCAGTGGAATCAAGGCCCTTTGTTTCCTTGCTTATACTGAGCCCCAGACTGCTAGAGTGACCACATGCAACACAGGACAGACATCTTATGTACTTTTAATATGTATGTGGAAAAAGAAATTTTGGCAGGTACAGCATTTTCATCCTGGCAAGGGTGGTTGTTTCTAATGAAATTCCCCTTTTTATATAGATGTCAAAGTCATCCAGTCTCCTGATTTTTCTCCTACCTTCCTCAATATATTATTGCATTCATTATATTCATCTACACAGAAAATTGCTTGTTTGGTATCAAATTATCTCCCCTTGACATTAACTCAATTAGAATTTCATTGCTGTTTACACAGCATTATTTTATAACCTTTTATAACCTTGCCACTTACCTTTGGGCTTGTTTATTTCCTTGTGAAGTTCCCTGATGAAGGTACTGGTTCCCAAGAGCTGTTTATTTTGTAAAGACAAAGGGACATTGTATTAGAATTGGCATAACATAGGCGGTTGAGAGACTGAGACACAAATCATGAAGTTCCTGGTTTGAATCTTGGCTCTGCTGGAGAACTCTCTAAGACTGCAATCCTAAACAGACTTACTGGGTTAACTCCACTGAAGGCAGTGTGACTTACTTCTAAGTAAACATGCATAGTATTTGATTGTAAGTTATTGTCGGCAAGCCGGTCTCAACTTTAGCTCTATTTGTTTGCAATGTCACTCCCTCTAATGATTGTCATTGGGGAAGAGCCATAGCTCAGTGGTAGAGCATCTACTTTGCATTCAGAGGGTCCCAGTTTCAATCCCTGGCATCTCCATGTAGGGCTGGGAATGTCTCTGTCTGAAACCCTGGACAGCTGCTGCCAGTCAGTGTACATAGTACTGAGTAAGTGGACCAATTATCTGATTCAGTATATGGCAGCTTCCTATGTTCTTTTGCTACTAAACTACCAGGCTCAATTCAATAATGTTGACACTGGCGTACAAAGCCCTGAATGGCTTATGACCCAATACCTGAAGGAGCGCCTACCCAAGAACCTGCCAACCCTGGTTTTGAGATATGTGGGGAGGCCATGATTGTGGTGCCCCTGATGAATATGACTTGGGGGGGCCTATAAGAAGCAGGGTCTTCTCAGTAGCAACACCCCATCTGTGGAACTCCCTCCCACTACAGATCGCATTGTCCCCCATGATACATTCACTCAGGCATCAGCTTAATTTTTTTTTTTTGTAGACTTTTGAAGCATAGCAGGGGTGGTTCTGTTTGTCTGTCTAATTTCGCTAAATGCTTTTCGGTTCCAGTATACTGAATACTGACAGTTATCATATGCTATTGTTATTGCATTTTATTGTAAACTGTGCTTTTAATTTTGTTTTACATTGTATTCTATTAATGTTGTTAGCTGAAGCCCCAAAAAAGCAGATGGAAGAGTGAGTTTTCTAAGGTTATGTTGCTGATCTCTTCCATACTTATCTCTATATCTTCATTTCATTCTTAAAACTTAAATTAAAACTAATCTGAAGTCCTATTGCTTCATATTCTCCAGAGTACTAATTAACTAGTGTCAGAAGTCTCAGTATCTTTCTATACTGCATTTGAGGACCTCCTCTGTTAAGGCTTTTTGATACTGTGGCCACAGAGCTACAATTGTCAGAGTTCCTTGAAAATAAATTAATCCAGTTCCCTTTGCCATATCTTGAGTTCTCAGAGTTCCTTGAGACGAAGGATTGATTTTTAAACTACTCTGAGAACTGTAGCTCTGACAGGGGAATAGGGGTCTCCTGACAACTCTTGGCAACATTCACAAGCTATGATTCCCAGGATTCTTTGGCAGTTGTATAGAGGCAAATTCAAAAGTGCAGGGTTCCTTCCTGTTAATCACAGCCACGCCTCCCCTTTCTTGCTGTTGAGTTGAGAATGAGATCTTTGTTAATGCCTTCTCCCACAACAAACATTTCTAGGAGCCAATAAGCACAAAAGGTGAGACTGTTAGCTACTGAGAAGAGTCTTCTCAGTGGCTGACTCACTTCCTTTCACTCTGATTGGCTCCAATCAGCAGAAAAGGCCAAGGAAGCATGTTAGAAGACTTTTCTCAGTAGCTAACATATTTCATGCTGATTGGCTCACAGGATGGTGGAGACATAGGGACTGCTGGGACTTTGCTCCCCAAAAAGTGAAGGGTCTAAGACCCCCTGAGATGCTGGATGACTTTACCCTTGTTCTTTGGAAGAAGCCATGACTGTTAAAGTGATATAATAGTGTTTCAAATGTATGGTGTGGACGTGGCCTATAAGATATATCACTTAGTGGGGATTGGAACAAACTGTTGCAGTGTGGAGCGCTCCCATTCAGGATTCCAGGCATTCAATTCTCCCCAGCCTTACAAGTTTTTTTTTCCTAAATATTTTTCTACTTCTGCAAATCTTAGGTTTTCCCCAAGACTACTGATTTCTGCCTCTTGAGCAATGGCTGTTACCATTTGGCTACATAAGCAACATCACTCATAACTTAAACATTGGAAATAAGAGGAATGATTCTAAAGAATAAACATTGTTTGCCTTTACATGTTTTCATAATGGTGCCTAAACCTAAGCATGCAAGACCCATTCAAAATTGCACTCCAGAAGGGTGTAGCCAATTATTAGTGCCATCTTTGTATGGAAAAAAGAGAAAGACCTTATTTTCTTTTTTTTAATGTACATTCCTCATTGATCTTAAAGCTATCTATATTTACTGTGGGTGATACCCAAATAAATCATACTCAGAATAGAACTATTACAGGTATGATTAACACCCTATTATGGGTATGACTAGCAATGAATCTCATGAGGGAAAGCTAGTAGACCTTGGTTTGACCATCAAGACATGGCATCCTTGCTATCTTCCAGCTAGTTTTGAAGAAAATAGATTATTTCAACAGCTTGGCTCATCAATATAAATAGTGGCTTGTTAAATGGCACAATAATTTTCTTGTTTTTGACTTTGCCTAGAAAAAGGCCATAGCTCTCTTGTCCTTGACCGATCACTGTTATTTATTTCTGACTCCTTTGCTAATTCCTTTTAGGAAAGTGAGCATTTTAGGTTTTGATTCTTCTGAGTAATTGATTCAGTGTGCTGACAGTAGTCAAAATAAATTATGCATTAGAAGCACTCAATAAAGGCTTTAATCAAACATCTGTAATACTGCATAAAATTAACACCGTCCTCCTGTTTAGGCTGTCAGGCTAAAGGCAAAAATCAAAGAAAAATGTAGGATGCATGAGATCATATTGTATCCTGACTGACACCATGCATAATTCCATTGAATTCTTTCAGCACATGCAAATACGTTGCTGGGTATAAAGCACAGGAAGGCTTGGGGTGTTGTGTGTTTTTCATACCATTTGCATCTGTCTGAATTTAGGCAGGAATGCCTTTGAGAGATGAAGTGAAACTTAACAAGTATTTCTTAACTTTATATTGGATCATTTTGAAAAAGGAAAAAAATATAGAATTTTTCATTTAAGGGTTGTTCAGACTTGTTAATAATAGCTTCAGACAGATCCCAGAGTAGTTTTCCTAGGCTAACACCCAATGCTGAGAGTTTTCTAGCCCCATCACTCACTACTCTATTCCTTCTGGCCAAGGTCAAAAGGTTATGGCAGCCTTTGACACTTCATAATGCTACACTCTCTCTTCCATGTACAGCAGGGGTGGAGAACCTGTGGCCCTCCAGATTTGATGGAATACAACTCCCATCAGCCCTGACCATTGACTATGCTGGCTGGTGCTGATGGGAGTTGGAGTCCAACATATGGAGTGCCACAGATTTCCCACCAATATGGCAAGACTTTAGTTTTCCTCACAGAGGTAAGATGACAAGAAGTGCTCTGTGATCTCTTCTTACTGATAGAGGGCAGAATTAACACCACCACTTTGCTGCCCTCCTGATTGGGAGTACTGTGCCAATGGTGGTTGGTTTTCATTGAAACTGGTAGGACAGAAGACAGAGACCAACAGTAGGTGGAGCCAGAGCCTACGACAGCTAGAGCCAACTAATTCTAGTTTTGTTCCCATCCTCCTCCCTGCCAAGTTCTCCAAGGGCAATACTGAGAGACTAAGGAGGAAGAAGCTAATAGGAAGTGCCACCTTTGGGCTGGCTGCACAAAATAAGGCGGTTGAGTGAGGGCTGACTGGGAGCAGATATTGGTGGGGCAGTGCCCTGTTCGCCCTAATGGAACTGTCTCTGCTGAGTACTGCAATGGTGTACTGCTCTAGGGATTTTCCCACAAAGGATTTTCCCACACCATTTCTCCCTCAATGTGCTGCCCCCTTTAATCTCTTCATTAGATTTTGTCTTGCTCCATAGAACATGCCGTGGAAATTAGGAATGGTATTCTCATTCTTTGTTGGATGGCCATGGAAAGGAGGTACTCCGGGCATCTGACAGGGCCTGTGTAGGAAGAAGTCTATGGATTCAGTCCTACACACCAAGGATAGGGAACCTCAGGCCCAGGGCCAAATATCTAGTCCTCTGGCCTCTCCAGGCCAAACCACCTTCCAAGCTACTCCCCTCTCCAGCCCAACCCTCTTTGAGTGTTTTTCCTGGATGGAAGGTGTCCTTGAACTCTGATTCTTGTTTGCCTTGATGGAGGATAGAGAGGAATGCGCTGCATGTGTGTTTTTAGAAACTATCCTACTGTAAAAAGGTAAAATTCACATTCATTGATCTGCCTACTTTTGCCTCCAGCACTGCCCAGCACTGGTTGCCTGGAAAGGAACGAGACCTTTGGACTGAACAAAGTCCCCCTCCCCAACTATTTGCATTTATTTATTTATTTATTACATTTATATAGTGCCCCATAGCCGAAGCTCTCTGGGCGGTTTACAGCAATTTCCCTGAGAGTAAGTCCCGTTGAATTTAACATGACTTACTTTGGAGTAAACATGCAAAGGATTGCACTGTAAGTGGCTTCTCCTCATCCCACCACCTCCGCTCCAAGGCTCTGTTGTCATAACATTTAGGCTGCTTGCAAAGCCAATAGTAACAATATGTGTAGCACACCAGTGTCCACACTCTTCCTTCTTCCTGTCATTTCCTAGAGGACTATTTGTGTATTTTTGTCAATTTCAAAGTCGCTCTTAAAAAAATTGCAAAGGATGTGAAATCCTTCTACTTTTCTTGTTTTTACTGCACAATATTGTAAAGATCCTGAGCCAGCCACATGTCACACACAAAGATATTTTATGTTATACTTATCAAGTCCCTGAACTTATCTAAAATCTTGGGACCAAGGTTCAGCGGCACAGCAGATATTTCCATCAGTTGGATGACAGATAGGCTTCAAGGTTACATCCTGTGATGCAGATCTGAAAGGTTTTCTGTAGATTTTTGGACAGGCTACACTGCTTTTCTGTTCTCCAGGCTTTAATCACTGTCAAGAACTAGGTGAGGCAGAGTGGAAGAACTTGCTGTACTGCAAAGTATCATTAGTGGTAATGGGTTTTTCCTAACGCTGGGGTATTGATATAATTATATATTGACCAGACTATTATACATTAAAATAGATCTTTGTTGTGACCTGGATTGTCCAGTAGGTCTCAGCATCCCAGACTGCCAAATATTCCTGGTGTAATGGCATGTATCAGAGCTGCCACTGCAGGTCCAGCTTTTTAAGAAGTCTTACCCATATTTGCTTAGAACCTGTGGGCCTCCAGATGATGCTAGACTACAGCTCCCATCATCCTGACCATTAGACTTGCTAGTTGGGGATGATGGGAGTTGAAGTCCAACAACACTGGGAGAGTAACATGTTAGCCACTTACCCTGGCTTAGACTCAGCTGCAAGATCACCAGCAAACTGTGATTTCCATATTTGTTCAAATGAGTAGCCTTCCCCATCCCCTTCTTTTCTCACACTGGAGAAATGTTTTCTCAATCTACACAAGAAATCACTCTACAGAGGAAAAATAGAATGCATGCTGGTTCTGAGTGCTGAGTCCTATATGAATTGTGTATTCACATCAAGTATGCCTAACCACACCCATCCTGTGTCTACATGCTTATGAATGATGTCAAAGATAGTATCAGAACCCCAACTGAATGTATTTTTTTAGAGGGCAGTTGCTGAAAAATACAGACGTTTGCTACTTCACATCTGAAATGGCTGCAAGGTCCAAACTAACATGTTACGTGGGAGATCCATAACTGGATCTTGTTTTTTTCTTTAGACTTAAGAGTAGCTATGGAGTAGAGGTGTGGGCTTGGGACTGAAGTTGTCACAGTGGCAAATGTAATAGACATTCAGAACAGATGTCACTTCTTATGAATGAACGTAAACTGTTTATTTTCGGATAAAAACACAGCTGTGGTCTAGAACAGGGGTAGGGAACCTCAGGCCCAGGGTCTGAATGCAGCCCTCTAAGCTTCTCGATCCAGCCCTTGGCATTACGCCCAGGCCATTCCCCCCTCAAGCCACTGGTCCTGCGCTGAGCCCACCTCTAGTGATCTCACCTGGCTTGAATGTGCCCTTGAATGGTGATAGTATCTCTTACTTGCCTGGATGGAGTGCATGTCTGGCTACACCCACTTTTGCCACATCAGCCACTGGTATGCGGCCCCCAACAGGTTGCCCACAAGGAAATGCAGCCCTTGGGCTGGCAAATGAAGTCTTCCTTCAGAAAATGGAAGTCTTGTCCGAATGAAGAAAATAAAAAAGAACACAAACTCTGGCAAAAGAAATGCAAGAAGACAATAAGGGATGCTAAAAAAGAATTTGAGGAACACATTGCTAAGAACATAAAAACCAACAACAAAAAATTCTATAAATACATTCAAAGCAGGAGACCATCTAGGGAGACAATTGGACCCTTGGATGATAAGGGAGTCAAAGGTGTACTAAAGAACGATAAGGAGATTGCAGAGAAGCTAAATGAATTCTTTGCATCTGTCTTCACAGTGGAAGATATAGGGCAGATCCCTGAACCTGAACTAACATTTGCAGGAAGGGATTCTGAGGAATTGAGACAAATAGTGGTAACGAGAGAGGAAGTTCTAAGCTTAATGGACAATATAAAAACTGACAAATCACCAGGCCCAGATGGCATCCACCCGAGAGTTCTCAAAGAACTCAAAGGTGAAATTGCTGATCTACTAACTAAAATATGTAACTTGTCCCTCGGGTCCTCCTCCGTGCCTGAGGACTGGAAAGTGGCAAATGTAACGCCAATCTTCAAAAAGGGATCCAGAGGGGATCCCGGAAATTACAGGCCAGTTAGCTTAACTTCTGTCCCTGGAAAACTGGTAGAAAGTATTATTAAAGCTAGATTAACTAAGCACATAGAAGAACAAGCCTTGCTTGAAGCAGAGCCAGCATGGCTTCTGCAAGGGAAAGTCTGTCTCAGTAACCTATTAGAATTCTTTGAGAGTGTCAACAAGCATATAGATAGAGGTGATCCAGTGGACATAGTGTACTTAGACTTTCAAAAAGCGTTTGACAAGGTACCTCACCAAAGGCTTCTGAGGAAGCTTAGCAGTCATGGAATAAGAGCAGAGGTCCTCTTGTGGATAAGAAATTGGTTAAGAAGCAGAAAGCAGAGAGTAGGAATAAAGGGACAGTTCTCCCAATGGAGGGCTGTAGAAAGTGGAGTCCCTCAAGGATCGGTATTGGGACCTGTACTTTTCAACTTGTTCATTAATGACCTAGAATTAGGAGTGAGCAGTGAAGTGGCCAAGTTTGCTGACGACACTAAATTGTTCAGGGTTGTTAAAACAAAAAGGGATTGCGAAGAGCTCCAAAAAGACCTCTCCAAACTGAGTGAATGGGCAGAAAAATGGCAAATGCAATCCAATATAAACAAGTGTAAAATTATGCATATTGGAGCAAAAAATCTTAATTTCACATATACGCTCATGGGGTCTGAACTGGCGGTGACTGACCAGGAGAGAGACCTCGGGGTTGTAGTGGACAGCACGAGGAAAATGTCGACCCAGTGTGCGGCAGCTGTGAAAAAGGCAAATTCCATGCTAGGGATAATTAGGAAAGGTATTGAAAATAAAACAGCCGACATCATAATGCCGTTGTATAAATCTATGGTGCGGCCGCATTTGGAATACTGTGTACAGTTCTGGTCGCCTCATCTCAAAAAGGATATTATAGAGTTGGAAAAGGTTCAGATGTGGGCAACCAGAATGTTCAAGGGGATGGAGCGACTCCCTTACGAGGAAAGGTTGCAGCATTTGGGGCTTTTTAGTTTAGAGAAAAGGCGGGTCAGAGGAGACATGATAGAAGTGTATAAAATTATGCATGGTATTGAGAAAGTGGATAGAGAAAAGTTCTTCTCCCTCTCTCATAATACTAGAACTCGTGGACATTCAAAGAAGCTGAATGTTGGAAGATTCAGGACAGACAAAAGGAAGTACTTCTTTACTTAGCGCATAGTTAAACTATGGAATTTGCTCCCACAAGATGCAGTAATGGCCACCAGCTTGGACGGCTTTAAAAGAAGATTAGACAAATTCATGGAGGACAGGGCTATCAATGGCTACTAGCCGTGATGGCTGTGCTGTGCCACCCTAGTCAGAGGCAGCATGCTTCTGAAAACCAGTTGCCGGAAGCCTCAGGAGGGGAGAGTGTTCTTGCACTCGGGTCCTGCTTGCGGGCTTCCCCCAGGCACCTGGTTGGCCACTGTGAGAACAGGATGCTGGACTAGATGGGCCACTGGCCTGATCCAGCAGGCTTTTCTTATGTTCTTATGTAAATGTTCCCTGAAAAATGACCTAGGACAAAAATGGCTTTCTTTCCACAGTCCCTGGGAGGCAGATGGCCCTTCCTCTAAATGTTAACTCTTGACTCACCTCAGCCCTGCTTGTATGGACTTTACCACAGGGGAGGAGAGTTAACTGTTTCCTTCCATGCCATTTCTCTGATGTAAGTGATACCCCAAAGCTGTGGAGGAGAAAAAATGCAATCACAGCTAATAGCATTTGTGGGGGGTTGATTTATATCAGGAAAATGGCACAGTGGAAAAGATTAAACCCCTACCCTTTCCACAGTGCTGTAGCTCCAGTCCAGTTTGGGGGCGCTGGTAGTTTTCAAGTTAAAAAAAAACACCTTTATGACATCCTCTCAGATCTCCTGTGTAATATTCACTTTGCTCCTCAGGTCTTATATGAAGCCCCTAGATTTTAAATATTCCATGTCTCATACATCAACACAATTTGTAGGAAATGGGTATCACACTGTTCAATCCTATACATCTACTCAAAAGTAAGTCTCTTTTTTTCCCCAGTGAAGCTTACTCTCATATATGTTACAGGATTGCAGCCTAAAAGGCATAAAACCCAGATCTGATATCAAGAGAGACCAACATTTATTTTGAGTTCAAACCTCATAGATATAAAGTAACCTCATAAGGCTCTTTGAGTGTCTGACTAACACTTTGGAGATTACCAGAGAGACCTAAGCTTTAGGTTGCTGAAGTTGTTTGAAGGGAATATTTTAGAGGGGAGAGCCGTAACAAATTGTCCATTGTCTTGCATTTAACTGATGGCCAGATAATTTCTCCTAGTAAAATTCTGCATGTCTTTAGACTAACTGGAACTTGCAAAGTTAGACTAACATTCAGTTGAAGAAAAACCAAAGGTAGCCACATTGGCCCGTAAGAAAATTATCCAAATCCATAGTTAGGTAATATTTTTTGGCCAACCAAATTGTCCAAAAAAAGATTATTCAGTGGAATGCTGGGCTCCGTCCCTTTCTTTGTCTTGCTTGCCGTCATCCTCATTAGAAAACATTGGTTTGTTGAGACTACATTTGATGTGGGAACATGTAGCTTCTTGCATATTGCCATCACTGTTCTGAACCTGGAGATGCTGCTTGTCAATTAAGGGATGAATCATTACTGCTCATAATCATGGAATTGTTAAGATAATTTGGAATGCCATAAAGGTGAGTGGCTTTGTCTCAGCTTTAAAACTGTGTTCTCTCTAAGACATGATATCCTACTTCTATTCGCAAGTAGGAGACTGTTAAAAAAATCTTCTTTGTGTATTTCCTAAGGCAACTCACTCCCTGAGTGTCAATTCTCCTCTCTCCCACAGGAAAGTTGGGAGGATCATCTAACAGAATATGCCGAAATTTCCCATTAACTGGAAACATTTTGTTCCAGCCAACAAAGGGATCTGGGCAGCAAAGAAATGCAAATATACCATTGGGGGAAATAACTGAGTATGAGACATGAGTGTAATGGAGACACAGAAATATGATTGTATTGTATAACAACAGTGGAAGCATTGTCATATTTTCTTGTCTCATTCTTTCTGGTGTCCTACCTGTTTGTAAAGGTTTTTTGAGTAGGTGGGTTTTCAGATTCTCTGTTGGCTGAGAGTTAATGTTTGCTGGCAACTTAGCCTCAATATGAAATAATGTCTTCTATGGCAGTGCAAACTCAGTTTGGAATTAATTTAAGAACAGACCTTCAAAAGCTCATTATTATAATTGTTATTAATGATGATGTTGTTATTTAGAAACCACCTTTAACCCAAAGGTTTGTAGGACAGTACACAACCAATTAATTGAACTCCAGCACATCAGTATCACATCAAAATCATAACATTAATAAAATCATAGAACAGCAGCAGAAGAAGCTAATTCTAAATCAGCCAATTCCATAAGCATGAAGAAATACATCTTAACCTGGCATCTAAATATATTATCCTACCCTTCCTTTTCCCAGTCCCATATTTGTCCAAGTACAGTATTGCTTACTATATACTACTACTAGAAACTTCCTTTAAATGATTTTGACAGGCAAACAAAAAAACTGTGTGTGAATGAACTTTTGCTCTGTTGTGTATGCCTGGTTTACATTGTCAGAGAAATTTTGCATCTTCCCCTAATTTGCTGAAAGGAACCAGTTTTCCATGACCTCTGGCTGAGGACAACAGATTTGATTATGAATATGACTATTGCTACTATTACTACATTTCCAAAGTATGCCATATAACTATAATCAACAACAAAGATTCCCACAGAGCATCAAATCTGTGCACAGTTTCTTAAAAGACTGTTGGCTTAAAATCTCAATAACAAAAAACTTTGCAGAAAAGCTCTTGTTCAGGTTGTCAGCCACCCAGCCATCAGCCACAGCTACCTCCAGGCTTCTATAAGCTATAGAGGGCTCAGGGACATCACTCCCACTATTTACTTTCCATTCCCAACTGTTGAAATGAGCAAAAAGTCCATCTTGCAAATTGGGAGACAGAGCATTTTTGCTACAATGGAGCATTTTCCCTATGGAGCACTTTCACCAGAGACGATGACTCATGCTGGCCACAACCATGGAGGAGCAGTGACTGAAGCTCAAAGCAGCCTCAAAACCACTTTTTCCAGGATCACAGGAACAGCGAGAAAAAAACCATTTCCTTTTCCCTCAAGAATTTTACCTTTTCTTAACTGGTCTGTTCTCTGCCAAAATGAACTGAGCTTTATTAAATGAAGTTGCATTTGTACTTGTAGTGTTTCTTTGTGTTGTAAAGTTTATTTGATCTCTCTGCCAGTTTAAAACACCCACAGGAGCAAAAGGAAGGGGAGGAAAGCATTGTTGTCTGATATATGAGACTGGAGGTGGGCAGCATAAGCTCTGTAGGACACTCAAGCTGTATCACCTGGCACACACTGTGCTGTGTTGCCACTGCATGGTTGCTCACCGTAGGTCAGTTTGTTACAGGGAAAAGATTTTCCTGGGCAGGCTGAATGTAAGATAGAGGAAGGGCTCACATTTGTGTGTTGCCTCACAAATCTGCCATCTGTCCTGGTAGGCAAAAGAAAGCCAGTTGTCATTCTTCTCTTTGGCTTTTATAGCTAGCAGGATCTTCTGGATCCAAAGAAATAACTGTAGTTTAGTGCTAGAGCATACACCTTGGATGCAAAAGGTCCCAGGGCTAGGAAAAATCCTGGTGTGAAACCCCAGGCAGCCAGTGCCAGTCAGTGTACTGAGCTAGATGGTTGGCTTTGGTATAAGGCAGTTTCTTATGTGCCAAAATGGCCAACATCTTTGGTCATAATTTTGATTCAGTTCACATTTCAAGCAGAATTTATCAAATTCGCACTTTCCAAAACAAAATGAGAACTGAAACACAGGCATCCTTCAAAATTTGCATTTATTAGAATTTTGGGATGCAGTTTGCCAACTAAATAATATTTACAAAAATGAATATGTTAGAGGAAAGTGTGCATAAAAATGAATATATGAGTGAAAATAACATGCAAAAAGGCATGAAATGATGAGAAATGGCTTGCAAAAATGTGTACCTTTGTCATAACTGCCTATAAAAATGTGTTTATTTGGAGAAATTTGCACTAATATGGTGGAGAATTTTCAAGTGGATTTTTAAAAAAATAAATCACAGACTGGTGCAAAAATGCAGAGGACTGAATTTAACATTAGAAAAGTGAGAAACTGAGAGAACAGATATTGACAGATCTTTCCTTCCATAGTCATACCTGGCTAGTTCCCCAGGCTTAGCAACATTCCTTCTTTAGTCCAGAGGCAGGAGCGTCTATAGTCTGCAATCTGTGAATTCAGTAAGACCAAGACATGAAAGTGCTGGACTGCCTTTTCCATAGATGAGCCTTTGCCAACCTGGTACTTTCCAGATGTTTTGGACTTCAACTTCAATCAGCTCCAGTCAACATAGCCAGTGGTCAGCAATAATGGGAAATACATTGAGGGCACAAGGTTGGGGAAGGCTGCCATATATTATGACAATATTGTTGTACTATTCTCACATGAACTGACACCAAGTTCAGTCAGTTACTGGACCAGGAAGCATCTGTCCATATAGAAGGAAGAGGTGGATGCCACCCCTTGCATCTTTCAGAGAATGCCACATATGACATAAATACTCTAGATGGATCTTGACAGAACAGACACCCAATAAGTACAATTATTTTTTCCCTCCCAGAAGGGAGTGGGGAATATCTTGCTAGTAAGTCATCAAACAGAATGCCTGTATCATTATCAACAGAGTGGAAAGGCGGGAAAGGGCTGAACCAAGCTCTCATTGGCCCATAAGAAGAACATAAGAAGAGCCCAGCTGGTTCAGACCAAAGGCTCATCTAGTCCAGCATCCTGTTCTCACAATGACCAACCAGATGCCCAAGCTAAGACTGCAAGCAGGACATGAGTGTAACATCCCTCTCCTCACTTTTGATTCCCAGCAACTGATATACTGCTGGCAACAGTGGAGGCCAAAGATAGCCATCATGGCTAGTTGTCATTGCTAGCCTTATCCTCCATGAATCCCTCTAATTCCTCTTTAAAGCCATCCCTTTTGCCTGTCCTGAATCTTCCAACATTCATCTTTGTTCAACTGGACTCTGCAAGAAGCATAGTTCTTACAATGGTGCTGGCACAGGTAACCAAAGAGTGTTTTGATGTTCAAAACCTATGCAGGTTAGATGTGAAATGTATACATGACAGCATTAAGACAAGAATACATAGTACATAGCTCTACATAAAATCTAAACAGGTGAACCAGGGTCAGCAACATAGTGGCAAATTGAGAGTGCAGGGTCCCTACATGGGAGTCAGACACACAGACACCCACACACAATCTTTGAGTCTGGCTTGAGAATGCGATCCTTGTTAACACCTTCTCCCACAACAGCAGATGTTCCTAGGAGCCAATCAGCATACAAGGGGAGAGTGTTAGCTACTGAGAAGAGTCTTCTCAGTGGCTGACTTATCTCCTTTCACTCTGATTGCCTCTAATCAGCAGGAAATGACAAGGAAGCATGTTAGAAGACTCTTTTCAGTGGCTTACACCCTCCCCTTGCATGCTGATTGCCTCATTGGATGCTGGAGACACTGGGACCCTGCTCCCAAAAACCTAAAGGGTCTAAGCCCCCCTGAGACCCCGGATGACTACACCCGTGACCAAGGTTCTATTGAGAATTCCATTTGGAATAGTTAAAAATAGCAAGTAATCTCTGTTCTCTATAAGAAGCATTAGAAAAGTCACTCTCTCTCAACCTTATCCACCTTATAGGATTATTGGGCAAGGGTATCAGCAGGGGTGGGAGGGGGCAAGGTGGTGCTCCCTCCCCCGAAATGCCAAAAGTAATGGTGGGTGGAGTGGGTTGCCAATAACCTGTAGTAACAATTCATAGACTTCGTCCCCCTCCTGGAAGTATTTCTGTGGACACTCTTTTCATTGGGAGGATAAGAGAAGAAAGCCCCATCCATCCATGCTATTTTGAGCTTCACAGATATAAGGCAGAAGGGCCATAGTTCACTGGTACAGCATCTGCTTTGCATGTAGAAGGTCTCAAGTTGAATCCCTGGCATCTCCAAGTAGGACTGGAACTGTCTCCTGCTTGAAACCCTGGAGAGTTGCTGACAGTCAGTGTTGACAGTACTGAGCTAAATGGGCCAATGATCTGACATAATATAAGGCAGCTTCCCATATTCCTATGTGATTAATGAGCAGCAATGAATGTTCTGGTATGTGCTTGTTTGTTTGTTTTTCCTGTGATGGGATATGTAGGATCTTTGATTAGATGCACTCCCTTCCTGCTTCCCTTTCTCAATGCTTCTTTAAACCTAGTAAGAAGAGACAAAAGAGATTTTGCCACAGACAAGGCAGGCTGCAGCCAGGAACACTGCTCTTTGTGCACTCCCTGGGTCAGCCAGCCAAGCAGCCAGCCTGTCAGCAGCCAAGCCAGTGGTCCTGTGCATTTGTTTTCTTTGTTGCTTAGTACGATATGATGCCAGCTGTGCTTCTGGCGGCTGGTTGAGTCAGCAACTGCCACAAATTACAGAATAACTAGAGTAAGCGTAAATAGGAGTTCAGGACTTGGCAGTAAGGCTGCCACCATTTTACATTCTGCAAGGTTACACTAAACAGATGTGATACCTTTTTCTGCCTCTCTTTTTCAAAAGATCCTATGGTCTGGGGCACTAGTAACTTTCAAGGCTACCAAGGGACAGCTTTCAACAACGGCATGATGTTTCTATGAAACAAAAGTGAGTGTACCTATTAGATTACCATTTCCTAAAGTGCCAAACTATTTCATTAATACTTTACAGGAGCAAAATATCATCAGAACAATGAACTGGCTCCAAACTTAAGCCGCAGTCATAAGCCCCAATTGAACTTAATAAAACATGGTTAGGATTGCACTGTTGGCTATGCTTAGAGTAGGGACATTCTGATGACTAAATCTGGAAATAATTAATACAAATACAGAACATTTATTATGTTATCTGTACCCAACCTTTCCCCAAGGAGCTCAGTGCTTCATCATACCTTATAAGCTTATGCCAGAACCAGTATGAAAATTCCCCAAAGATATTAAATTCCATTCAAAGCTTGAATACACAGCCATGTGGCTTCCTCGCCATTCTTCCATTTGAGCTTTCTAACTCCATTACTCAGGGGCATCAGTTTCATGTACTTTAAGTTGTATTCTGTGTTCACAGTGTACAATTTACTTATACATTTAGGAATTAAAGGGCTGTTCAAGCATTCCAGTTCTATCCCTATGCCATATATGTGGAGGGGGGAGGGGACTGTGCCTGCCGGCCCTATTCGCAGAATCCCAACACTCTCCTTTCCCCTAGTATCTCTGTTAAGTAGAACATCAGAAAGTAGAGCTAGCCTATTATAGTAGTATTTAGTGTTTTCAGACTTGGGGCCCACCTTTAACCCAAACGTGTTTCTTAATTTTTTACCTTATATTTGTATCACGATAACACTTCTGTTGCCACCCGCCTTTGGTCAGGCTGAGACCTAGCAGTTGGTGCCAACCCAGCAGTTGAAGACCAATAGCCTAGTAGATAGATTTGGAGGGGCAGGGATAGCGGACACTGACCTTCATGTATATATGACATCCATGCATATGGTATGGCATAGAGATGTAGCATGTGAACAGCCCTAAAGTAGCTTATACATGAAACCATGTGGAGCAGCTCCACCCAGAGAACCAGTTGTGTGAACTGAGCTTCCAAGTGCTCTGCCAATTTAAAAAACCAACTGTGGATTACTGCAAAAGAGGAACTGTGCTGGTGTGGTCAAAAAGCAAAAGAACTCCATAGAGAACCACTCCATACCAGATGGACAAATCTGTTTATTTTTGCATGAGTTCATTCTATCCCATTTCCTCATTAATCTGCATTTCAAAAAAATCTGCACGGAAATCAGCAATTAAAAATATATCTACATTTGTATTTTTGAACATATTTTCTCACAAAATATGAATTTCTAAACAATCTCAGAATGCACATTTTGAAATGCATTCTGATGCATATTTTTTAGCTGAAAAGTGCACTGCAAGATTTGGAAAAGAGCAAAATCGAAGGGATAACTACGTTCCAGTCCACACACTAGTCCAGGAGGTGCGGATCAGATCAGTTCATACTGGAAACCATAAAGACTGGATTTCTCAAGCATCTCTATTTCATACAAATGGCTTGCAACAGTAAAAAGACTTCACACAATTCTCCTGTCCAGCAGATACCGCATGATTTACTGCATGTGTGAAATAGACCTGAAAGAAGTGGGTAGATAAGGAAAGTATATAGACACTTCTCCTGAACTCTTTGTTCGCTGAATGTTGCCAGGCTGGGCTCTCTCTGCTATCATACGTTTATCACCACAGAGAGGATTTAGGACTCTATGGAGAAAGTAGAGCCCCCCCCCCAAAAAAAGAATCCTCCCTTATACACCTTCAGTGAATCCAATTATTCTTAGGGTGCCTCCAGATTGTTAGTATTTTGTGGGAGGGATTCAAGTGCATACTGGGAAATTTAGCTTTGCGCAATTGAAGCACTCTGTCACCCTAATGCAACAAATCCACTTTTAAAAAGAAACCAACTTTTTAGTTAGGGAAGTGACAAGGAAGTGCATTGAAAGGTGTGGAATGAACAAATGATTAATGGGAAGACATATAAACTCCTTACAAGCAAATCAGAATAAACATAGGATGAATACTCATTGTTGTATAACCTCTGCGCAAACAAATCAGAACAAATGCTCTATAAAGACTGACTATAAGCAAACCCCCGCATAAGCTTTGTGCAACCTGATCAGGATGAGTGCTTAGAATATTGGTCATCTGAAGTGGCCCTGATTAAGAGAAAGCAAGGAATGTAGCCCTGTGTGAAGAATACATAAATAACTATGAGACCCAACATTTTGTCTTTACTCAGGTGAATCTAGCCCAAACACTGCATAAAATGTGTGCATGTTTCCCCAGTAATTCTATAATTACTGCAGTGTTTAGACTCATACAAGCCAACAGTGCTTATAAACAGCATGAACAGGCCATATTTAAACATGGCACTTACCCAGTGGGTTAGATAAGTCATCTGGGACATATTTGAGTCATTCCTCACTGTGTTTTAGTTCTGAAACTTCTTTTGAATGTCAGGGGTAAGCCTGTTGTGAACAAAAGAGAGGATGCCTCTGGCTATATGCAGAGTGCTTTTGACTCACTACTGAGTCAGAGCACAATAAAACACTTCCAAGCAGTCTATGCTCCCATCCCCTGAAATTAAGCATTAACAGCACAATCCACTTCATGTCTACTCAGAAGCAAGCCCGGTGAGTGTAATGGGGCTTACTCCCAGTTAAGTAGGTATAGATTGCAGCCTAAGTGGATCCTCAGTTTCTATATGAAGTCAGTACAATCCGAGGCAACACCCTAACAAAGGTCAGCTGGGACCCAAAATCTGGGGAGATGGTTATAGTTCCAGGTTAGGCCACAATGGTTACCACAGATCAGAAATTGTGCTGGTAAGGAAAGCTTCAGACTAGAGAATGAAATATGATTTTAGATAGAATCCATTTAGAGGATTTTTTTTTTTAGGATGTATTCCATTTGGGGGTGGTTTTCTTCCATAGCTACTGTTGGGGTGCTTATAGAGTCCAGCTATCTATAAGAGCAGTATTAGGCTATTATGAAATTATTCTTGTTCATATACAAGTTTTACTAAAGGTTTCTTCTACACACTGCATTTTTCAGCATTAGCATCATCCTGATGAATATGCCAGTATAAGCCTAAAGACTGATACAAGACTCCCAGTTGCATGCACTGAAAATACACACATACAGTTTGTAGGACCTGTGTAGCAGCTAACCCTTTGTCTGGGCAGATGATTATGGAATGGAAATGACATTTGTTTGGGTGGTGTAGGGAAGTGAACAATTACTCCACCTTTTTGCAGAACGTGTCCAGACAAATTTGTTTCTGGTAATCTTTTGGCCATGTTTAAGCTGCATGTGAAACAAACACATGACACTAGCTCAAGTCAGGCAGTAGCTCCATATTAACATGACAAAAAAAGATGTTTTTAAAAAAATCTGTGGCTCAAAGGGTTGGATCCTGACTTGTAGTCAGCAAACTTTCACTTATGTGATGCTCCACTAAAGGAAGGGGAGAGGAGGTGATTTTTGCTGATTCTTCTTTCCTCCTGCAACCCCGTTTCCCTGGAAAAACTACTCTGGAGAATTGGGGGAGTTTCTGGAACAGCATGGGAAGTGGCACAGGATGGAAGGGAAATATGCAGAATTTGCCTCCTCCCTCTATCCTCCAGTGGGAGCCTCCTCTGGATCTGAGTCACAATGGTACCCATGGAAAGGCAACTCTGGATTCAAACCCATGTCCTGCAGGTTCAAAGCTGTGCAAAATTGTGTATGGCATATTCTAAACGCTTGTTCTAACATACAGTGTCTCGTTCATGAGAGTGCTTTGGATCTGGAATGATTTTTATGAGGAAATCCATGGGGTAAATTAAGGGGGGGATGCCTGTGACTGGTAGTGGTAGTGGGACTCATGATGTGCTGCTTAGTTTTTCCCAGCTATATCAATACATTTCAGTGGCCATTTGGAAGGGCAATACTTTTCTGTTTGGTGATTTACACAAGAGTGGCTGTATACTATAGTAGCATGGATTTTTTCGCATTCTGCAATGTTAAATTGAAAATACCCCCCATGCCATTCTGACGCTTTCTATAAGCTCATTTTAAAACAAAATCTTACAAAACTTATAATCCTGAACTCAGAAACTCTTGCTTAACAACCATTTAAATTTTCATGGTGTTACACAAAACAGTCAGAGAGAATCGAGAGTCCAAAGTATAAAAAGAGAGAGAGAGAAACCAGACCCTTTTTGGATTTTTTTCTGTCAGTGTTCATAATTTGTTGAAAGTAATTAAAAATCAGCCATGTTCCTAGACTACCTGTAATCCTACCTTGCCCCATACTCTGACCTTCATCTTCCGCAGTTTAAAAGTTACAAAGAAATGCCTGGCTGATGTTTAATTAATTTAAGAAATTTAGCATTGAAGTCTATTATAATGTCAGGCATACTCAGTAAGAACCAAATGTCAATGTTATAAAAGCCAGACTCAAAGATGCTGGGCTTGCCTAAGCAGGGGACCACACTCACACCAGACCTTTATTTCACTTTAGACAGGCATGGCTTCTCCCAAAGAATCCTGAGAAGTGTAGTTTGTGAAGGGTGCTGAGAAGAGTCTCTTATTCCCCTGACAGAGCTCCAGTGGCCAGAGTGGTTTACCAGTAAGCTGCTGTGATTGAAGCTCTGTGAGGGGAACATTCGTAAAAATGCAAACACAATTTGGGTTGGTCTTACACAGTCCAATCTACTTCCTGTGTAGCTTGGAAGAATTTGGTCACATGTGCCTCTGATCATATGGTGAGTGGTGGCAACACCTGCAATCAGCCCAAATAACAGACACAAGACATGTGCTGTGCTGATCTTGTTTTAGCAGGAAGGAAGCAACAATATTAAAACAGTTGACATAGTTCAGATAGTCACTTTAAATATGTTTGATTTACTTTGCAATTTTAGAGAAGTTTCCTATAGTAAATCATTTTCTTTTGCTTCTGTTTCTGTGAAAAGTACACTAAAAAAAAAGCTCCAAAAACACTTGTGGAATAGTGGTACTGACTATTCTGCAGAATAGTTTCCAATGGATGTGGAGAGTGTCTCAGTTTGCACAAGATAAAACAATGGGAGATGAAATATATTCTAGCAAAATTCTAGGTGTGCTCTATGTTTTTAATTTGAGGCTCAAGTAGCCTCGGTGGTTAGGAATGCGTTTTACCAACTTCGGTTGGTAGCCCAGCTACGTCCCTATTTGAGTAAAGAGGACCTTACATCAGTGGTACATGCTCTGGTAACCTCACATTTGGATTACTGTAATGCGCTTTACGTAGGGCTACCTTTGAAGACAGTTCGGAAGCTACAACTAGTGCAAAATGCGGCGGCCAGATTGCTGACAAGGACCAAGCGGTCCGAGCATATAACACCTGTTCTGGCCAGCTTGCACTGGTTGCCAATATGTTTCCGGGCTAGATTCAAAGTGTTGGTATTAACCTATAAAGCCTTATACGGTGCGGGACCACGATACCTTGCGGAACGCCTCTTCCGATATGAACCGGCCCATGCACTACGTTCTGCTACGAAGGCCCTCCTCCGGGTTCCAACTCACAGGGAGGCCCGGAGGGTGATGACAAGATCTAGGGCCTTCTCAGTGGTGGCCCCCGAACTATGGAACAGTCTCCCCGAGGAAGTATGCCTGGCGCCGACTCTGCTCTCCTTCCGGCGCCAGGTCAAAACCTTCCTATTCTCTGAAGCATTTTAAGTTACACTGATTTACTTTTTAAAATGTTTATTGTATTGGATTGATGATTGTATTTTAGTATTATTTTGTTATTCATTGTATTTTTATGCTATTTTATGTTCACCGCCCAGAGAGCTATTGCTAGTCGGGCGGTATATAAATTTAATAAATAAATAAATAAATAAATAAATTGACCATGCCCACCTTTCCTTAAGTGGAGTAATTTAAGCATAGCAGGCTGAAAATATGCATCTTGGGCAGGACAAGTTTTTTTCCCTAACAGCTAGAGACATTGCTTAAGTAGCAACATATTGTAATCATTCTGATTTTACATCAAACTGCAGTTTCAGATTCAACTGTTAATGCACCTAAAATAGAAATAGAGCAAAACCTCCAGTTTGAAACACAAAAGGCTGTCTTCACCATCATATGACCTTGACCAATAAAAAGGGTTTGAAATCAATAAAAAATAAATTTGACACAGATTTCTAGGATGAATAATGAGAGAAATATAATTTTCTAGGTTAGATTCTTTGTAGAAACAGTAGTAACACAGAAAAGAAGCAAAGTAAGAAGAACACCAACCAACATACAAAAATGTAATTCTCCATCTTTGGCGATGGCAGGTGTTGCCACCACTCACCATATGCTCAGAGGCACATGTTTCAAAATTCTTCCAAGCTACACAGGAAGTGGATTGGACTGTGAAAGACCAATCCGAATATTATTTGCATTTTTACAAATTTGTAGGGCAGTACAATATGCTAGAGAGGAAGTCAGGTCTCCTGCTCCCCTGGTGCATTCACTATAGCTGCCCAATTTCCCTGCTTTTTAAAGTTTGCTAGAAATATCTGTTTGCTATAGGTACGTTCTTAAACTGCAGGCGGGTTTTTTGCATATTAGTGAAGAGAGAGAAAGAGAGAGAGTTATTTTAAGGAAATAAACATTTACACAATATTTAACTTGCAAAAGGCATTTTCCCCCCAAATCATTAAAAAATCGAGACAGACACAGGTTGTCACCAGATAGTAACACCAGGAGAAGGACTGTCTTGTGCTCTATGGGAAATTCCTACTTCTGGCCAGTCAGATACTACATCTCACTAAGATCTCCATTCTTCATGAAAATCAAGAGAATTTAAACCAATCTAGTAGTTCTACTTAAGAAAGATATAGATGTCAGAACATCAGTCCATCAAGCTAAGTACTGTTGAAACTGACTCTTAGCAGCTTTCCAAGGTTTCAGACAGGAATTCTTCCCAACCTTACCTGGAGATGTTGGGGATTGAACCTGGGACCTGTTGCACACACTGTACCACTGAGCTATGGGAAGAAGGGATACAATATGGGCAGCTACCTACATTTTATCAGGCTGCTATCTGAAGGAATCTTCTCCCTCCTGGCCAAAGACTCATAACTCGGGTGGTGGGGAACAGAGAGAAAACAACTGCAGACAGCCTCAAGCTGCATTTGTTCCAATACTAAGAGGGATAGTAAGAGGCACCTGCTCCTGTCAACACTAGAGCCCTCAGGGGAAAATAAAGAGAAAAGGGAAAAAAAGTGAATTCCATTCTCTTGGCCAATTCATTGGGGCAGAGGAGTTGTTTTAAAAAGACAAACACTGATCTGCAAAATGCTAGGCATCCTCAGTCTCAAGTATGTTTTGTCTCCAAAAAAAATGAAGAACTCACTATTTTTTTTTTTTTAAAAAACCTTCCTGTGTTGCTTGGGGAAAGACAACATCCCAGGATCTTCCCACACATGCATTCCACTGTCTTGCTCACCTCATTTTAATTTTAACTCAGCATGAAAACACCAATAAGCCTATTTTTTGCAAGTGACATTCGCACTGGTTTTTGCATTTCCCACCTCTTTCAGATATAACTGTGGTGGTTAGTATACATCCAGTTTAAAAATGGCTCTCTTCTTCCTAGCCTGCAGTAATAATAGGCATAACACAAATGATATATTCCAGACATGAAATAGCACTTGGCAGTGATCTATAAATCCTTCAATTAAAGTTCACTTCTGTGTATGTCTCTTCAAAAGTATGCCCAATTGAGTTTAATAGACTTACTCTCAGGTAAATGTCTATACTGCATTAAGGATTGCAGCCTTAAAGAGATGTTAGGGCTGGCTTTTCAAGCAGTGCTTCATTATTGAGTTCAGAACTAGACAGATCAATGGTCCAACTCAGTATAAGGCAGCTTTCTATTTACCTTTATTTCTTACCTTTTCAATATACTTTCTGCTCCCTTTTTTGTTTTTATTCTCCTTTTGGGGAAATTCTGTGATAGACCATATGCTTTGTACGCCGAAGGTTCCAGGTTCAATCCCTGGCTTTTCCAGGTAGGGCTGGGAAAGCTACTCTGAACAACAACAACAAAATGTATGGCAGTTGTAGCAGTTCAGTTGTGAAGGGTTTGCACCTTTATTTAGCACTTTCCCCTTAAAAATACACAGAAGCCACCATTTTTATGTACAGTGGTATATGTGTGTGTTCTTCACCATATCCATGCTAAGTAGCATTCAACCATCTATGCATGTGAAGCTACCCCCAAAGTCACTTCTGAAAATGCCCCCATGGATTTTTCATTCAATGAGGGGCGAAGGACAAAAATCTATAGCTTTGAAGATTGTACTAACACAGTGCTAATCAAATTATTTAATGGTTTGTGTGTGTTTGCAGTTGAGGGGTGAAATAAAACACAGAGACGTCAGCTTGGGTTGAACAAGGGCCACTTTATTTAAATTACAGTAAACAAAACCCAATTTAAAGTGACCTGCAGAGGGAAACCTAGGTGCGGGAACTGTCTATAAGCAAGTAGCTTGCCATACAGCTCTCGGGCGACCAGCCCCTGCTGGGGCAAGCCCATCTGCTTACCCTTTACCCCAGCCACACCCTGCAGGTGAGTAGGGGGGCCTTCCCACATCATCCCCACCCAGGGCCGTATAACCCCTGGGTAGATGAGGATAAGTTGGCCCCAGAAGCAGCCCATATCCTGCCCTCGAGCCGTAAAGCCCTGAGAGACAGGCCTCTGGAACCGCCAATCACCTCCAAAGGTGCCTAAGGGGGCCACCTAGCTGTCCTTACCTATTTCCCTTCCCGCACCTTCCCACCACAAAAGGGGAACAAATCTCTATTTAGTCCCCCTTTACCCCACTGCCGAGAAACATCTCTCGCAGACACCCCTGCAGGTCGCCCAAAATAAGTCGTTACCTGCATGAGACAGGTGAACGCCATCGGCCCTGTACAGTTTACCCTTCCAGTGCTGAATGCGGGGATGCGGAATGGCCAACCCCCCCTGCCCAAGAAGAGCCCACCGAATTTGCCGGTTGACCTTCTTCCATGCATGATCAATTCCAGCTGGATCCCATATGCCGCGCCATGTCTGACCACATCAGACGCACCAAAGGCCAACGCTACCTTATCACTTGCATGTCCTTACATGCCTGTACGCTGAGGGCCTTGCCCTGCTTCACGCCACGGTCATTACCACCGAGGTGGATGACCATTGCCTGCAGAAATATCTGCACCACACCTTGCTGGAACAGAGCGGGTAGGAGCCACTCCCCATGCATTCCTTGCCGGTCCAGCCACTGCACAACAGCCCCTCTACTGAGGCCCAACTGCGAGCCCATGCTCGAATTCGCTGCCCTCCAGGGTGCCCGGAAGACCATGCTGTGGCCGCATATTAGGATGTGCATCTGCTCCATCCCTGTCCAGCAACCTGTCAAAACAATGAAGATTGTGAGGCCGCTACATTCCCTTGCCCTCTAAAAGTGGGGAATATAGCCCTTGTACGCATCAGAGGACCAAAGTCCCACGCCCTGTACCAGTGCCTGTGGGAAACTAAAACCTGCTGCCGTAAAAGCAGCCCCAATTCGAGATGAATAGGTTCCAACTGTAAGGTGTCGTACCCCAGCCCCTACAATGCTCGTTTGTGAGGCTGCCGCATCCCCCTGCCCTCTAAAAGGGGGGAATATAGCCATTATATGCATCAGAGGCCCAAAGTCCCACGTCCTGTACCAGTGCCGGGAGGAAACCAAAAACCTGCTGCCATAGAAGCAGCTCCCATTTTAATTGCATAGGTTCCAGACTGGAAGGGGTCATACCCCAGCCCCTGCAATGCTTGTTTTGTTAACGCCCAAACTGGTATTGTTGACCCAGACAGGCATATATGGCCTATAGCTAGGGAGTCCAGATTAGCCTGGGTGAATAAATATCCTTTGGCAGAGGTTGGGCGCTGAGGCAAGGTCAACCGTATGTGCCTTCCCTTACACCTCTGGTCCGTTCTAGACCTTCCACGTTGAGCAAGCATAAGCCCCCCTCCCTGGAAACATCAAAACTGGAGGGCATGTCGAGAGAGGTCTCACGTAGAGCCAGCCACCACCTCTTTTCTCCTGAAAGCCTCAAAACAGTGTATGAGCCACTGCCTGGAATAGCTTGGGTCTTCACTGAAGGAACAGACCGTTTCCCACTGGTCCACTACACCCATAAAATGTCCAGCGAGAAGGGTCGATGGGGATAGGGAAAAAAACGCCAGCCTGGCTAAGAAAGCTTACCTCTAAGTGTTCCCACTGCCATGCCCCTTCTCCTGCCATGCCGTCTATCAGGAATATCAGCAGGTGAGTCACCGGAAAGGCCATTCTGGCATATAGCCCTTGCCGGCCCAGAATTCCTGAATACCTGTTTCTGGAAGCTGGCGAGCATGCTGGGGGCAATGTAACCCATTGAATCCAAGGGAATTCCAGTGCGCAGCTCACGGGATTAGCCCCCCTTCACACTGCCCCTGCTGCCCTATTCTGCATTCTGATAGCTGGTGGTCATGCTAGGGCAATAGATAGGCTTATGGCCTTCTCTGACTCCCTGCATAAACTTCTCCCAGAACAACGGGACAGGCAAGGGCCATGAATTCTAGTGTTCCTAATTATAAGAGAGTTATGAGACCCAACCCCAGGCCATGAGCTCTTCTGTCCAAAAGTCGCCTTCCAACCCCGGAAAAGAGTTAATGAAAGGTAACATTCATAGTTAAAACCCCTTCCCGAATCCAGGCTTTCAACCGCAGGAAAGGGAACCACACGGCCAGGTCGGTGCATAAGGCAGCCATAACCCTGAATTCGTAGTATGGGTGTTCAAGCCCCATCATAGCATAATAACCCCATTAAAAGACCCCTAACATCAAGAGGGCTGAAAGGAAACACTTCATGGTCCCAATCCAGGATCTCATCTGGGACGGTTCAAGCTTGCCCCTGTGCAGATTTCAGCCCTGGGCAAGAGTCAATCTTGTTACAGAAATGTGAACACCGGGGCAGGATCCTTCATGCTGTAAGCTGAAACCTCAGGTGCTAACAGGCCTCCCACAAGCTGCCATCCTATGAACATCCACTCAGACAGATAGTGCCCCACTGCTTAGGAGCCCACTTGTCTCCTGACTGCCCCCTCACGGAAGGCTCTGAAGCACTTCATGCGAGAATTATAGCATTCCATAGGTAATGTTCTGCCACTTCAAATGCATAAGGCATATGCGCGCACTATGATGATGGAGTGCAGCTCACTGATCCTAGACTAACTAGTGTGGACCCCTCACTGCCTGCCCCTTTGAATAAGACTGGCGTGACCAAGTGTACTTCTGTACATTCTGACCACAGCCGTTATTGCCATGACTAAACAGGGTGAAGATTGTAGGCCATGAGGGCCACCTGTGAGTTGGAGGCCATGAAGGCCAGCCAGGAGTTGGGGTATGAGACTGGGAAACAAAAGGCAAACACCATAACATAACAAACCTACCCTTAAACCGGGTAGCCTGCTAACCAAGTTCATAGTACCCGGAGTCTAACTGGGGAAGGGACACCTGTCCCTAAGCAGCCGGTGGCTCCTTCTTACCCTTTTGAAGGCCTCTTGCCTCCTATCTCCCTGTTGCACATATCCGTTGAACATGACCCAGCAGTGTGATGCTGCAGCAAAAAGGGCAAATGCGGTTTTGGGCTGCATAAACAGAGCCATAGTTTCCAGGTCGAGGGAAGTAATAGTCCCACTATATTCTGCATTAGTCAGGCCTCATCTGGAATACTGCGCTCAGCTCTGGGCGCCTCACTTTAAGAAAGATATAGACAAGTTAGAGCAGGCTCAGAAGAGGGCAACAAGGATGATAGCCGGTATGGAGAACAAGTCTTATGAGGAAAGGTTGAAGGAACTTGGCATGTTCAGTCTGGTGAAGAGAAGGCTGAGGGGTGACATGATTGCACTCCCCAAGTACCCGAAGGGCTGTCACACAGAGGAGGGTACAGATTTGTTCTCTGCTGCCCCAGAGGGTAGGACTAGGTCTAATGGTTTTAAGTTGCAGGAGCTTGGACAGTAGAAGGAGCTTCATGACAGTAAAGGCAGTTCGGCAATGGAACCGACCGCCCAGGGAGGTGGCGGGATCCCCTCCGCTGGATGTCTTCAAGCAGAGGCTGGACAGCCATCTGTGGGAGATGCTCCAGCTGTGGATTTCCTGCTGTGAGCAGGGAGTTGGACTCGATGGCCTATAAGGCCCCTTCCAATCCAGGGATTGGCACTGTAAGGCAGCTGCTAAGATCTCACTGCCTCAGGTAAACACACAGACACTACTTGGGAGCAGCAGCTCCTTGGAGTTACAAGCCCTATTGCGTGGGTGGGTGGTTGTCTGCTATGCCTCCCCCCCACTTTGTACCATGCACAGCAACACCTCCTTCTCAGAAGTCCGGAGGCACAGGGCAATTGCTGCTCTCGCGCCTCAGAAAGTGAGTAGTGTTGCAAGGAGCAGTTGCCACTGCCTCCAGTGCCACGCCTGCCCTCTTGCTCTAGGCCTGGCTGTGTAACAGCAAGGATGAGGAGCACTGAACTGCCACGGAAGACAATGCAAATGAGGAAGAGGAGGTGGCAACTGCTCTTGCCTCTGCCCCCCCCTCTAGTTGGCATGGCAAAGAGAACTTGGAACAAAGGGGCATCTAGAGAGAAAGGAGGCAGGGGAAAAGAGTATAACCCCAGACAGCACATGCTGAGGACTGGGCCCTATGCTGCTGCCAGAGATCAGCCTCTGCCTGTTCACTTGTTTTCCCTTGTACGTTTTGTCTCAGGTTCTACAAATGCTAGAAACGTACTATTTTTATTTTTATTTTTTAAATGAAAGCTGGGAGCATTATTCACCCAGGAAGGAACAAGTGCCCCCTTGGCCTCTCCGTTGGGGACGCCCATGGCTCACGACCTGCTTGCGAGCTTCCCATACTGGGCATTTGGTTGGCCATTTTGAGAACAGAGCCGTGGACTAGGTAGGCCTCTGGCCTGATCCAGCAGGGCTCCTGTTATACCCACTCTGTTGCCCTGGATGGCGCCTCTGCCACTGTCTACTTATGGCCGCCCATGGTGGCCCCTCCCCGCTCCTTGCCCCCACCGCCGCTGGGGGTGGGCATTTCCCCCCCGCTTTGGGGGCCTTTCCTTTCCCTTTTGGCCCCCGTTGTCCTTTCTTGGGTGGCATATCTAGCTGATTTGGGTCTCCCTGGCCCAACCCTGTCTAGAGAGGGAGATTGGGGCCCCGCTTACAAAACGACGTGATTTCAAAACGTTGTGAAGGGGCCCGCCTGCTTATTCTATACCCCCTCCCGGCACCCAATTATCCAGGGGGGGAGCCTAATTGGCCTGCACGCGGCAAGGATTGATGGTTGGGGTCGTGCACCACCTACCCCCGCGTTAATTAAAATTAAAATTTAAATTTAAAAATTGCCGGCCAAAGGCCGTCTCGCCTGTGGTCCTCGCCGCTGCTGGCTCCAATCCTGCGCTGCCGCCTCGTAGTGACTGCACTGCCGCCGCAGGGCCTCCCAAGGCCAGGAGCCTCGCCGTGTAGGCCTTGGTGCCAGCCACCAAGCCTCGCTATGCGCCACCTCGCCGCCGCTGCCTCCCTGTCTTCCGATGAGACTGGGGGGGGGCTCGCCGCCGCACAGTCAGCCTGGCCTCAGAAAGCCTCCGGAAGCCCACGTGCGTCGAGCAGCAGAAGAGGAAGGTGGAAGGGGCGGGTGGACTCAAATAGTCCTATAGACCCCGCCCCTTACGCTGCACGTCGCGCTGATGTCACAGGCGCGATGCGCGATGTTGCCCCATTAACAGATGGGGCAGCGTCTTCACCCCCACCTGCAATCATGCCCCGCTCGTCAGCTGCGCGGCGAGCGGAGCTTCGTTTCTCTTTATCTCTTTAGCTGCATACCTGGTGCTGCTTGGGAATTCTACAAAACCAAAAAATGAGTGTAGTTTTGAAAGGTTCAGTTTATCATCTCGATTCAAGATGGCATCCAACTGTATCAAAACATAAACAAAAAACTGCTCCTTGGTCTCGAGAACTTTGGTTAAGAGGTGTCCAAATGCATAACAAGGAGCCAAACAACTTTCCATTATGTATATAGTAGATAGATAATTAAAAGCCTTCTGGATATTTATTTATTTATATATATACCTCCCCATAGCCGAAGCTCTCTGGCCATTTTACAGTAACTAAAAACATTAAAACAAATATACAAATTTAGAACACATCTTTTAAAAACAATTTAAAACATAATTTAAAAATTTAAACAGTATAAAACATGCTAAAATGCCTGGGAGAAGAGGAAAGTCTTGACCTAGCGTTGAAAAGATAACAGTGTTGGCTCCAGGCACACCTCATCATTCCATAATTTGGGGGCCACCACTGAGAAGGCCCTTTCCCTTCTTGCCAGACTCCCAGCTTCCCTCGGAGCAGGCACCCAGAGGAGGGCCTTGGATGTGGAGCGTAGTGTACCGGTGGGTTCGTATCGGGAGAGGCGTTCCATCAGGTATTGTGGTCCCAAGCCGTGTAAGACTTTATAGGTTAAAACCAGCACCTTGTATTTGAGTGAGTAAATACGGAGTTGTCAGAAAGTAATCTATTCTTCAATATGAGTTATATACATGGGATTCAGCCTATGACGTATGCAGATCATGCCCCAATAAAGATAAAACTAAAATTACAACAATGTCAAGATAATAGATTATGGAGATTAGACAATACTATTTTACAAAGTGAGGATATTAGAGAAACAATCAAACAACATTTGGAATTATATTTTGAACAAAACATAACTCCAGATGTAAACTGGACAACAATATGGGATGCAGCTAAGGCATACATAAGAGGGATCTTAATACACAAAACAATTAAGCAAAGGAGAAAACGCAAGCAAAAAGAAGAATTGATCTCGTTGATCGTCAAAAAAGAAACAGAACATAAACTAACCGAATCATCAGAATTATTAGAACAATTAAATATATTGAGACAGCTATATCAAAAAATGCAAACTGAAAAACTAGAAAAATACACTAACAGAGCAAAGATGGCATGAATATGCTAATAAGCCATCTATCTAAATTTTTAAAAGATAAACAAACAAAAGCCTTAGTTCCATCTATTAAATATAAAGACAGAAAAACAACAAATTCAACAGAAATAGCAGAATGTTTTCAACAATTTTATCAACAATTGTACTCTTCGCAGAAACCATTAGGGGAACAAATGGATAAAATATTTTTAAATATCAACTTGCCTAAAGTAACAGAACAAGATTTAAGAACCTTAGAGATAAATGTATTAGAAGAAGAAATAAGAACTACAATTAAAGCATTGGGAAATAATAAAGCTCCTGGACCAGATGGGTTAACAAGCAAATTTTATAAAATATTTGTGGATACATTAATGCCTCATTATCTAACAATGATAAATGAATCAACGCAACAAAGAAAACTACCAGCATCATGGTCAGAAGCCATTATTAAAGTTATATTAAAACAAAACAAAGATCCCACCTTGCCGGAATCATATAGGCCAATTTCATTATTAAATCAAGATGCAAAAATATGGACCTCCATTATAGCAAAAAGGCTTAATAATATAATACCAAGCTACATTAACGGGATTAATAAAAAATACCCGGGTATTTGGTTCAGCACTGTGGTAGATCTGAGGGCCGGGGAGGGGGAGTCGCTGTGGTCTATAGGAGTTCTTTCCCTCTCACCAAGCACCCTGTCCAGACGGCGACTGGTCTGGAATGTCTCCACCTTGTATTGGGCCAGGAAGACAGACTAGGAATACTGTTGGTGTACCGTCCACCTTGCTGCCCAACAGCTTCCTTAGCTGAGCTGACAGAGATAGTCTCGGAGGTGCTCTTGAGATCCCCTAGACTTTTGGTACTGGGGGATTTCAACGTCCATGCCGAGGCTGTCTTATCTGGCGCAGCTCAGGACTTCATTGCCTCCATGACAACAATGGGGCTGTCTCAATTTTCTACCGGCCCAACGCATGTGTCGGGACATACTCTTGATTTGATCTTCACCACTGGACATGGAGATGGTGATCTGGCGGTGGGGTGTTTTTCATCTACCCCATTGTCATGGACAGATCACCGCTTGCTGAGATTTAGACTTACAGCGGCTCTTTCCCTCTGCAAAGGTGGAGGATCTATTAAGTTGATCCGGTCCCAGAGCCGTATGGATCCCGTAGGTTTTCAGAGGGCTCTGGGAGATTTTCCGGCTGATAGGACTGGTGCTCCTGTCGAGGCCCTGGTCGCACTGTGGAATACGGAAATGACCCGGGCTATTGACACGATCGCTCCCGTGCGCCCCCTCCGCTGTAGAGCTCATACAGCTCCGTGGTATACCCTGGAGCTGAGAGTGATGAAACATGAGAGGAGGAGGCTGGAGTGCAGATGGAGGAAAACACCCAGTGGATACAATCATGCCTTGGTAAGTGCCACCAATAAGTTGTATACAAAAGCAGTAAGGACAGCAAAGAAGCTTTATTTTGCTGCCTCTATTAGATCATCCCTATGCCGCCCAGCGGAGCTTTTTAAAGTCGTGCGTGGGCTCTTACACTCTGCCCCCCATGATACTACGGAAACATCGGAAGCCCGCTGCAACGAAATTGCTGGACACTTTCAAGATAAGATTGCATGTATCCGCAGGGATCTTGACTCCGATGTTGCGACAGATGAATCCATTGAAGTGTCCGGAGCACGGCCTTGTCCTTCATTATTGGATGAGTTTCAGTTGGTGCAGCTCGACGAAGTGGACAAGGTGCTTGGAATGGTTCGGGCAACCACGTCTGTTCTGGATCCTTGCCCATCTTGGCTAGTGAAAGCTAGCAGGGCTGGGACCACCGGTTGGGCCAAGGAAGTGGTTAATGCCTCCTTGAGGGAGGGAGTAGTCCCTGGTAGCCTCAAGGAGGCAGTAGTGAGACCTCTTTTAAAGAAACCCTCCTTGGACCCAGATAACTTGAACAACTATAGACCGGTGGCGAATGTCCCTTTTTTGGGCAAGGTTTTGGAACGGGTGGTTGCCGGCCAGCTCCAGGCGCTCTTGGATGAAACTGATTATCTAGATCCATTTCAATCCGGTTTTAGGCCCGGTTTTGGCACCGAAACAGCCTTGGTCGCCCTGTATGATGACCTTTGTCGGGAGAGGGACAGGGGGAGTGTGACTCTGTTGATTCTCCTTGATCTCTCAGCGGCGTTTGATACCATCGACCATGGTATCCTTCTGGGGAGACTCGCGGAGTTGGGTGTCGGGGGCACTGCTTGGCAGTGGTTCCGCTCCTACTTCGCGGACCGTCACCAGAAGGTAGTGCTTGGGGAACATCACTCAACACCATGGACTCTCCATTGTGGAGTCCCTCAGGGGTCGGTCTTGTCCCCCATGCTTTTCAACATCTACATGCAGCCGCTGGGTGCGGTCATCAGGAGTTTTGGAGTGCGTTGCCATCAATATGCTGATGACACGCAGCTCTATTTCTCCTTTTCATCTTCTTCAGGTGAGTCTGTTGATGTGCTGAACCGTTGCCTGACCGCGATAATGGACTGGATGAGAGCTAATAAACTGAGACTCAATCCAGACAAGACCGAGACACTGCTGGTGAACGCCTTCCCTGCTCAGATGGTGGATGTTCACCCTGTTCTGGATGGGGTTACACTCCCCCTGAAAGAACAGGTATGTAGTTTGGGGGTTATTTTCGATTCTTCCTTGTCTCTCGAGGCCCAAGTGGCCTCGGTGGCACGGAATGCATTTTACCATCTTCGTCTGGTAGCCCAACTACGCCCCTATCTGGACAGGGACGACCTCGCCTCCGTTGTTCATGCTCTGGTAACTTCAAGATTGGATTACTGTAATGCGCTCTACGTAGGGCTGCCCTTGAAGACAGTTCGGAAGCTTCAGCTGGTGCAGAACGTGGCTGCCAGACTATTGACGAGGACCAGTCGGTCTTCGCATATAACACCTATTCTGGCGCGTCTGTACTGGCTCCCTATTTGCTTCCGGGCGAGATTCAAGGTGCTGGTTTTGACCTATAAAGCCTTACATGGCGTGGGACCTCAATACCTTGTGGAACGCCTCTCTCGCTATGAACCTACCCGTTCACTTCGTTCAGAATCTAAGGCCCTCCTCCGGGTACCAGCTCATCGGGAAGCCCGGAGGGTGGTTACTAGATCTAGGGCCTTTTCTGTGGTGGCCCCTGAGTTGTGGAACAGCCTCCCCGAAGAGGTACGCCTGGCGCCTACACTTCTATCTTTCTGGCACCAGGTAAAGACCTTTTTATGCTCCCAGGCATTTTAATCTTTTAATTTTCTTAATCTTTCTACTTTTAACATGTATCCTTCTTAATTTGTGTTGTATTTCGTTTTTGTTGTGCTTTCTGTTGTTTGTTTGTACATGTTTTTGTGATTTTTTACTATGATATATTGTATTTTATCTTGTTTGTTCACCGCCCTGAGAGCTATTCTGCTAAGGGCGGTATATAAATCGAAATAATAATAAATAATAATAATAATAATGTTAAAAAATTGTTGATTGCATAGAAATAAGTCAAAGCAAAATTTACAAGCGTTATTTTTGTTCTTAGACACAGAGAAAGCATTTGACAGGGTGGAATGGTCATTTGTGATTAGAACCCTACAAGAAATGAACTTGGGAGTGACATTTAAATCCTGGATAGAATTAATATATCAGAAACCCACAGCAAAAGTATATGTTAATAATCAAGTATCAAAACCTATTTGGCTGAAACGTGGAACTCGTCAGGGATGCCCACTCTTGCCATTATTATTTGTGTGGGTTTTTTTGAACCATTAGCAACATTAATAAGAAATAACCAACAAATAACAGGAGTCAAACACAGTACGGAATTTAAAATAAACGTATATGCAGATGATATAGCTTTAACTTCAACACACCCAGAAATATCTATTGAAAACTCTTTTAAGGTGTTACAGCTATATACACTGAACACAGGTACAAGCTGTGTCTATGCATGTGCAAGGGTTTGTGTGAAAGAGGGTACACTTGTTGACTTGTACAGCTCAATGATTGTGTACACATGTCTGTATACTCACTGAATGTTACATGTAAGTAGCTGTACAAGTGTATAGTTCAGTTATTTGTGTGCACAGGTACACATATTATACTGGTTAAATGTAACATATAAACACCCTATTAAGTGTCCCCAGGGATATGACTGGAATAGGAGATTCTTTTTGCTGGGCTGCTCCTTGTCCCTTGTGTCTTGACATCCTCCCAATGGCATTCCAGGAAACCCATCACCCAGAGAGGCTGCAGAGTGCTGAAGAGCAGCATTAAATGATGCAAGCACCAGAGTTCATATATATCCTGAGGCTCAATCCAGACAAGACTGAGATGCTGCTAGTGGGTGGTTCTTCTGACCGGATGGTGGATGTCCAACCTGTCCTGGATGGGGTTGCACTCCCCCTGAAGGAGCAGGTTCGTAGCTTGGGGGTTCTCCTAGAACCATCTCTGTCACTTGAGGCTCAGGTAGCCTCGGTGGCACGGAGTGCCTTCTACCAATGTCGGTTGGTGGCCCAGCTGCGCCCCTATCTGGACAGGGATAACCTGGCTTCAGTTGTCCATGCTCTGGTAACATCCAAGTTAGATTACTGCAATGCGCTCTATGTGGGGCTGCCTTTGAAGATGGTTCAGAAACTGCAGCTTGTGCAAAATGCAGCAGCCAGATTGGTAACAGGGACCAGATGGTTCGAACATATAAAACAGATTCTGGCCCGCTTGCATTGGCTGCCTGTATGTTTCCGAGCTTGAAAGGTGCTGGTTTTAACCTATAAAGCCTTACATGGCTTATGACCACAATAACTGATGGAACGCCTCTTCTGACACGAACCCACTCATACACTACGTTCAAGATCAAAGGCCCTCCTCCGGGTGCCTACTCTGAGGGAAGCAGGGAGTCTGGCAACAAGGGAGAGGGCCTTCTCAGTGGTGGCCCCCAAATTATGGAATGATTTGCCTGATGAGGTGCGCCTGGCACCAACACTGTTATCTTTTCAACGCCAGCAACTTTCCTCTTCTCCCAGGTATTTTAGCATGTGTTTTTAAATTGCTTTTTAAAAATGTGTTTTTAAATTTGTATATTTGTTTTTAATGTTTTTAATTGTTGTAAACTGCCCAGAGAGCTTTGGCTATGGGGTGGTATACAAATGCAATAAATAAATAAATAAATAAATAGGCTTTGGGGCAATGAAGGTAATTGACTAAGTAAGGGGAGGGAAGGAAGAAATAAACTCCCCTCCCTGGCTACAATCCCAGTAATACCCCCTCCCACGGCAAGTGTAATTAATTTAAGAAAAACAAAAAACATATGCAATGTGTCATGTGCAATTACAACACGCAGTTTGACCGTCAGTCTTCCATGACAGACCCCAGTTACAGGATTCCAAACTCAGTGACTTAGTGATTTCAGCAATTACAGTGTACAAGCAGCTGCAGAGAAAAACACAATGTGACTTATTTAAAATAGTCTATGTATTCACATAAGGATATCCAATATTCACTCCATTTCCAAGGTTCACCCATTACATTTCACAGATTCTTTGCATGGTGTGCTGGATATCTTGACAGGCAAGAGGAAGAGGGAAATACAGTGGATACAATAAAGAGAGATTAAACTGATATGGGAAAAGATTGTACTGTACTCAATTTGTTTACTTTGGCTACTGTTGCACAGATTATTTCAGCAGCAAAGACAAAGGTTACACATACGTAGCAATAATTGGTAAAGGTAAACCTCTCCTGGCAGGGTGAATAAAAGGATTTTATGAGACTGTTTCAAGCTGTTGATCAGAGGGTAGGAGAGTGTTTTGCAATAACACCTGCCATGTTATTTTGTGAAGGTAATTAATCAGATTTGAAAGACAGCATCGGAAATCCAATAAAATCATTGTTCTCAGGGACTAGAATATGCTCCTCTCCTACTAAAACATTACCCCTACAATATTTTCGCCTTTCAGTTACAATTGTTCTTGAAGACCTTTAGGATAAAGGCTTTCTGTACAATCATTTCTGAATGTGCACGGAATGCACACTTATTTCTCATTTTTCATTTCTCATACTCATAATTCTTCTCTGAAGGCTGCACTTTGGTTGTGGGGATATGGACTTTTCTCTGCCTTCTAACAACAATATTTTGTAGCTAGGAAACTGCAGTACTTTCCTATGAAGGCTTTCCACCCAAGATCCAATCTGGAAGAGATGTCACCCAGCCACTGTCCCAAGACCAGCTATTATTTAGTAAAGACAGTGTCCATAGGTTCGTAGCTTGGGGGTTTCCTAGAATCATCTCTGTCACTTGAGGCTCAGGTAGCCTTGGTGGCACAGAGTGCCTTCTACCAACTTCGGTTGGTGGCCCAACTACGTCCCTATCTGGACAGGGATAACCTGGCTTCAGTTGTCCATGCTCTGGTAACTTCCAAATTAGATTACTGCAATGCACTCTACGTGGGGCTGCCTTTGAAGACGGTTCAGAAACTGCAGCTTGTGCAAAATGCAGCGGCTAGATTGGTAACAGAGACCAGATGGTCCGAACATATAAAACCGATTCTGGCCCACTTGCACTGGCTGCCTGTATGTTTCCGAGCTCAATTCAAGGTGCTGGTTTTAACCTATAAAGCCTTACACGGCTTGGGACCACAATACCTGATGGAACGCCTCTCCCAATACAAACCCACCCATACACTACGTTCAAGATCAAAGGCCCTCCTCCGGGTGCCTACTCTGAGGGAAGCAGGGAGTCTGGCAAGAAGGGAAAGGGCCTTCTCAGTGGTGGCCCCCAAATTATGGAATGATGAGGTGTGCCTGGAGTAAAATAGTATTGTCTAATCTCCATAATCTATTATCTTGACATTGTTGTAATTTTAGTTTTATCTTTATTGGGGCATGATCTGCATACGTCATAGGTTGAATCCCATGTATATAACTCATATTGAAGAATAGATTACTTTCTGACAACTCCGTATTTACTCACTCAAATACAAGGTGCTGGTTTTAACCTATAAAGTCTTACACGGCTTGGGACCACAATACCTGATGGAACGCCTCTCCCGATACGAACCCACCGGTACACTATGCTCCACATCCAAGGCCCTCCTCTGGGTGCCTGCTCCGAGGGAAGCTGGGAGTCTGGCAACAAGGGAGAGGGCCTTCTCAGGGGTGGCCCCCAAATTATGGAATGATCTTTATGATGAGGTGCACCTGGCGCCAACACTGTTATCTTTTCGGCACCAGGTCAAGACTTTCCTCTTCTCCCAGGCATTTTAGCATGTTTTATACTGTTTAAATTTTTTAATTGTGTTTTAAATTGTTTTTATAAGATCTGTTTAAATTGTATTTGTTTTAATTATTTTAGTTACTGTAAACCGCCCAGAGAGCTTCGGCTATGGGGCGGTATACAAGTATAATAAAATAAATAAATAAATAAATAGTGCCGTATTAGATTTTGTATTATTAGAAGACAGCAGCAGGATTCCTTATAGCAGGGGTCACCAACCTTTTGCAGCCTGTGGGAACTTTTGTAAACCAGAGAAACTGTTGTGGGCACCTCACATAAACCACAACCACATATACACTGCAACATTGTTGTTGTTATGTGCCTCCAAGTCGACTACGACTTATGGCGACCCTATGAATCAGTGACCTCCAAGAGCATCTGTCATGAACCACCCTGTTCATATCTTGTAAGTTCAGGTCTGTGGCTTCCTTTATGGAATCAATCCATCTCTTGTTTGGCCTTCCTCTTTTTCTACTTCCTTCTGTTTTTCCAAGCATTATTATCTTTTCTAATGAATCATGTCTTCTCATTATGTGTCCAAAGTATGATAACCTAAGTTTCATCATTTTAGCTTCTAGTGATAGTTCTGGTTTAATTTGTTCTAACACCCAATTATTTGTCTTTTTTGCAGTCCATGGTATCCGCAAAGCTCTTCTCCAACACCACATTTCAGATGAGTTGATTTTTCTCTTATCTGCTTTTTTCACTGTCCAGCTTTCAGATCCATACATAGAGATCGGAAATACCATGGTCTGAATGATCCTGACTTTAGTGTTCAGTGATACATCTTTACATTTGAGGACCTTTGCTAGTTCTCTCACAGCTGTCCTCCCTAGTCCTAGCCTTCTTCTGCTTGACTATTGTCTCCATATTGGTTAATGATTGTGCCAAGGTATTGAAAATCCTTGACAAGTTCAATGTCCTCATTGTCAACTGTAAAGTTGCATAAATCTTCTGTTGTCATTACTTTAGTCTTTTTGACATTCAGCTGTAGTCCTGCTTTTGTGCTTTCCTCTTTAACTTTCATCAGCATTCGTTTAAAATCATTACTGGTTTCTGCTACATAGGGCTCGTCAACACTGGGCTTTACTGTGAGATGGAGACTGAGTTGAAACTTTCAGGTCATCATCCACATGACATTGCCCTATAGCGGCACCCCTCTCACTTTTTTCTTTTGGAGTAAATTCAGATTTCCCAGATTCTGAGGAAATCCAAAAAGAAAAAACAGATTAAACTCCAATCCGCTCTTACCTGGTTCCCAGTCACACTTCTGTGGTTTGCTTTCCCTTCCCTAAGTAAATGCTCCTCCCCATCCACACCCAATGCTCCTCTGACTTCTCTGTGGTGTTCATTTCCCTTCCCCCCTCTCATGTTAACTTCCAGTGGCCATCAGCAGAATCATTTCCCCGCCTGTCCCTTAACATAATTTTCACAGAATCATCAAGTGCATGGCTTAACTTTACACATCTTCATCCTGCTTTCATTTTCCAAACATATTCCACCCCCCTTAGGGGATTTGATAAGTGGTTTCCTTTTTTCACCCTCTGCTTTTGACAAAGGTCAGTTTGGGGTTTTTTGTTTGTTTTTGACTAAGGTTGCCTGTGTGCATTCCAGGGGTGGAGCCAGGTTTTTTTCAGCATGGGATTGCTGATCCTTCTGCATGCACCCAAGACACTCACTCTTGTGCAATTCACAATGGGGGGGGGGAGGTGTTCATTCCTTTGCACAGGCATGTTTTTCATTCCAGCAGAGGAGAAAGCCTTCAGTAATGGGAAAGTGGGCAAAGGGATACAGCAGCAGATTGCATTGGACCTTGGAGTGCCCATACAGCTTACAGGAAGCAGCAGTTTGGAACCTAAGGGAGAAATGTCAACTTTGCTCAGATATGGACTGTTTTGAGCCAAACTGAAATGAGAAGATGAGGGTTTCACTCAGATTGCACTCCGGATCCTGCCCACGTGTGGCCCTGCCCCTTTTCTATTAGGTACAATAGAATGCTTCTTTTAAGCATTCTGTCTAATTTCAGCATTCGGGGGGGAAGGAGAAGGAGACACTATAGGCGCCAGGGAAAGCCTCTGCAGGCACATGTGCACCCGCGGATTCTGCAGTGGTGACCTTGTCTTACAGCTAGGGATGGAAGATCTGTCAATTTCAGTTTCTCATTTTTTCAGTCTTTAAATTTAGTTATCCACATTTCTGCAGCAATTCATCAGCATTTTAGTGCAAATTTCTCATAATATTTATTTATTTATTTTGTATCCTGCCCTTCCTCCCAGCAGGAGCCCAGAGTGGCAAACAAAGCGCTAAAACACTTTAAAACATTATAAAAACAGATCTTAAAATACATTAAAACAAAACAGCATTAAAAACATTTTAAAAAACAACTTTAAAAAGGGTTTAAAACATTATTAAAAACGTATTAAGCAATAATGAACATTTTATATGCACTTTTGACTGGCATACACATTTTTGCAAACAATTTTCCATAACATAATTCATTTTTGTATGTAATTTTCACTAAGCATATTCACTGTTATGCACACTTTCCCCTAATATATGCATTTTTGTAAACACTGTTTGGTTGGAGAACTGCATCGCAAAATTCAGATATGTGTGGATTTCGAAGGATAGCTGTGATTTAGTTCACAAATGGTTTTGGAAAGTGCAAATTTGATACATTTGCCTTTAAATGTAAACAAAAATGAATTTCTCCCCTATCCTTACTTACAGCTTGCTCACTTTGATGCATTAGCTCAGGTCAGAGGTCAGGTTAGATCTGTTCCACGGTGCCTAAATAGTTCTGCTAGCACACATTATTAAGGACATTCCATGGGAGAAGCCTTTTATAACCTTCTACTAAATACTGTATTTCTTGATATTGTGGTTGCAGTGTGAAATATGCTTACATGAATGCCACAGGCACCTACTGCAAATTATTTCCCCACAATGCATGTAATATTTTGTGAATATTTTTGGTTTTGAGAATTTTTTTAGCCTTTGTAGTCTGTGTCCTGCTGTCCATCTCCAGCATAAGAACACTTACTTACAGATTTTTTCAGTGCAACAAACAAAGCTGCTGCTTCCAGTGGTGCTCCTAAATTTGTCATTACTTTTTATTTTATTTCTTCTTTTTGAAAATTCTTTTCCTATTGCAGATTCCTTTTCATCTACACCTGGCCAGATTTTTAAAAGACAGAGAAAGGAATATGCTTTCCTTCATAGGTCAAACCATCCTCCCCTTAATTTGTGAGTAGAGAACATTACATGGTCAGCATCAGAGCTGGCTGTAGGTTTTGAAGGGGCCCATGAGTGAGATGATCTCTGTGAGCCCCCATACATCCTGAGTGTGCCAGCTCCTCTTCTTTGCCACCGTTCACTGCTGCTGGCTATTCACTGGATTCTCACTCTGTGTCAGTTCACAGTACAGGTACATACATACACTGTTTGTATGCAGCCTAACTCTCAGAAAGTGAGGACAAAGCCTATGTAAGTTACTGTCCTTGATTATTACTCTTCTCACTTCTTGCTCACTCAGAGACGGCCAGTGAATATGTATCAACAGGAAGGAGGAGGAGCAAGTCTAGCAGTGTTCAGGTATTGGTCATGGGCTCCTTACTGGGACATGCGGGCCTTAGCAAGTGGCTGACAATGCCAACCCATCATACCATCTCTGATCAGCACTGAAAAGGGACTTGCAAGAATAGCTTGGCTGGAATATCCCTAGGGCACAAGTGGAATAAAAAAAAGAACTCCCATTCACAGAGAAATATTTATTTTTAATAATATTAACCTGCTTTCCAGAAAAATATCCCCAAATCAACAATAACTTCTGCAATCCAATTTTTAAAATGTTAACATAGAAGTTACATCATATTCAGTGGGGCTTCTTTCCTAGAAAGTATGCTTATGACCACAGCCTAGTTGTGTTGCTACGGGATGATGCAGATAAAAAGCTCGTCATTTAATTACTGTAGAATATAATTCCCTGAAGTGCTGTATCTCAAAATGATCTGACCAACAGATACAAGCAAACTGACCTGCTATATAGAAATTCAGTCAGCCCTTTTGTACCATTGAACAGTTTAGCAGCTTACAGTAACAATGGATTTCAGTTTAGAAGAGGAAATTCATTCTTTGTCATATCCCAGGGGAAAGATGACAGAGATAATGAATCTCATGTGATAGCATTGGTAATTTTTTTTATTCAGCTTATATCCCGCCCGACTAGCAAACAGCTCTCTGGGCGGCAAACATAGAAACATATACAATAATAAAATTACAAGATCAATATAACAAATATAAAAGTACATCATCTAAAATACCAATTACAACATTTACATAAATAACTTAGATTAAAATGCCTCAGAGAAGAGAAAGGTTTTAACCTGGCGCCGAAAAGATAATAGTGTCGGCGCCAGGCGTACCTCCTCGGGGAGACTATTCCACAATTCGGGGGCCACCACTGAGAAGGCCCTAGATCTTGTTACTACCCTCCGGGCCTCCCTATGGGTCGGGACCCAGAGGAGGGCCTTCGTAGTAGACCGTAGTGTACGAGCCGGTTCATAACGGGAGAGGCGTTCCTGCAGGTATCGTGGTCCCGCGCCGTATAAGGCTTTATAGGTTAATACCAACACTTTGAATCTGGCCCGGTAGCATATTGGAAGCCAGTGCAGGCGAGCCAGAACAGGTGTTATATGCTCAGACCGCTTAGTTCTTGTTAGCAGTCTGGCTGCCGTATTTTGCACTAGCTGTAGCTTCCGAACCGTCTTCAGAGGTAGCCCTATGTAGAGCTGTTGCGTGTGCGTGTATAGATCATACAAGGATGGAATCCAAGAGTTGCATAGAACAGGAATAAGCCAGGCCAGGCAAGTTTCTTGTAAGAGTCTTTACTAGGCAAAGACATTAGACACAGTTCTCTTCACAGACAGCTTTTCCCCCACACTGAGCTTTTCCAAGCATCCCACCTTATCAGGCTTCCCAGCCAGCTACTGACCTTGGCAAACCTGGCACTCTGTTCCCACAGCTTAACCCTTCTGCTTCAGGTTTCACTCTCTTTGCTAAAAACCCTGTCTGTGAGTCTCACAGCATGCTTCACTGACCAACAGCCCCCACCTGAGACTCACAGATTACAAAACTTCATTGTTCATTATTACATTTCTACAATATTAACTTTTCATTACAATACATATCAGTACATGGATTGTTTTCTTACAGTTTCTATTTACATTTTCAGTTCAGTTCTTGTTTCTTTATTTCTTTATTCACACAGGTTTTACAGAGTCATTTTGTTCACTTTTATTTGATAATACCTTTATATTTCATTCCTCAACACAAAACTTCCACATGAGATCCATTGTTTCTTTATCTATTGGTCCTTCTTTTTCCCATTCTACTGGATATTTATCTGTTTCATTATTCTGTTGTGTAACATTAAATGTGAATCTCTGAGGTGGTTGACCTTTCGTTTTTCTTTCTGATCTCCTAACATTATCTATTTCCATTTCTTCCTCACTCTCAATTTTACTTGGACCTGCACCTGTGTCTGCACTTGTACTTGGCACTTCTGTATCTTGCATTGCCATGTCTTCACTTCTCAGTCTTTTCACAGTACGTTTGCCACTGTGAATAAGATCAGTCAATGCAGTTCTTAATGGAATTTGATGCCCAAAAGGAACATCTGCTGCTTCCTGCTTGCTTGCACCCTCAAGTATCACTGTTTGACTGTCTCTCCAAGGTTTATCTATCACCTTTATGCTTCTGCTTAACACTAATTGTTGTTTCTCAGGCAACCAAACTCTATAATATGAATTCTGAAATCCCAAAATGCGTCCTGCCTGAGCTCTTGAGCCTAATTTACCATGCCTTTTCTGTTTTGCAACATGTACCCAGCATTTTGCCCCAAAACGTTCTATGTGTTTCACCCTGGGCTTTCTTCCAGTCAGTTTCTCATAGGGAGACATGCCTATTGTTCTGTGCATGAGACGGTTCTGAATATAAACAGTGTACAGAATACATTCACCCCAATAAGTGTTATTCATATCAGCATCTGCTAGCATGGCTCTCATTGAATCCTGCAATGACCGGTTCCTCCTCTCTGCAGTTCCGTTGGAGGATGGTCTGAAGGGAGCAGTGAGACTCTGTATTATTCCCTTCTTTTCCAAATATGTTTTAAATGAATTACTGGTAAATTCCCCACCTTGATCTGATTTGATATTTTTGATAACAACCCCATATTGTGTCTCTGTTCTCTGTATAAATGCCTTCAATTTCTCTTCTGCTTCACTTTTCTTTTTCAATAAGAATACATGTGTAAATCTGGAGAAGTCATCCACAATCACTAAATAAAACCTTGCTCCACCTTTTGAGCACTGGAAAGGTCCAGCCAAATCCACATGTATGAGCTGATAGGGTTCAGTGGTCGTGCTTTCACAGCTCTTATTTACCGGAGTCACAGTCATTTTTGTTTTATAGCATACCTCACACTCATCCACATGCTCACAATGTGTTAATTTCAAATCTTGACTATGCTTTGGGGTGTTTTGTACCTTTTGGAAATGTGCGTGTGCTAATTTTCTGTGCCATTCATGTAAACAATTATCATGTTTATTTTTATTAACTCCTATCCAAGCACACGTGGGTTTATCAAGATTGCACTCAACCATAAACATTTGGTTCTGTAATTTCCCTTGCATGCATATTTCACCATCTTTTCTCACAAAACATCTATCCCCTTCAAATGTAACTTTACAACCTATTTGAGCCAATTTTCTAACTGATAGAATGTTATATTTTAAACCAGAAACCAATAACACATCTGTTAATATAGTTCCCAAATTACTCAACCTGAGCGTGCCTTTTGCAATCGCGTCCTGAGTCGATCCGTCAGCCAGATAAATCTTCTCCTGCGCCGGCTTTGAAGTGTAAAATAAACTAGAGTCTGTGATTAGGCAATTAGACGCTCCACTGTCGAGAAGCCACTTAGAGTTAATGAGTTTATTGTCCTCCTTAGTAACAAAGTTCACGCTTGTTCTCTGACTTTCAAAGTCCCTGTTATTCCTCTTCTTTAAACAATGTCTCTGTATATGTCCACGGGACCCACAAAAGTAACATATTTTATTCTCTTGCCTGCTTCTTTGATTTTGTTGTTGTTGTACAGCCACAGTCTCTTTTAACTCTGTTTTCTTATTCTCTTGTCTTCTATTCCACTCTTGTTGAAGTTTCTGTTCTACAAAGTCCAAATTCAGATGTCCGTCGGGTAAATTTTCCAGACTAGAGACCAGGACATCCCATTTTTGATCAAATGAAGATAACAGTATATAGACCATCTGAATGTCACTATGATGCACTCCTCTATCTTGCAGCTCAGCATTTAATCTACGAAATTCAGCCAGATGCTCTGTCATAGTCACTTCATCTGTAAAACGCATCTGATAAAGTTTCCGTGCTAAACACAGCCTGCTCCCAGCAGTTTGCTGCACATGAGCGGCTCTTAGCTTCTCCCACATCTGATTAGCTGTCGGCTCATTACTCACCAGCAACAGTTGAGAATCAAACAGCCCCAGAGTAATAAAAGCCTTCGCTTTCTCGTCTTTCTTCAACCACGCTGCTGAAGGAGCTGCCGGAGGGGTTTTTTCTACAACATCATTCAAATCTTCTTTAATCAGAACTGCTCTCATTCTCCATTTCCAGCTGGAGTAGTTTACAGCATTCAGCCTCTCCATCGGCATCCCGGATGACAGGTTTACAGCCATGTTGTCCACTCTTACTTGCCTCTTTCTTGCACTTTGTTTCTCTCTGCAACAACGTCACGTCAACACTCTCGAACCCGCTACCTTGTATGATAAGCTGGGCCCATAACCCCTGTTGCGTGTGCGTGTATAGATCATACAAGGATGGAATCCAAGAGTTGCATAGAACAGGAATAAGCCAGGCCAGGCAAGTTTCTTGTAAGAGTCTTTACTAGGCAAAGACATTAGACACAGTTCTCTTCACAGACAGCTTTTCCCCCACACTGAGCTTTTCCAAGCATCCCACCATATCAGGCTTCCCAGCCAGCTACTGACCTTGGCAAACCTGGCACTCTGTTCCCACAGCTTAACCCTTCTGCTTCAGGTTTCACTCTCTTTGCTAAAAACCCTGTCTGTGAGTCTCACAGCATGCTTCACTGACCAACAAGAGCGCATTGCAGTAGTCCAAACGTGAGGTTACCAGAGCATGAACCACTGATGTAAGGTCCTCCTTACTCAGATAGCGACGTAGCTGGGCTACCAACCGAAGTTGGTAAAACGCATTCCGTGCCACCGAGGCTACATGGGCCTCAAGTGATAGGGAAGAGTCTAAAACGACTCCCAAACTACGAACCTGATCCTTTAGGGGGAGTGTAACCCCGTCCAGGACAGGGTATGTATCCACCATCTGACCAGAGAAACCATCCACCAGCAGCATCTCAGTCTTATCCGGATTGAGTCTCAGTTTGTTAGTTCTCATCCAGTCCATTGTCGCGTCCAGACAACGGTTCAGCACATCGACCCCCTCACCTGAAGAAGATGAAAGGGAGAAGTAGAGCTGCGTGTCATCAGCGTACTGATGACAACGCACTCCAAAACTCCGGATGACTGCACCCAACGGCTTCATATAGATATTAAAGAGCATGGGAGACAAGACCGAACCCTGCGGGACCCCATATTGGAGAACCCACGGGGTCGAGCAATGTTCCCCAAGTATTACCTTCTGGAGACGGCCCGCCAAGTAGGAGCGGAACCACTGCCAAACAGTGCCTCCAACACCCAACTCCGTAAGTCTCTCCAGAAGGATACAATGGTCGATGGTATCAAAAGCCGCTGAGAGATCAAGGAGAATCAACAGAGTTACACTCCCTCTGTCTCTCTCCCGATATAGGTCATCACACAGGGCGACCAAGGCCGTCTCAGTGCCAAAACCAGGTCTGAAACCCGACTGAAATGGATCTAGATAATCGGTTTCATCCAATAGCGCCTGGAGCTGGTCAGCAACCACTCGTTCCAAGACCTTGCCCAAGAATGGAACATTTGCCACTGGTCTATAGTTGTTAAAGTCCTCTTGGTCCAAGGAAGGTTTTTTCAGGAGTGGTCTCACCGCTGCTTCTTTCAGACAGCCAGGGACCACTCCCTCTCGTAAAGAGGCATTTATCACTTCCTTGGCCCAGCCAGCTGTTCCATCCTTGCTAGTTTTTATAAGCCAAGAGGGGCAAGGATCAAGTACCGAAGTGGTTGCACGTACCTGTCCAAGCACCTTGTCCACGTCCTCGAACTGAACCGACTGAAACTCATCCAACAAAACATGACTAGACTGTGTTCCAGACACCTCATTAGGACTAACTGTCATAAAATGGAAATCTAGGTCCCGACGAATGCATAAGATCTTATGCTGGAAGTGCTTAGCAAACTCATTACAGCGGGCTACCGATGTATCTACCATGTCCTGTGGGCCAGGGTGGAGTAGCCCTCGGACAACTCTAAAAAGCTCCGCTGGGCAGGAGAGAGATGACTTAATAGTGGCGGCGAAATGCCACTTAGTGCGCTTGTGAAAGGCAATCAGCAACCAAACCACAGGAGCTCAGAAGCATGGGCAATTGTTTTCATTTGAATCCACGCAGGCTGCTATTGACAGAGCCATCCCTCCAATTGGATAGGGTGAGACAGCCACCTCAGGCAGCAGATTCTGAGTATCATGAAATGGCAGCAAATGTATGTATTGTTGTAGTAGTAGTTTTATTGCCAGGGAGAGGGGAAAGTGCTTGTGGTATTTTCTGCCTCAGGTGCCAAAATAACTCAGCTGGGTTGATTCCTATGGACCTTGACTGAGGGGAGAGGGTCATTTCAGTTTCCTGAAGTGGCCACCTCTCAAATTGCAGGGCTAGTCCTGACACAAATCATATATAAACAGAGAACATAAGAAAAGCCCTGCTGGATCAGACCAAAGTCCTAAATCAATATGCTGTCATTAGGTAAGGGATCATTATCTTGACAAAGATAAGATTATCGATACAACCAACATCCTCACCAGCTGTGGGTGTGGAAGCTTCAGTGACACTTCACATTAGATAAGGCCTTTTAATTTGATGCCCTAGGGTGCAAACTTCCAACTCGGATTTGAATGGTTTTTCTGAGCCACAAACGCATGCCCAGTCTTATAATCTTCTGGAAGCTCCTCGGGAGATGCTGAATACTTTCATTCCTAGCGACAATAGGTGGATCAATAGGTGGATGGAAAGCTGAAGTACCAATCCCATGTTTCTAAAGTAGGTCATTAATGGCAGAGAAAATTGCTGTTACATTTACTTAGTACTTTGAGAGAGGGTACTTTATTAATAGTTAGCTATCATTTGTACAGCAACCATCACTTTAAAGTGTGTTTTTAGAGTGATAGAGATGATTTGTGTGATACGAAGAGGGGACTTTATAGCACACCTTTACCTTTTAGGTATTATGACAGACTGAAATGTATCTTTTTAGAAGTGTGGTTGGGTAACACCACATATATTTTATATTATCACCTCAGTGTGTTCTCTCTAGCACCAAGGAAAGATACCCAGAGTGTAGTGTCTATTCATCTCATTAAGAGCAGGCTGCAAATTACTAACTGTAGTTTGAACCAAGGTAGTTCTAATCTCTGTTAAACTGTGTTTAACAACAGGAAATATTAATACTACATGTTTAATGCTAGAAGGAAACTAAATAACAAAGGATTTTAAAAAGAAGGTGCAAAGTATTTGCACTGATTCTTAAAGTATCTGAGGAGGAAGCTGTTTTTCCTTTCTCATTAGAAAGTGACCATGGCATATGTAGGACAAAGCTTTTTTTCTTATTCGTCTTTTAAAAGGGATACACAGCAATTAGAACAGCCACTTACACATCACAAAAAGAGCACACATTTGCATTAAATGTGCATATGCTGATCTATATATATAGATCTAAATTGTATATGTACAAATTAAAAAATTATTACTATAATGTCAAAAAACAATCTTACCTGTGACTAGGTGGCCAGTGTGCTTGCACACTGTGCTAATGATGGGCAACTGCTCTCTCTTCTTATGGTTATCTTTAAACCAGACAGCTCTTCAAACTTGGGGCTCCTTCAAATAGACGACTGTTCTCTGTAATACCAAACATATGGCTCACATTGAAATATTCATAGGAAGAGACATCAAGATCTGAATGGGCTCCAAACTATATATAAAATATGGCATAGTAATGTCTTTCTAGCATCTCATAATAATTTACTTTCATACATCCCATAGAACTTGATGCAGAAACTTTGTCAGGGCTCTTTGGTATTTACATTTCCAATGGCCCCTTTAGAACCTTGGAGAAGCTCTGCTAATTTTCTGAAACTCTACCTTCTAGAAAATGCTAATATTTTCTTGTGTTTTGTTCCAATCTTTTAGAATTATCAAAAGGAATCACTGTTCAATTATTCAGGAAGTAGATTTTGGCATATTCTTCCCTCCTTGTGTAATTATTTCCAAGAATTTGGGTGAATTCATGGTATGATAAAATGTTTTACTTACTATATTGTGGTCATTTATTATTGTTATTTGTTAAAGTATGCCTAACAAATGCCTGTTGTGATATGTCTGCTGTAACCTTTTCTGTGGAGATAGTTCAGCTACAATCACCCATGCTCTGGTAACCTCCCATTTAGACAATTGCAATGTGCTGTATCATGGGGCTGCCTTTGAAAACAGTTTGGAAACTGCAGTTGGTCCAGAACAGGGTCACAAGATTATTAAGTGGGACACAGAGGATGGGGTTGACCATATTACATCTGTGCTTTGTCAGATGCATTGGCTTCCAACCCATTTCCCAGCTCAATTTAAAGTGCTGGTTTAAATCTTTAAAGCCCCAAGCAGCTTGGGACCAGACAACCTGAAAGGCTGCCTTCTCCCATACCTACCCAAATCATAAGATCCTCTTTGGAGGCTCTGCTCCAGGTGCCACTGCCAAATGACATGAAGTGGGTAACCATCAGGAAGGCTTTTTCAGTAGCAGCACCCCATTTTGGACAAGTCTTCCTAGGGAGGCTTGTGTCGCACCATCTTTGTGATCTATTTGGTGCCAGGTGAAGACCTTTCAGTTCATACATGTCTTTTAAATAACTTATGTAAGTTTGGCCCTCTGTTTTTTAAATGTTTTTAATTTTGGAGTATGGTGAGTTCTGTTTGGTTATATTTGCGTAGGGTCCCCCCCTTTTTAAAAGATGTTTTACTTTGTATTTCAGCTGTTTTTACTTGTTTCCTGTAAGTTGGCTTTCATTGTGTAATGGGGGTGGCATATACATGCCATAAATAATTTAAAAATAAATAAATTATTGTAACACAATCTATACAGCTGGTATAGCATAGTGGAGAGGACAGCCTGGCTGGGAGTCCAGAGTCTGTGAGTTCAAATCCCCGCTTGTGTCTCCTGGGTGTCAAGGGCCAGCTAAAGATCACCTCCACAGCGAGTGGCTCAGGGGTTACATGCCTTGCCACCTGTGCAGCCATGGGCAAGCTGCATAGTCCCAAGGAGCCCAGTTGTCCCCCCCAAGCTGGCAGTTGCGGACAAGGAAGGGGCTGGCTTGTGCAGCTGTGGCAAGCTGAGCAGGCCCCAGCCAGCTGGGGAGGACTAGCCTCAGAGGGAGGTAGTGGTAAACCCCCTCTGAATACTGCTTACCATGAAAACCCTATTCATAGGGTAGCCATAAGTCAGGATCGACTTGAAGACAGTCCATCCAACACAATCTATGGCTCTGTTCAGATTTGTTCTTGTATTTCAATAATATCATATGACATATAAAAGAGGAAGCCTGCACCTTTGTAATGCCCCTTGGTGTTCTGGGATCTGGGCCCTTTCGCTTAATATCTTTAAACACAGGGGGGGAAATGGACTGCCTTCAAGTCGATTCCGACTTATGGGTGACCCTATGAATAGGGTTTCCATGGTAAGGGGTATTCAGAGGGGGTTTACCATTGCCTCCCTCTGAGGCTAAGAGCCAGTGACTGGCCCAAGGTCACCCAGTGAGCTTCATGGCTGTGTGGGGATTCAAACCCTGGTCTCCCAGGTCGTAGTCCAACACCTTAACCACTACACCACACACAGAAGCAGCCATTATATCAGACTTTTCAGAAGGACAAGAATGGATGTAGGACCATTCAATCAGCACAGCTAAGAGACTGGCAATGTTTGACTCGTCCTCTTCTCGAACTTTTCCACCCCAGTTGGTCATTAGAAGACCTTAGCTTTACTTATTTCTTCCTCCTTTCCAATCCTTTTTCCTTTTGTGTAGCACCTTTTTAGATTCTAAGCCTGAGGGCAGGGACTATCTTGTTTGTAGTTATCTATAATCCACTCCAGGAGTCTTTTTTAGCTGCAGAGAATTTAAAATAAAATAAAATAACATAAAATAAACAAACATGACAACAGGCCATAGCTAAAGATACCTTTGAAAAATATTGTGTTTGAGGAGGTGCCAGATGATGTGAAATCTCTCTCTGTGTGTTGTTTGACTTGTGGCATGTGCAAGTCATCCCTTGCTGTCATCAGTGAAGTGATGATAAACATGCATATAACTCCCTTTTATCAATGTGATTCTCAGCACAAGCTGCTGAGATGGTTGCCCCACCATCATTACTTCAAGGTCACCAACGACACTTTTTCTGTATGGGCAATGTAGGATGTACTAAACATCAGAGTCACAGGAAGACTACTCTGCAGTGCCATGTGACCCAGAGGTGCCATTATTTAATTCAGTCCATTTCAGATAACTTTGAACTGGACAACTTTCAGATAACTTTGAACTGGATGTTGTGTGACACAGTGGCTACAAAGCTCAAGTTCCTTATTCTGTTCTGTCACTAAAGTTCATGGATTTACCCTGACACTGTCAAATCTTTATACTTATTCACTAATAGGCAAAAAACGTTGTGGTTTAAGAACGTACCTATAGCCAACAGATATTTATATCAAACTTTAAAAAGCAGAGAAATTGGGCAGCTATAGTGAATGCACCAGGGGAGCAGGAGACCTGGCCTCCTCTCTGAGATATTGTAGTGCACTACAAATTTGTCAAAATGCAAGCACAAATTGACTTGGTCTTTCACAGTCCAATCCACTTCCTGTGTAGCTTGGAAGAATTTGGTAACATGTGCCTCTGAGCAAGGAGGGAAGGAGGGGATTGGAAGGGGAGGGGGAGGGGGACAAAGAAAGGGGGAGGGAAATAGCAAGAGGGAGAGGATAGGAGGGAGGAGAAGGGAGGGTGGATTTGATCATTTGGATACTTTTTGAGTCAATGGGATTTATTTCTGTGCAATCATGTTCGAAAATGGAAGTGGACTGCCTTCAAGTGGACTGCCTTGTGGCTGTATAATATTTCTATATAAAACTAGCCTTATTAATTTTTGTATCCTATAGAATTAGTGAAGTTTAACTTCAGTTATTTGTAATTGTCTGTAAAGTTTACACATAATTAAAGGCACAATAGGAACTGTAAGTACTCAGAGAAGGTGATAAACATTACATGGTACAAGTAGTGAATGGGTTTCTATGGCTGAACCAAAATGTATTGATTTATTTAATGTTAAATAGTCCTTAGAACAATGATTAAAACAAGTAATTCTTTGAACCAGGTGATGTTTATTAGATATCTTTTCTGTTGCATGCTATCCAGCCTTAAGTGGCTTTATAACAGAAGAGCCAAATTGTTGAATAGTAATCACCTTGACATCTGATACACATTGGTGTAACTCCATTGATGGTTAACAGCATTATTATCAATCTATCACATGGAATCATGGGCATCATGTAGCTGTTCTAAATGATAAACAGTCATACTAATAAACAATAGCAATAATTGTTTTTGCTATGGGACAAATATGCCTAATCATTTTTTCTATGTATAGTTCTTTTGAAATAATTTGATAGCACTAAAAACTAAGGATCAGCAGCTTTGTTTCTGTACAGTTTGTTTCTTGGTAGGAGGTTTGTTTGTTGTTTTTATGTTTCAGTGATTTTACAAAATATAAAATAAAGCAGACACACATTTGTTGAACTACAAAAAAGAAAACTATCTGGAGAAATGAGGTACCAAGTTAAAATGGAAATGAAGAGAAATAAGTGCCAGATGCAGCTCAGCAATACATTGTCAGTTTCAATCTGTTAAGGTTGACTTTTTATTAATATGATTCACAACTGACACTGATTTTCCACCATGGAATTCCCTGCTAAATTAATTTAGAACTATAGGATTTCCCATTCTCCACCTAAGGATTTCCTGATTATCTGGCAATTCTATTGTAGTCATAGAAGCAGGAACAGGGGTGACTGCATTAACCACATGATCCAAGTATGACTTTCCCAAATAAGATGACATGTTTTGATTCCAATGCGGTATGCAGCTTTCAAACATTAACTCCAGTGGTACTACTCTGGTGAAAATAGGTTGTGGATGGAGGATATGGCCTTTGTTTTGTTCAGGTGGGGCATAGAGATATACAGTTTGGGGATACTTTTTCTACTACAAATATATTATCAGCCTGTCATATTATCAACTTTCTTCAAATGCCCCCCAAAAAGGGGGTAAGAATAAAAAAGAAAGTTACTATCTTTTGAATGGCTGCCACATATATAAACAGGAGTCTTTCTGCTGCCACAGCCATTTTGTTTTTAATAGAGGTACATCAGCAGAAATTTAAAAAGTGAAGCCTTTGAAATTGGAGTGGCGGGAGAAGCTATGTCAAATTTCTTCCTGTCATGAAACTGTTAAATTTTCAGGATATTGAAACATTGTTGCCCCTACAGACTGGTATTTTATTGCTGGTGTATTCTGCAACATGTTTTTGACACTATAACAATGGATTAGTGGTGGATTTATTTTGCTTTATTGGTTGCTCTGAGTTACTTCCTCAATGTTACTACATTATTTCTATCCAGAAATATAGCGCAACAAAAGCAGGACAAAAATAAACCACATTTGGTATAAAAAGTTAGGAGATTTTAGCAGGAAGTTACAGCAGATAAGCACCATCTGCACTATACATTTACAGCAGCATCTTACCATGTATAGTGCAGATGGGGCCATGGGCTGCATACATACATTTTATTCTAGAATCAGTGGAGATTGAGTACTTGTTTTTCCTACATACTCCACACAATCTGGATCTATCTCATATTTTTTGTCCCTGAAAAGCATTTCTTGAGAAACTGTTTTCATTCTGAAAATAAAAACTCATTGCAGATTGATTCCATATTACCCTGCTGTGTGTCCATTTGGCAGTCCCAGCAATGGAGGGAAGGGTATATTCACATATGCCCAATGACATCGTAGATGGGAGTATACCAAGATTACAATAACAGCTTTCTTCTTCATCCACTAGGGGCATGTGCCAGGAGGAACAGGCATGGATAATCTACTCAAGGGGAGGGTTTTCAAATGTGTGTCAAGTAACTACACCGACCTTTGTGGATGGCAGGATCTAGAATCAATCTAGATTGAAAACAGCATATCAATTCTGGATAAGGAAAAACTACATTTTTGTTCTCTAAATGGTTTTTTCTCCATGCAATCAGGTGGGGAACAGCAGGCAGATCTGGCTACAGCTAATTTATGAAAGGAAGCGAAAATGTTTGCACCCAAACTACACAGAGCAGTAGCTTTGGACAAAAACTGAGCCACTTTTTTAGCCTTTAAATGTGACTTTCACTATTCCCCACCCCGTCCTTCAACATATTTTTAAAGAACAGGAGCACATGCCTTGTATACAAAAGGTCCCAGCTTCAGTCTGTGGCATCTCCACTCAAAAGGATCAGGCAGTAGATGCTGGGGAAGACCTCTGCCTCCTGAGACCTTGGAGAGCTGCTGCTTGGAATAGAGGAACAGATGGAGATATAGAATCATAGAATTGGAAGGCCATCAAGTCCAACCCCTTGCTCAACGCAGGAATCCAAATTAAAGCATACCCGACAGGTGGCTGTCCAGCTGCCTCTTGAATGCTTCCACGGATGGAGAACCCACCACCTCCGTAGGTAATTGGTTCCATTGTCATACCGCTATAACAATGAGGATGCTTTTCCTGATGTTCAGTTGAAATCTGGCTTCCTGTAAGTTGAGCTCATTATTCTTTGTCCTGCACTATGGAACGATCAAGAAGAGATGCTAGGCCTCTATGTAGCAACCTTTCAAGTACTTGAACAGTGCTATCATATCTCCCCTCAGTCTTCTCTTCTCGTGGCTAAACATGTCCAGTTCGTTCAGTGTCTCCTCATAGGGCTTTGTTTCCAGTCCCCTGATCATCCTTGTTGCCCTCCTCTGAAACTGTTCCAGTTTGTCTGCATACACCACAACTGGAAGCAGTACTCAAAATGTCTAACCACTGCTGAATAAAGGGGAACCAATAGTTCATGTGCTGTGGAACCTATACTTCTGTGAATGCAGCCTAAAACAGCATTTGCCTTTTTTGCAGCCACATCACACTGTTGGCTCATATTCAACAACAATCCCAAGATCCTTCTCGCATGTGGTATTGCTGAGCCAAGTATCCCCCATCTTATAACTGCATTTGGCTTCTTTTTCCTAGGTGAATAACTTTGTACTTAACCCTATTAAATTTATTTCTGTTGTTTTCAGCCCAATGATCCAGCCTATCAAGATCCCTTTGAATTTTGTTTCTGTCTTCTAAGATTTTAGCTATCCCTCCCAATTTTGTATTACCTGCAATTTGATAAGCATTCTCTGCATGTCCTCATCCAAGTCATTAATAAAAATGTTGAAGAGCACTGGATTCAGGACTGAGCACTGGATTCAGGACCGAGCCCTGCAGTACCTCACTCATCACCTCCCCTCCCCCCCGGTTTGAGAAGGAACCACTGATAAGCACTCTGAATATGATTCTGTAGCAAACTGTGGATCTACCTGATAGTTGTTCCATGCAGCCCACATTTAGCTAGCTTGCTAATCAGATTATCATGGGGAACTTTGTCAAAAGCTTTGCTGAAGTCAAGATATATTATGTCCCACAGGCTACCAGGGAGATTACCTGATCAAAAAATAAGATAAGATTAGTCTGTCAGAATTTGTTCTTGATAAATCTATGTTGGCTTCTAGCAATCACTGCATTGTTTTCAAAGTGCTGATAGACTGACCCCTTTATAATCTGCTGCAGAGTATTCCCAGGGATTGATGTCTGGCTGACTGGTCTGTAGTTCCCAAGTTCCTCCTTTTTGAAGTTAGAGACATGAGCCCTCCTCCAGTCATATGGCACTTCACCCATCCTCCACAATTTTGCAAAGATAATAGACAGTGATTCTGAGAGGGATGCAGTTCATCCGGCCCTGGAGATTTGAACTTGTTCAAAGTGATTTTGTATTCCTTGACCATTTGTCTGCAATCATGCCCCTTCACCTTCATGTTTACCAGGAGGGTATAGACACTCTTTTGAGAGAAGACTGAGCCAAAGTAGGAGTTGAGCACTTCTGCCTTTTCTTTGTCATCTGTTATCATTTTACCATCCTCATTGAGTAGCTGTACCACCATTTCTTTTTTCTGTCTTAGAGGTAAGCGGCGGTAACGCAGCCGAAGCTCTGCTCACGGCCGGAGTTTGATTCCAACGAAAGGAGGAAGTCGAATCTCCGGTAAGGTCCACTCAGCCTTCCATCCATCCATGGTCGGTAAAATGAGTACCCAGCATATGCTGGGGGATAAAGAAAGGCCAGAGAAGGAACTGGCAATCCCACCCCATATAAACGGTCTGCCTAGTAAACGTCGCAAGACGTCACCCTAAGAGTCGGAAACAACTCGCACTATAAGTGCGGGGACACCTTTACCTTTTTACCTGAAGAAAGCTTTTTTGCTGCTTTTGGCATCTCTTGCTAATACCAGCTCATTCTCAGCTTTAGCCTTCCTGATGCAATTCCGTGCTACCTGTCTGTACTTTTCCTTTGTGGCCTGGCCTTCCTTCCACTTTCTGTATGTGACCTTTTTTTGTTTGTTTGTTTGTTTTCAGGTAATTTTTTTGTGTGAAGCCACATTGGCTTCTTCTGCTGTCTTTCCCCCTTTTTTGCTTGATGGAATGGTTTGTCATTGTGCCTTTAGATTTTTCTCTTTTAGAATCTCCCACCCATCTTGGACTCCTTTTCTCATTAAGGTTGCTTGCCATGGAACCTTACTTACTTACAATTGTTCTGAGTTTATTAAAATCAGCTTTCCTGAAGTCCAGGGTACCTATGGCTACTCTCAAAGTTTTTGCTTCCTCTAAAATTAAGAACTCAAGTACAGTGTGGTCACTTTCCCCCAGAGTTCCCGTAACTGCCACTTCATCCACCACATCATCTCTATTGGTTAGGATCAAGTCAAAGGTAGCCGATGTTCTAGTTGCTTCCTCCACTTTCTGTAGGAGAAAGTTATCTCCAATACAAGTCAGGAATTTCTTGGAGGGGCCATGCTTGGCAGAATTTGTCTCCCAACAGATATCGGGGTAATTGAAGTCCTCCATTACTACTACATCATGCCTCCTTGAAATATTGGCAATTTGCTTTACAAAAATTTCATCCTCGTCTTCTCCTTGATTGGATGGTCGGTAGTAGACTCACTATAATCAAGACAAGTCTAATGGAACCTTAACAAATACTTGAGGTAAAACTAAAGAATTAAGGTTGATATAGTTATGGAAAAACTCAGTGTAAATTTAATAAAACACATAAAAAATACAATGAAAAAGAATATAAAAGATATAGTATACAGAAATCAAACATTGACAAACATAATACTGTAATCTTCAAAAATGTGTAACAAAGACAATATACATCATAAAGAATGTTTCTGGTATGTACAAATTTTGTTCAGATGGTCCATTTCTTTTATGAAGAAAAGAGAAATATGTTTTTTGTTAGAAAAGTCCAGCCAGACGCGTTGAAGACTAGTACCAAGTTACAGTGTCTAAAGAAGTGAATGTCATATTTCCTTGGATATCGTATTATATTTAATTTTTGTTGAAGTCATATCAGTAATTTCCTTGGATATCGTAATATATTCAATTTTTGCTGAAAGTCATATTAGTAGCCATTGAAAAAGACATCATTGTCGAAACGCGTCTGGCTGGACTTTTCTAACAAAAAACATATTTCTCTTTTCTTCATAAAAGAAATGGACCATCTGAACATAATTTGTACATACCAGAAACATTCTTTATGATATATATTGTCTTTTTTACACATTTTTGAAGATTACAGTATTATGTTTGTCAATGTTTGATTTCTGTATACTATATCTTTTATATTCTTTTTCATTGTATTTTTTATGTGTTTTATTAAATTTACACTGAGTTTTTCCATAACTATATCAACCTTAATTCTTTAGTTTTACCGGTAGTAGACTCAAGCATAGCCTGTGGTCCCAGAATCCAAATCTCTTGCATCAGCACCACCTTCACAGCCAGTAATTCACCCGGAGTATTTTTCTTTCTCTTTCTGCTCCTCTTCTAAGTACTAGAAGGATGAATAAGAAAACTAGCTAGGCCCCAAAGTCCTTGTGTTTCTTTTCTAGAGCTTCAAAGTCTGACGTAATTTCTTCATAAGCTTGAAAGTCTAACGTGACCTGCTATAAATCAACTTCTTATGTTCCTAAACATCAGTTGAATTCTAATACTAAAATGCCTGTCTGACAGCACAAATTAATTTAAACAAAGTTCCATGTTATGCGACTGCCCCCTCCCCTGTGCCCCACTGCATGCACAAGTAGAGTGGCTACTTACACATTGTCAAAAAAGAGAAAATGCATCAACAAAACAAAGAAAAGGACATGATTTGTATAAAATATGCATGTTTGTATAGACACTAATTTGGAAATTATTACAATAATTTAAATAGAAATCCAGTACATCTCACCATAGTGGAGAAGAAATAGTGGCCAGGGTGATGGGGTGGAGTTGTGGATCCACCATCCAAACACTGCCATCCCTACAGCTTACCTGGGTGGGGATGAGGACAGGGAAGGCAGAACAACAGCAAGGGCAGGGGAACTGTGGAGAAGACTGTCCAGGTGACCTGTGTGCCTGCTCAGTCTGCTATTCAGGTGCTAGGTGATAATGGACACTTCAAGGCTCCTGCTCTCCCATCTTAATTATCTTTAAACTAGACTTGGACCAAACAACCCTTCAAGAAGAGGATGCCTTAAAGCAGAGGACTGTTCTCTGTAACGGTTACTATATGCACAAGGTTTATTTGTCTATGAAAAAAACTGTACATGGAGAGGCATTTACAATTGTATGCACAAAGAATTTCTCTCAGAAATGACAAAGGGAAGCCCTGCTGCTCATAGACCTTTGGACTGAACCCCCAATAGAAATTTCCTCAATATAAGTTTCACTCTTTTACAAAAAGCACAATAAGGTTGCTCAGCAAGAGGAACATATATCTATTTGCACTATCAACTCCCCCCCTCCCCATTTTAAAACATGTTTTTAAACTGGGGAGATGTAACAGAAGAAAAAGCAAAATTCATTTTACCTGGATTAAGGAAGACACTGCACCATACATTTAAAGTACATACTCCACAAACGCTAGAATCTATTGTTTACCCCTCAAAGAGCTAAAATTCCCAGCACCTTTAATAAACTACAGTTCCCAGAATTCTTTTAGGAGAAAATGTTCTTTAAATTAAATGTATGGTGGGTACACAGTTGTCTGTATTCTGTAGCTAAAGGAGACACATGCTGATCAGCTATGCCTCTAGGGGTCAGTATAACTATAGTAGCATTAAGTCATCGGAATCCACTATTAGTGTCTACACATCAGCTGCAGTAACAGATATGAAGCTTTTCCCAAATAGACCTTGAAGTTATAAATGCTTCCTGAATTGACAAAGCTCTCGCTGAATCATGGCACCCATGAGCAATGGAACTAAGAGGTTACTGAGGTTCAAATGAAGCCTTCATAGAATTACAGAGTAGTAGAGTTGAAAGAGGCCTAGAAGGCCATCGAGTCCAACTCTGCTCAGCGCAAGAATCCAAATTAAAGCATACCTGACAGGTGCCTCTCCAGCTGCCTCTCCAGCTGCCTCCTGAATACCTCCAGTGTTGGAGAGCCCACCGCCTCCCTAAGTATATAGTTCCATTATACTGCCCTAACAGTTAGGAGGTTTTGCTTGATGTTCAGGCGAAATCTGGCTTCCTGAAACTTGAGCCCATTATTCTTTGTCCTGCACTCTGGGATGATTGAGAAGAAATAAGTATGGCCCTGAGAAAAGCGCATGAATGTCCTTGGGTGAGAGGCATGCCTAAGGGTAAATCAGAACTAACAATAGAAACAAAGCCAATGTTGTAAGGGAGATCTGGAGAAGCAAAAAAAGAAAACCATTATTAATATGAAAGCAGAATTGACTGGCAGGTGCCAATAGCCAGAGAGATAAATGCTTTGCCAGAGAAGCAGGCAGGACCCACTGCTGTCAGCCCACAGCAGTGCCTACCTTTCACTGTAAGAGGGAACAAAGACAACACTAACCCAGGTGCTTTCCTTATTAATCTTCTGGCAGGAGTTGATTTTCCCTGCACTTTGGCCTCCCAATTGCAAGCAAGACCAGCAAATGCCAGGGAGAAGTGAGGACAGTTGGGGCAGTCATTCCCGGGGGGGGGGGGAAGGAAGGAAGGAAACTGGTGGGTCTCACCTATAGTGGCTATCAGAACCACTACAGAACACAGGCTTCACAATAAGTACACACAGCCCCTTGTTATGACAGCAAGCAATTCTGATACAACACAGCTGTTAATGCTGGCCTAATTCTCAGTGACATAATAAACCTTTGCCTGGACTGTCCTACTTCCAGCTGCAGGTGAGGGCTCACATAACTGAATACTTCTCTGTACAAAAATGCCCTTTCACACACATTAAAAACTATATATTAGGAAAAAAAGGTTGTAGCTTAGTCTTCCCATTCAAATAGAAAATTAGGTCAGGGAAAGTGATTGTAATCTAACTTCTTCTTCATGTTAGTTTTCCATGTGCAGGAAATGTTTTTATATGGAGAAGAATTCAGGTATGTGAGCCCCCCCCCATCTGAAGTGGTATTACCCAAACCCAGGTTTATGACCTTAGAAAGAACTTAACCTACCATTTTTATTTTAGGGATGTCAAACAGGGGTGCTTATAAAGTGTGTGCCCCTATTCAATTACTCACAAACAGGTACAAGTCAAGCAGGCAACCTGGTCAACCTGAACTTTGAATACCCCTGCCATTTTCTCCTGCTCCTGAAAGACCTGTGTGCTGCCTCCACAGGGAGACTCCTTCCATTGTGCTAAAGAAGGTATTTATTAGGTTAGAGTTATGGAACTCTAGAGTTCTGTCTCTATACTCCCTTTGCCTTACTCACCCCTCTCTTTAACTGGTTAGTTAATTTCCCCCCCAAAACCTGCCTCAGTTTGTTTCAGTCATCAGTGAAGCTAGCAGCAGGCCTAGTAGCCCCAAGGGACAACACTCCTTTTTTATCTCTATTGCTTTCTCTCAGAAGTTATTTCTCTGCCAATATTGCCTCTTCCAGAAGCTGTCTCTCTCAGAAGTTACCTCTCCTCCATTGAATTCTACATCTTCAACAATCCTACAATATAATTACCTGCTATCAACCTTCTCCATTATCATCACCATCCTCAGTTCACCATCCCCAGAGACTGTATGTTTTCTTTGAAGTTTCTGTATACCTTTATGTTTTCTGGTTTAATAAAATAGTTCTGATTAAAAGAGAGAGAGATTGAGTTGACTGTCTGGCAAAGTGGGTTTCAGAACCACGGGCTCAGAACAACCTGAGTATGAAGGGACTATGGGTACTCCAGTTTCTCAGCAAAGCATCCTTTTCTGCCAAAGAGGGGTCTGAGATTACAAGTCCTAGCGTATCTGGTGGTAATCTGATGCTATTTGCATCAATTTCCAAATACAGATGGGAATAACATGTTCCCATGGAGGATGCTACAAAGATTACTGGGTGACCTTGGACCAGTTACACTTTCTCAGCCTAACCTACTTCAGAGTGTTGTTGTGAAGATAAAATAGAGGTTGTACAGTAGGGCCCTGCTTCTCGGTGCCCTGCTTTTTGGCGTTACACTAATACGGCACCAGCAGGGTGATCATCTGGAGGGGGGGCTGGAGCTCCCTGCGCTCCAGCTGATCGTGCCGGAGGAGGGGAAGATCAGCTGTAGTGCACTACAGCTGATCTCTCCTCCTCCGGTGCGATCTGCGGGTTAGGTTCCAGACCTCTGTGCTACAGCTGATCCGCTTTTCGGCGCTTTTCGGCAGGGGTCTGGAACCTAACCTGCCATATAAGTGGGGCCCTACTGTAGAACCATTTATGCTATCTTCAACTCCTGAGAAGAAAGGTAAGATGTCAATTTTGTGTGCTCTTTTGTTTATGAATTCATTGACTACCCATTCACAAGGTCCTCTGGGCAAAATTCAAAATTCAAAAGAATAAAATACATAACAATAAACAAAGTTAAAATGCTAAAATCAATACAATTAACCAAATTTTTAAAAACCAGTGCAAGCAGAAAAAATTAGTAAATTAATAAAATGCCCCCCATCACATTGCTATTACAATCAACAAATTCCAGAGTACCATTGTGAAACTATTTTTGAAAATTCAGATCAATCTTTTAATATGAAAGAGCTGTGATGACATGTATCTACATACACATTGTGACTAGTGGTTACAATGAGAGGTCAATAAAATCTGCTTGACCTCCAAAAGAAAATCACATTCCACTCCACAACTGGAGTTTTGCAAAGGATTTTACAGATTTCTTGCTGCTTTGGAGAAGATTAGAATATGATCACAGGCAAAACTTTGTACATACAGAGTTTGATGTATAGGTTCTCTTGTCTCTTCAAAACTGAATGCCAAAAAACTGTATGAAAGCCTACAAGGCTTTGACAGAACATGTGGATGAACATAGGCATAACAAGAGAGATGGGATGTTTTCCCATGTTGCTTCTTAAACTATCCAATTTCCAGGAGTTTCGATGCCCCTGAGAAACAGCTAACTCTGAACTGGAACAGCTCTGCAAAGAACTGCTCTGTTCCAGCCCTGATTAAATAATCTGCTTTATGAAACCCTCCAAAGCAGACAAGCTCTCTCAAGACCTGAACCCAGCAATCCTTGTACAAATAACCCCTTTGCCAAATTTCATGACTGGTCAGGTGGCTTTTGGATATTAATTTTTTAATTTTTTATTAAGAGTGCAATGCAATCAGAACTGCTTGGGTCCAATCCAGCCGAAACGATTCCATGCACTTTTCCTATGCATCTTAAACAATATACTCAGTAAGTACACATTAAGGAATTGTGCTCTTAAAAGGAGCTGATTCAGCATTTTGATGAATTGGTGGCATCAAGGTCAAATCATTCATATATGTGACATATAGACCTGTGTTTTTCCAGGAATTTGGCATATTTTAAAATTTCAATAGATACTATATTATGCTTGGAAATGTACTATGTAAAAAAGGGAGGGGATCTGTAGGGCTGCTACAGATGTTGTTGTACTACAGTTCCGATTATCCCAGAACATTTTAAAGCACTTTTTAGTGTTTTTGTTTGCCACCCTGGGCTCCTTCTGGGAGGAAGAGTGGGATATAAATTTGATAAATAAAATAAAAATCAATTTAACAATGTTATTGTTTATATCCTGTCTTTCCTTCTAAATGAGCCAAGGGCGGCAAACACAAGAAAGCTAAAACAATACAATTAAAATTAACATAAAACATATTTTAGACAATTAAAAACATTTAAAAGCATTCAAGATCAAGTTAAAGCATCCAAAACATTTAAAAACAAATCACTATGCAGGGTGGGGCTGATGTAAAATTAGTAAATCTCTCCACATATATTAAAATGAAATGGGGTATTTATGTCTAGAAATTGTTGTACAGCTTATGAATTTAAGGAACAGCAGTCAGAGTTTAAGTGTATGATTTTTGAATAATTACTTTTAGATTATAACCCTAAGTAAGGATGTGTCCCCAAATCTACCCTGTTTATTATCCTTTTCATAACACTATAAGTAATTTTATACCAGCAGCACTTATGTTTTTTGTTTCTATAGTGTTTGCTGTGGCTGTAGTCCCAGACCCCACAGTTTTATTTTTGGAATGAGTATTTCAAAATTTTAGCTGGAGAAGCATATAGTATATTTACCTAAAGTCCACTGCTCTTTTGTGTTGTAAAAGGGCAAGGAGTAAAAAAGCAAACACTCTTTCTTTAATCACTGTCTACTGCCGAGAGACTCCTGAAATATTGCAAGTTTCCTTCTTAGTTCATGGATATCTCATGATCCGAAGGTTTCTTAAATACAACAAATATTTTGTTAACTTCCACTATAGTTAACTTCAAGAGGACTCAAGAAAAGATCAAAACAAACTGAGAAATTAATACTTTTGTTGTTGTTTAGAAAACGAAGCTTGGAAAAGAGAGGACTGCACAAGGTGTATGTCTTGGCACCTATCCTAACTTTTGGGACAATCAATATGTATTTCTTTCCCAAAGAAAAGTTGACAGCCCACATAGTAATCTGAAGTAGTACAATGTACAGGACAACTAAAGGATGTCCCATTCCAAGGACAGGAAACTATAAAACTAGAAAAACATTTTGCTTCCCTTCAGCTGGGGAAAAAAAATCCTTATTATGGCAAATGTTCCCTTTCTGAGCAAGGTTCTTGAGAGAGTGGTTGCCAGCCAGATCCAGGTACTCTTGGGGAGACAGATTTTCTAGATCAATTTCAATCAGGATTCAGATCTGGGTTTGGAACGGAAACCTCCTTGGTCTCCGTGTATAATGACTTGTGTCGGGAGAGAGATGGGGTGTGTGACTCTGTTGATCCTCCTTGATCTTTCAGCAGCTTTCAATACCATCAACCATGGTATCCTTCTGGGGTGACTGTCTGTTGGGTGTTGGGGGCCCAGCATTGTGGTGGTTCTGTTCTTACTTGGATGGTCTGCTCCAGAATGTGGTTCTTGGGGAGCATTGCTCAGCTCCGTGGGTTCTCCAGTATGGGGTCCTGCAAGGGCTGGTTCTCTCCCCCATGTTGTTTAACATCTACATGAAACCACTGAGCAGGGCCAGTTCTAAAGGAGCTTCTGCCTGCCCACCATTCCCTCGCCCCACCTACCTGTCTCCTGCCTTTTAGCATTGGCCTTAATGAAGATGGCAGCCTCAGTTTCCCTAAGGTACTGAAGCCCCTGCCACCATCTTAATTGATGGCAGAGATGCATGCGCTTAGCATGCATGCATGCCATCAACAAAGATGGCGGTGGAGGCTTCATCCCCTTAGGGAAACCGCGCCCAGCATCTTCATTAAGGGCAATGGTAAAAGACAGGAGACAGGTAGGTGGGGGGGCATGGGGGGCACACACCGGGGCCCACATGCCGGGGCCCAGGGCAAGCTGATGCCCAAGGGCCCTGGCATGCCTGGAGCCGGCCCTGCCACTGAGTGGGGTCATACAGAATTTTGGAGTGCATTGTCATCAGTATGCTGAAGACATGCCGCTCTATTTCTCCATTTCATTTTCTCTAGGTGAAGCAGTGGATGGCTTGGTTGCAATAATGGACTGGACAAGGGCCAATAAACTGAAGCTTAATTCAGACAAGACTGAGATGCTGTTGGTAGGTGGTTCCTCTGACTGGCTGAGTGGTGTGCAGCCTGCTCTAGTTGAGGTCACACTCCCTCTCAAGGAGTGGGTTCATAGGCTAGGGGTTCTTCTGGATCCATTGCTGTTGCTTGAAGCAGAGGTGGCCTCAGTGTTGCAGAGTGCATTCCATCATCTTAGGCTAGTGGCCCAACTGTGATCCTATCTGGACAGGGGTAACCTTGCTACAGTAATCTATGCTCTGGTAACCTCAAGGTTGGATTACTGTGATGCTCTTGATGTGGTGCTGCCTTTGAAAATAGTTTGGAAGCTTCAGTTAGTGCAGAATGCAGCTGCCTGATTGTTGACGGGTTCAAGACGAACAGATAACACCAATCCTGTTCTAGTTACACTGGCTGCCTGTATGCTTCTGAGCCCAATTCATAGTGTTGGTTTTGACCTATAAAGCCCCAATATCTTCTGGAATGCCTCTCCTGATATGAACTTACCCAGACCGTTAGATCTTCTTCTGACACCCTTCTCCAGATCCTCCTTCTGAGGGAGATTCAGAGCATGGCGACAAGGGAGAAGGCGTTTTCAGTTGTGGTTCTCCAATTGACGCCTTTTCAGCTCCAGGTAAAGAATTATATTTATTCTCAGGCATTTGATAAACTGAGATTATGTTGTCTGTTATTAGTATGTTGCCAAAGCTTCCTGTGGCTACATGGAGGTATTCCTATTTTATTGTTTTCTTTTTATAGTATGGTTTTTTTTAACGTTGTTGGAAGTCACTTGGAAACCACCTTCGGGTATCAAGCAACTAATAAATCTAATTTGTTGTTGTTGTTGTTGTTATTCCTGTCCAATGGTTGGTTGTACCAAATGCTGCCTTGTGCTGGTGTCTCATCACCAAGTTTCTACTTGTGCGCTCCTGATTCTCTAGGCAGCAGGACACATGTGATGGAGCTTTATGCTCTGTATTCTGTATCACCTGGCTGAGGCTCATCTGCTCCTGGAAGTGTGCTGCAATTGGGCCCTGACTAAGTTTGTTTATGCGTGTATATATTGGGAGGAAGGGGTTCAGTCATCTGTGGCTCTCCATTAACTCCACTGGGAATAATTTAACATGCTAAATCCTTTGCTTGTTCTGTCATTTTAATCGACAAAGCCAACCCTGGATGAGCATAAGATCTGCACTGGCTCTTCTTCCCCCACCACACTTCAGCTGTGCCCAGTTTCTTTCCTTGACCAGTGATGGCAGGGTATTGGTTATATTTTTGGGCTCCACACTGCATGGAATTTTAGGAGTATATTATCCCTGCCACAAAAGGCACAACTAATGGATAGGATTGCTGTTGATTCATATATTCATGATTGTCATTGGATATCTTATGTGATATCTGTGTGAACGACCACCATTGAAAATAATTGTGTTTAAAATGTACACACTTTTTTGGAAGTTCTGATTTGGCTTTTTGCACACAGGCAAGCCACCATCACTTTGATATTGCAGTCAGCAAACAGGTGACACACGAGTATGAACCTACCACAAAAAATCCAGAAAGTTAAACAAAAGCAACAAAAGAAAGAATTAGAGTTTTAATAAAGAAAAAGAGAAACCGAGATGTCTCAGAACATGGGCTGTCCTTCTGCATGATGTGCTTCAGGAGGTACACTGTCTAAATTAACTTTTTAAAAAAGAAGAAAAATAAACTGTCATACTTAAAGCCAGGTTCTTTAGCTTTTCTTGGCCTGCAGTGAAATCACTGACAAGACTTCTCTGATTACTTTCAAGAAGCCACAACAACTTAAGAGCAAGTATTCTTGATTTGTTCTCCTATTAAAAGGGCAGAAAGCCTATCACATATCAGAGAGATGCAGTGATTGGTTGTCAGCCACATTCTGTTTTGTTTGGAAAGGCCATACATGACTTGTTGCTACTTCTTAAGAGCTTGGTCTGTTGCTTCAGCTACTATTTGGTTACTGGCATAGATTGATAACTTATCTCACCTCTCTATTGTTTTAATGACTTGTCTTGTCTTGAATCCTCTATTTGGCCCTGGGCGTCATAGGTCTTTTTCAAGCACTTCTTGGATTCCATAAGATTGTCCAACCTCAGGAGGGCCAATGGCTACAGCAGGCAGTAGGATCACAACATAATGTCTGTGTCTGAAATTTCAAAGTGCTTCTCTGTCTCCGCTGTAATTAAAAGCTCCTTCTTTGGGCCAGGAGCACTTGTTTCATCATACAGCAGACCTGACCCAGAATTAATTTTGTACTGCAGCTCCAAAATTATTATGTGAATTTGAGAGACTTCCGGGAAGGGTGACTTCGCTTGTGCCTGCTTTTGGGACGGGCTCCCGCCTCAAAAGAAGCTTATTCAGATATAAATCAGTCAGAACTTTTTTTTTTTGACTGATGAAATTTCTCCCGGGCAGGGAGAAACGTACAGATCAACCTCAAAAGCCTGTTTTTGTTGGGAGGACTGGATTTCATTAATTTATGAGATAAGGTCCAGCCAACAATGCCGGACGGACTTCCGAACAAGCTCTATCTGTTTAAGCGATACGTTTATCTTTTGTTTAAAGAGAGAACGGACTAACAGGCAAGCACCCTTCTTTCTATTATTTTTTTTACTTGGTCTAAATTGTTGCAGCAAAAGGAGATTTGTCAGATTGATCGGCTTTGGACAACTTCTGGGTGAGCTATAACTCTTCTCTGTTATTCACGAAATTAACAGCTTATCTCTGTTTCTGTCGCAAAAAGCTGTCCTGGAAGTGCATTCTAAAGATATAAACAGAAGAGGGATTTCTATTCCTGATTTCTATTCCGAGGAATATTATATTGTCTGGGACTATTCTCTTTTTGGTCTATTTTATTTTGACGAATCTGCTTCTTCACGATGCCACTAACTGTTTTGATGCTGGGAACTAAATTTGTTTTGCATTCTTGAACATAGAGAGATAAGGCAGGCTGCTCTGTTTATACTGTGATGTCATCAAGCCTGGAATATTAACCCAATTGTTGCTGAAATAAGAAGTGGTTCTTCTTTATTTTTGTTTTGCTTTGTTTTCGTGGTTTTAAAAATGGCAATCAAGAAAGTGGCTGAGAATCTGGAAGTAACTATGTTTCAGAAAATAATGGATGAGATTGAGATAACGAAACAAACCCTGCGACAGGGTAGTAAGGAGCTGAAAATTGAACTGAGCAAAATGACGCAGGAGCTTAAAGAAATAGGGGATCCTGTGAGAGAGGAGAATGAGATCAGAGATGAGAAAAGAAAAAATAAAGGGAAGATACAAGCCCTGGAGATTGGAACAAATGTGGAATTGGAAAAAGATCTGGAGTTTATGGATTTTAGAAATAAAATCTACTGTTTGGAATTTAACGTTATCTCTGAAGAAATTAATGAAGATATTAGAGATAAAGTTATCAATGGCTTGGATAATCTTTTGGACTGGAATGATGTGATGGAGTTTGATATAGAGAAAATCTATGGAATTAACTGCAGCCATGTGACAATGGAAAAACTCTCAAGAGATGAGCCAGTGCATTTTGTAAAACAGAAGAACAGAGATATGACTTTACAACAGTATTTCAGCAACTTATTCAGAATGGATGGCAAGAAAATATTTGGGATAGAGGAAATTCCCATCAGACTCTTATTATATGACTATGGCTACGACAGCAAGATTATTATGGAATACTGATAATGGAAGATTGGACACTGAAATTACTGGACTTAACAGGACTATTGGAGATGGAAGATGGAACTAATAGGGATAATGGAATAATGGCTATTGAAATTATTGAACCTAACAGATTTTGACGAGATGGATTAATCGAAATGTTTATTTGGACTATGGTTATGACAATAAGATTATTATAATTATTAACGAGATGGATTAATCGACATGTTTATTTGGAGAAAAATTGATAGATATATTTCTTAAAGAATTGAAACCTCTCTTTGACTTTTTGTGGAAAGAATAAAGTAATGTTTATGAGATTTGATGATTAATTAAGATAACTACTGGAGGAAAGTGATTTTATAATATGATTTAAGAGACAGGATTGTTATATATTGTAGACCTATAACTGATTTGATCTGTGACAAATGGGAAGTCAATATTTTATTTTTTTTGTTTAATTATTTTTGTTTTGTTTTGTTTTTTGTCTTTGAATGTTTTATGATTTTGTTTTGTATGTTTTATGAAAATTTGAATAAAAATTATTGTAAAAAACAAAACAAAATTATTATGTGAATTTGTCATCTGTGATGTTGAACTAGGTCTGTCTACAAATGTGTTGATTTGGTATTTTGATGGTGCTAGATGGTATACTGCCTGGCCAAAGCTTTGAAGCATTATTTGTCCAGGGCAGAGTTTTCTTACAGTATTTGCAGTGACGCATAGTATATTTGTTCTGAGGGGGGGGGGAATAACCAGTTGAAAAACATGGCAAGTCTGCTTAAATCTTATATAAACAATCCTCTTCTCAAAACAGTTTCACTTTTTTCTAATGAAATCATGGTTCAGAGAAAGAAAGGGTTGAGCTTGAAGAGTCTATTTCATGGATACCCATAAAACTCTCAATTATGCTGATCTAGACTTTACAATTGATGGATGACATTGATCTGAAAATAAATTGGGTGTGTGTAATTCAGAAGAATGGCAGGGACTACTGCATTTTCATTAAATCCTTACAGTGCAATCCTATGCACAATTTACTTGGGAGTAGGTTTCATTGACGTTATTGTGGTATACTGATCAATTATCATGTGTAGGCCTATTAGCTTCATTTCTGTTTCCTATTGGAAATTTTACAAGACAGGAATCCTTGGATATCTTTTAATATTTATTTGATCTCATAGCATTCCTTAATTGCAATTCAGTATTCTGTCTTTTGTACCCAACTGAGATCAAGAAAGGGAACATGTTTCTTCAGCAAAGCAGTTAACTAAAATCTTTTTTATATTCTTCTTCTTTAATCAGGGCTGGCGTCAGGGTTGGCATTGTCGGACATCCTCAGAGGTCTGTGCCACAACAGAGGAACTCTGCCAATCCTTGGCAACTCCTGGTTCTATTGCTGCTTGCCCTCTCTGAGAGAGTAAGCAAGCAATGAAATGATGGGGGAGAAAGAGCAGTCATTGATGCATATCTTGTCTTCTCTCTCTCAGGGAGGTGGGATGAATTGGAAAAGGGGGAGGGAAGAGCTTGGAAGTAACTCATTACAAATAACGAGTTACTTGTAATTTATTACTTTTTTAAGTAACGAGTGGGCAACTTCATTACATTTTGCTAGTAGTAGAATGGCTAGTAATTTCCTTACTTATTAGCAGCAACGTTAACATTTCCAGCATTACTTTTGGATGTTACTTGGGGGGGAAGCAGGGGAAGTCTTCTGCTCCTTTGATTGGTGGACAAAAGACATGTGCCTCGCACTGGGCTTCTGTGCAGCGTCACTCTTCGCTGTGCTCAGTGTTAGGAGGCATGAGGGAGGAGATGAAGAGGTAGAGGGTGGTGGAGCGCCAGAGAGAGAAAGAGAGAAAATGGACGGTGGAGGAGAAAGCCAGGGCAAGGATGAAGGAGAAGAAGGCAGCAACAGAATGGAGGTGAAGAGCTGAGGTGAATGGCGATGATGTGTGTGTGCGTGTTTCAGCTGCTTCCAAATAAAAAAGGGAAAACCCCACACAAACCAACTTGGACATTGCACTCATCATCTGAGACCATTTTCCTTGTGCCCCCACCAAAGGAAGTGTGAAGGGTAGTGGCTTGAGAATGGGCCTTCTCAGTGGTGGCTCCCCATTTGTGCAATGCTGTGCCTATGGAAACATGCCTGGCATCATGCCTGGCACCATGATTTTCTATTGTGAGGCCCCAGGAAAATCATTTTTGTTTACCCAGACTGTTGGCTCTTAATTTGGGTGTTAATTAGTTAGGTTGCTTTATTGCACCCATCTTTTTAGCGGGATGAGTAGGATTTTAATTTTTAATATATATTCATTTTAGGGGGGTTAATTTGTGTTTTTATAATTTGATTTTGAATGTTTCTTACATTGTTTCTATTATCTTACTTTTGTAAGTTACTTTGAGACACTTTCATATAAATACAATTAATAATAATAATTTAAAAATATGTATGTATTTCATTTGTTTCACTTTTACTCCAAAAAGCTTAAGCCAGCATATATGGGTCACCCTCCTGCCTCTTATCCTCTCAGCAACCCTGTGAGGTAGGTTAGCCAGAGACACAGTGACTTGCCAGTGAGTATCAAGTGGGGATTTTCCCCTGGCTGTTCCTAGTCCTTGACTGATACTCTCACCCGCCTTCCCCATCCTGGTTGGCCACTGTGAGAACAGGATGCTGGACTTGATGGTGTGAACAGTATGTTGCTAGATGGACCAATGGTTAGACTTGGTCTGACTTTGCATAAGACAGCTCTGTATACCATCCTAGATCATCTTTCCCCAATCTGACACCCTCCAGATTTTTTGGAATTCTAACTGCCATCATCCCTGACCATTGGCCATTATTTCGCTGGGGCTGATGGGAGTTGGGAGTCCAATGACATTTGGAAGACACCAGGTTGGGGAAGCTTGTCCTAGATTAAAAGCCATTCATTGGTCTTGTTTGCCATGTAAAACAATAACTTGGAAAGCTTGTTCACACATTGCACTGAACTAAGGTACAAGCCGTGTTCTATACACTTGTGCAAGTGTAGGCCCCTTCCAACTCTACTATTCTATTATCATCATCTTCAAATCCTACCTCAATTCATTGTACATGGCTCCACCCCTTCATTTTATTCTCACAACAACCCTGTGAGCTAATAGGTTAGACTGGCCCAGGCAGGGTTATTCATTGAGCAAAAATTATGCAAATAGGATTTTTAAAAATTGTGCTATCGACCTGCTTACTTCCACTCTGACTGGGGGGATCTTGCAAGATAGGGAAGAGATGGAGGCACACTTTACATTATTCTACTACCCTCTTTGTGTGTGTGTGTTTAATTTTAATGTTGTTTTATACTACTTAGATGTGCAGCAGTCAAGGCCAGCACATTGTAGGTGTTTATTAAAAAAAGTAACTGAAATGTAATTGTAGTGATTACTTTTGAGAAAAGCAAAGTAATCAGTTACTTTCAGAGCAATTGTAATTGTAACTATAATTACTACTTTTTGGGGGCCATGTAATTGTAACTGTAATTTATTACTTTTTAAAAATAATCTTCTAAGCTCTGGGGGAGGGGCACGTGAATGGGCAGTGGCAATAGTAATGAAGAGGAGAGGGCCCACTAAGCACATCATGCCCAAGGGCTCCCCAAAATGTGGAAGTGGTATCCCATTTGTGTTGCATATTCATTTAGAGGTATTTGTATATAACAAAACACAAGATGTAAGTGCACAGTGCAACCCTCTGCCTGCTTGCTTAGATGTAAATTTCATTGTATACAGTGTGTGCATTGGGGTTGAGTGCTGCATCCTTAGAATAGGGACCAAAATACATGCCACATGCGACTGAATTCCCTTATTTTATGTTATTTGAAAAAACTAAGTTGCAGCTGTAGAGGGCTACCAAATTGGTTGTAGCAGTGGTGGTTGAAGGGGATGACTAACCCCAGTGCCTTATGTTTGCTCTGAATCCCACCCCCCAACTACTGTAGACCCATCGAGAAAAAACTTTTCCCCTGAAGTGCTAATAACAGCTGGTGGGTGCGTGATACTGGAAAAATAATATCCCTCCACCTGCCAGCCACTGCTGCAAACAATTTGGCAGCCCAAACAATAACAAAAAATTGGGGATATCCCATTGTAGATCTATCACAAAATTTACAGTTACTTCCTAAGAACTACTGCATATTTAATTGGATTATGGATTGATTCCCAACCTGAAATAATAAAACTATGCATTTTTATTTGCTATACCGTCAGCGTTCCTCAGAGTAAATAAGCGACTGAAACTTGCAAGTAAAACATTCATTTGAAAAGCAAACATCTTAAGAGTAAAACGAGCAAAACAGGAAACTGACTGACACATTCAGGTTTGTCTGTCAGTTTTTCTGTGTGTAAAGTACCAGGAAGAAAGGGTGTTGTGACTGTGTAAACTCTGTGGGACAGACCCAAGGGAAAGTGGACATAAACTATGGTCCAGACTCCAGATTAAATTAGAAGAAGATACTGAAATCTCTCTCTCTGACTTTTTTTTTAAAAGAAAATAAGGAATTTTATTAGAGGGGTAGGGGCTGCACATTCTTGACCTCACATGAAGCAGTCTGTGTGAGAGACTCTGACCTAATGCAGAGAGAAGAATTTACCTTCCGCTCCTATAATGTAGACTAACAGGAAGAGCCAGGAGCCACTGTTGTTTACTAGACAGGGTATTGACCCAGATATGGAAAAGTAACGCTCAACTCCCACAAGCCATAAACCCACAAAGATGTCCTAGAGTACCTACTTTTCTATTTGCAGATCCTCATTAACAAAATATTAGTAGGGTTGCCAATCTGTTTATGTGTCTTGTTCTTCTGCCTTTTAACAGGAGCCTGGCATGCAGAAATGCAGCAAGGTAAGCTCAGTATAAAGTGATTGGAAAACCTTCAGCGGCTTAATATCTTTACGCCAGGCTGTTAAATACAATTTAAGGTCAATTAAACACACACACACACGAGACAGAGACAGAGTTTGTAGTTCTAGGAGCATAGGAACATAGGAAGCTGCCTTAAACTGGGTGACACTGAGAGTCCATTTAACTTAATGCTGTCCACGCTGGCTCTCCAGGGTTCCAGGAAAGAGGCCTTCCCAGTGCTATCTGGAGATGCCAGTAAGTGACACTGGGACTTTCTGCATGCAAAGCAAATGCTCCACCACTGAGCTATGAAAAACCATTGCATCTGATGAAACGGGCTCTAGTCCACAAAAGTTTAGCTGACAATAAAACAGTATTTCAAGGTAACCCCACCAAGCATAAGTCAATATTTAAACTTTAAAGTGGTTTGAAAACTGAATTAAATACACAGTGGTGGATATAGCCAACTGGTTCTGCATATACTCAGAGTGCCTGGGATCAACCTGTGATTTTTCCTGTGAAAAAAGTCCAAGAAGTTAGGTGGAATTTTTATTTCCACCTAAAGCTGAACTGCTGAAATTTTTTAGGGGTCCCTGGAGAACATTTTGTGAAATGCTTCCCCCTGAAGATTGCCATCTGCAAATAGAGTGAACAATTTCAGGCATAAGTTTGGGTCCATTTTTACAATTATTTACTATTATTTGATTATTAATGAAGGAAACGATAGGCTTAACGCCTACTCATTTTATTCCTTTTCTCTTAGCCCATTCCTTCCTTCATCCATTACTGTGAGCAAACAATATCGTTTCATTGGACAATATCCAACTAAGTCATGCTCTAAGGAGATCCACTGAAAACAATGGGCTTAAGTCCATTAATTTTAATGGGTCTATCCTGATTATGACTAACATTGGATATTACCTGTTCAGTATTGACTCAAACCAAATTTTTTCAAAAGGCAATATTTGGAGAATGTTCTTTGTCCACTCCTGAGAATATTTGGTGAAATTCCCCTCCCATTTTGTTTTGCCACCTGCAAATAGGGTGGAGAATTTGGGGAGGCTATTTTTGCTCAGCCATAGAATGATTTTCTTGGGGCTACTTTGCACAGAAGTGATAAGAGTAGCATTCCCCATAGTTTAAGCATGAAAAACTGTTGTTATTTCAAAATGTCACTATGTATTCCCCCATGCCTTTGAATAATATATGCCTTCTGAATATGTTATGTAACTAGCTGTGTAGTGATGTTAAATGGAAATGGACTGCCTTCAAGTCGATCCCGACTTATGGCGACCCTATGAATAGGGGTTTCGTGGTAAGCGGTATTCAGAGGTATGATGTTAGCAGGGGGTATATGGCAAATGTATGTGTTGGTATGTTTTAATCATCTTTTTTAATTGTTACGGTGTATTTCATATTGTGGTGACCTGCCTTGGAATAACTTGTCATGAGGGGCAGATTATAAATCTCTTCATAATACTTCATTTTTTTAAAAAAAATTGCATATAGATCTATAATCCTCTGAACAAAAATTATATGTAAACATATTTGCTTGGGAATTGTTACATTTTCATACAGTATGTGATTTTTAAAAGGTTACTGACTTCACAGCTTGTATCTGTTTACTGCAATTCCATCTAGCTGGGAGTGGCATGTTAGCACAGTCATGACCTTGTAAGTTGGGAAAGGCTATAAAATTTTGACTAGCCCAAAGCTATCTTCCTAGCAAAGTAGTTATGTGAATCTGAGTTTCCCACAACTAAGTCCAACCTTCATAGTTACTGTGGCAGAGTGGCTAGAGGCATAATATCAGAGCTTGGAAAAGTTACTTTTTTGAACTACAACTCCCATCAGCCCCAGCCAGCACGGCCATAGGATTGGCCTGATGGGAGTTGTAGTTTAAAAAAAGTAACTTTTCCAAGCTCTGAATAATATTAATATGAATGCTAATTAAAATAGAGTTTAATCTGGAGTGTATAGTTATATATGCCTGGCAGTTAGTGTTAACTGCATATATTACAGGCTAAAGTAAAAATCAAAACACAAATAATTAAGTAATTTAAGATTGGTGTATAGTTTGCTAAATTACTTTCAAGTATTTGTAATAAGTTGCTTTTCTCCAAAACATCCAAGTGGCATACAACAAAAACCAACAACATGTCTATAAACATTTAAACAAACAAAAAAATTAAGCAAGGGGTGACTATAGCCAATAAAACCACATATAATAAAGTCACCATAACAATAAAATAGCAGAGCAATCACTTAAAATTATTGAAAAATAACACTCTCACTTGGCACAAATGAAGTTGCCTCTCTTCCACTGTTCCAAATATGAGGGGCCACAATGGAAAAGCCCTCTCCCTGATGGCTGCCTCACTTTAGAAGGCTGGGGTACACACAGAAAGACACTAGAAGGTTATGACCTCTATATTCTACCTGCTCTAATTACAGCTTGACAGCTCATGCAGATGTTGGTGGCCAAATAGGCATTCTAGTACCCTCCACATCAAAAAATAATTCTGCTACTGGAAACCACACTCAGGTTCATGATTTACAGTGCGATCCTATACATCTATACTCAGAATTCCATGGCTCCAGGGAAGCACGCCTAGAATTGCAACCTTAATAATAAATTTCACAAAATATGAAGGACAAGTGGGAAAGGGCCATAACTCAGTAACAGAGCATCTGGTTTGCATGTAGAAGGTCCCAGGTTCATGTATTATCCAAGCCCACTTGTAATGCCAAAGGGCAAACTTCTGGATCTGGAGGCAGGTTTTATTAATTGCTAAGCAAAGCATGCCAAAACAGAAAGCAAAGCAATCTTACATTCTTGCTACTGCCAGGGAACCCTCAGAACGACAGCGAATGGACCCCTGTAGGAGCTGACCAGTTGTCTATGCTGAGTTCTGATATTGGATCATTTTGCAGGGCTTTTTATACTGTTAGATGCTAATGAACCACACCTGCTATTTGGATTATTTCTTAGTGCTTGTGACAATGTTTATGTTATCTCAAGGCTGAAATGGCACTTAACTTGTGAGAAGTAGCTAAAATATATAGCTGACTAGTGATCTTGGTAGCAAGTAGAGAGGCCATGTGATGGGGATATAATGAGCTTACCTCTGTGAAAGAGCCAAATGATCAACATCACTCTCATGCACTCCCTGGGACATACTAGTCAGATGATATTTTACAAAATATGTATTATAGGCAGGCATTTACCAGGTACTGTATATGTGTTTGGTCCAAAAGGATCGCTAGGCATGCAAGAAGCATGTGTGGTGCACCAATAACTAAGCCTTCTCGAAACAGAGACCCATCTTCTGTATATGTCAATACAGTGCAATCCTTGGTATCTCCAGTTAGGGTGGAGAGAGACTCCCTGCCTGAAATGCTGGAGAGCTGCAGCCACTCAGTGTAGACAATACTGAGCTAAATGGACCAATGGTCTGACTTCTTGTAAGGCAGCTTACTATGTTCCAGTGGAGCCATCAAGGCGGGACTGGGGTGCCCCACTGAGCAGAATGAACAGGAAGTCTCCCAAATGCAATATGGCTAGCTTACCACATTTTGAAGTAAGTGAAGTAATACACATTACCATCTAAAAAGGGGTTGGTAGGTGGGATAAGACTATTAAGTCCAAAGTCTGAAATTACCTAACAGCAGCACTGTAGAGAAGTGTATGTAAATACACACACACATTTTAATTTTGTTTTCAACATTTGGACACTGGGAAATTGGAATGGGAAGGGGGGGACAAAGACTGAGGTAGTTGAAAATTGAGTATATATAAGAGGGGGAGACCACATGAGGTGCAATTGGGGTGTTGCACATGATGATTAGAAGGGCCACTTTTTAAAGATCTTATTTATCATGAGCAAGGCACGAATGCATGCTAACTGAAAGAAAAAGTGGCTTCAGAGTCTTAGGATTCTAATGATAGTGGCTAGTTCTGTGCTACAGAGCTAGAAATCATGAAGATCCCATAAAATGTTCAGGAGCAAATAGCCATGCTGCTTGCTGGTGTTTCTAAACAATAGTGACCTACAGAATTGTGACTTTAATTTGTGATTACTATTGTTGCTACTAAGTCAAGGTTACAGTGATAAAAAATGACTCTCATATTTGGCAAAACACTTGAGTGCTTTCTGATTTTTAACCAGCTTTAATTAGATTTGAAGCACATGTTAGGCATGCGCCTGTACATTTTCTCAGATTAAACTCTTTCTGAAATGTCTGTGTAAACAAAGAGTGAGAAAGGCCATAACTTAGTAGAAGTATTTCCCAGAAACTAAAAATCAGGAAGCAAGGGAGAGAGAATGATTCTGGGACTGAGTGAAAGGCCTAAGCACATAATTGACATTTGTTGGAGGGCCTCAAGGATAGAAAATAAGAGTCATGGGAAGGTTACTTTGGCTTTAAGAAACAGAAACATCTGCTGTAATTATGAATGGATTGTTGATTTAACTCACCAGCGTCTGGGGAACAAGCATTCTGACCAGACCTGTCCTAACCTTAACTAGAATGCATGATAGCAGACAGTGGAAATGTTTATAGAGGAAGGATGAGTCTCGGGTGACATGCTGATGTGGGGATAAGGGATATTTTGCACTATGAAAAGCGCATAAACAAGCCAAGAAGGTGCATCCTGCACTGCAGTTGCTCATTAGCAACAAAAACGAAAAGTGTTAGTGAAATTATTGTCATTGCAGCTTTGGTTCCTCATTCCCTTGTTTGTTTCCTATTTTCCTCCAAAAGTCAAAGTTTAGATGCCCAATGAATCTGTTAAAAAGTGGAATGCCATTTTGCCTGCATAACAATAGGAGGTTTTTTGTTTAGTTTTTAACATTTTGAAAATAACAGTAAAAGAAAATCATCGGCCTCTCAACTGAACTCAGGAAAAAAATAGATACTATAGATATTCTGCACCCAAAACTTTATTGTATTAATTCTGCTAGTCAAAGCTTCTATGCCCATTATAAAAATATTCTTAAAATCCTGACTGCTTCTGGCCAATTCTGTGCAAATGTCTAATGATTGCTTTGTATCAGCAACATGGATATTCCTAGACAAGCAGCAATGAAGCCTTATGAGTCTGCACTGTTCCACTGTTTATAATTGCCCCAAAACGTACAATTTAGTAGAACTTCATAGAAATACTAATCTGACCATGGTTGATAGGGATTATTATTTCCTCTGAGACTGAAGATCACCAAACCATACCAGGTAGTTTTATGCATAGTTTGATTATTACATTCCCAGAGGTTCTTCTCTGTATTATGCTGATCAACACAATCTTCTAGAAGTATTTGGAGTACATGAATGTATATGTTTTCTAGTTTCTAGATAACAGAGAAATACACCTCTTTAAGATCTCCTGGTAGCTTTTGATACCATTGACTGAGCCATATCTGTGGGTTGGGAGTCAGAGGCCCAGTCTTATACATCCAGGGCTGTTACAAGAGGGTGAATCGATAAGAAGCTGCTGGGAGCAGTCATTGGGGAGACTGGGAGTGCTGTGACATCAGGATTTTATATGAAAGTGCTATATTACTGGAAGCATGGTAATTGGGCTGGCTCCATGTTTGAGGGGGAACTTGTCCCTTGGGGGTTTATATGGCAGTGGGCTGCATCAGCAATGCTTCTAGGAGCACCAGGCGAACCTCCGTGAGGGGCCTATAGAACACTATTATAATTTCCCAGTAAGCTTGGGAGTGACATTGTATTGGTGACATTGGGGGAAATTAAAATATTGGCTCCAAGATGTAGCTGGAGCCATCAAGGGAGCCCCAGGGTAAACATCATCAGGGCCCTGACTGGGGAGCTGGAGCCCTGTCAGTGGCCCAGGGATGCCATATGGGTCCATATGAAAGGTCTTTTTGCTTTTCATGGAGGGCAGAAGCATCAGTCTAGTCACCAACATGTAATTTATCTAAAATCCCCTCCTTCCTCACCCCAAGTCCCCACTATTTAACTTAAACTGTCCTCGTCTGAACAGATATCTCTGTTAGATGATCTGTAGCTGTGACATCTTCATACAATTGATATTGAATGGTTAACTCTATGAAAACTTTGCATTGCAAATAACCTCTTTGTTTTAGCTTGTAGAATTTCTTCATGTAACTGTAGTGTTTGGTCGATAGAGATGTGTGATACACTGACAAACATGCAGTGATGCAAGATTTCTATCATTTGTTAAATATTTTTTGGCAAAGTAAATTGAGGAATTAATGACATCATTGCTGTGATTTCTAAACTTGACACAATGTACTTTGAGCATCTGACAGAACAATCAGTAATTTTCTGAAGAAAATCCTTTGAAGGCAAGAGAAAGAAGGGGGAAGTTTTAATCTCTAGTGATTAACGTAAAACATAATGGAAGGAAAGGCTGTTGAAAGTTTACATTCCTGAATCTAATGATGAACACATTGTTACTAGTTTTAATCACATTATTTTAATTGTCTTATTTGTAACTTTGTGTTGTAGTATTGTAATATTCAACTTCTAACCCACCTTACTAATAAGAAAGCGGAGACACAAGAGTTTCTAAGGGAGGTATTCAATGCTTGTCCTACTCAGCGTAGGCCCACTGAAGCTAATAAGCATGACTAACTTTAGCCTCATTAATTTCATTGGGTCTAGTTTAAGTAGGACTTAGTTGAATACAACCCTAAATAAATAAATAGGAAAATATCTGTTGACAAGGGCTCACATACCTTGAATTCCCTCTTATATCTTTCATTGTCCTCATTTATGACATGTGACTCTCTCTGACATGGCTTAGACTTGGGAGGGACAGCTATAGATCTTAACCACAATCCTGCAATGTGGAGGTCAGAATGCAGTTAGGTTTTCACATAGTATGTCAATGAAGCCCCATCTTATTACAATGCATTATGCCATACACAGGAAACTAAGGCATTTCATTCCTACATTTAAGACCTACTGCCCATTCCTACCCTGGCGTCTGCATACAGACTACTCATAGTAGTAGCAATAGTAGGCACCACATTTTTATTTAGAGATTGATATAATAGTTTGATAAAAAAAAAATATATTACTTAATATAAAAAAATCCCTAAGCAGTTTACAAAGTAAAAACCATAAAATCATAAGGCTAGAATACAAGTAAAATAAAAATACAAACTGTTAATAAAAATCCAGAATCAAAGTAATGAACAGTGTAATCTAAAAATTAACAGTCAGTAAATAAACAAGTAACTGTTTAACAGGCTTCTAGGACTTGTTTGTTTTCTCTGGGTTTTTTTATATGTATTTTTCTTTCTGGTATCTGTTTGGATATATAAAGTAAAAATCAATAGAGATTTTTTTAAAAAATAGGCATCCAAAAGATGTCACCATTGACACCTTTTAGATTATATGGGGGAGGATGTTCCAGAGGGTTGGTGTCACTGCAGAAATGGTCCAATTCTGCTTTGTCATTAGAAGGCAATCTGCCAGTCATGGCACGACCAGCGGGCCTCATCTGAGGATCGTAAAGATCAGTCCTGGAGGAGGATTGACCACTGGATGGCCCTAAGTGGAGGAGTGAAGGACCTCATGTTGCTATGCTACTGCATACACATAATACGACTATAGTGTGAGAAGATTGTAGCGTATGCACCAGTATAAAACACCAGCTACTCACAATGTTGTAGTTTAACATTTGTGATGTCCAGATTAAAACTACATTCTAAAGGAACAAGATGCATGGTGTTAGAAGTAGAATTGCATGACTTTGTCTCACTTTGAGATGTACATGCGTTCTCAGAATACTCCTTACTGTATGAAAATCAAATGTTTCAATTGTGTGCACGAAGCCTCTATTGCATATTAAACGGGCTTATATATTTGGATCATTTTCCAATTATGTAATGAATTATGTGGCCATCTGAATTGATGGAGAAATTGAGAATGATTATTGCAACTGAAGAAATAACTGGTCAGTGACAAAACATTTTGTTTGTTTATATATGTATGCCTAGAAAACTAAAGCCATTAACTTCTCACTTGGACATTTATTTCCTTTGATCTCTCCTCCACCTTCCAAACCTCTTTGAAAAGTAAACTTAAGATAAGCACAACAAAGAACATGTTTTTAAATTAATCTATTTTTCCTGCTTTGTTCCTTCAGGGACCTGGAGGTGTGTCTTAGATGACATAAATCATCATAGGGATTGGTTATATTGCCACTGTGTGCTAAGGTACTGTGTATTTTCCAGTTTAAAGACCATAAAGTGATAGCTATGGGAAAGGCAACATAAGCACATCTTTGTTGAACTACAGAATTCCAGCACAAATTATCACAAGATTGCTAAAGAACATCCTGCAAGTGCTTTCCTCCTATCTAAATGACTACAAGGAATAGAAGATAGTGGTATCCCACATTCCTTACTTAAGCAAAATGCCTGTTAAATGTAATTCCCAGTGTTGGTGGGCTGTGCTAAATTCACTAGACTAGAACTGTAGAATTGGTAAGATGATACCTTTTATTCTAGCAATTATGAAATGGTGGAGTGACTTTGTGTGTGCCCAATTTGCAGCTCTATGAGAAGTGTTTTCTATTGCTTTACTTGGAACCCTTAAATCTGTAACTCAAAAACCTGCAAGACTTACCCACCTAGGAGCTGACTGGTTTTTATCACTAAGACCTGGGTTGGCGAGCCAGGAAGGATCTCTCCCAGCTATGCCCACCTGGGTATGTAGTGCATCAGCATAGGCTTGAATGCTGCGGAGGGGAAATTGCTATTAGTTCCATCTTCCTCTCTGGGCCTCTTATCCAGATGCAGGGCCAGTACTAGGCATGACCTTGGGTACCAGCCTGCCTCTGGCCTGCAGCATCATACTCTCCAACATTTTCTCCTGATGCAGGAGGTATGGGTTTTAAATAGGCCAACTGGCCCCACCTTTCTTCCGCAGTGTGCATGCCCATACCTGCCATCACCCAAGATGATAGCAGGGACAACAACTCCTTAGGGACACCCCTGCCATCATATAGGGTGATGGCAAGCATGTGTGTGCAATACATGGGGCATTTGCACTGACATGCTGGGGAAGGTGGTGCTGCCTGTATCGTGTTGTGTGTGTGTTGCCTGGGAGCTCCTGCTCTGCGATCCACAGCAGTATCAGGTTGCTGGGTCCCACAACCTGATGCTGTCACGGATCTCAGAGTGGAAGCTCCATCTTCCCAGCCTAAGGAGGAGCCCTTCTGG